>NC_137828.1:2923522-3026022 GCF_963921795.1 Nannobrachium achirus
CGAGCGCAACCGAGTTCTACTAAAAAGCAGTCTCAAAGTGTGGTCCAGGGACCCCCAGGGGTCCTTGAGGGGGTTCCAGGGGGTCCATTATTACTGATTAGGTGTTTTTTTTTCCTAGATCTATATTTCTATACACATTGATTTGTTATTGATGTGTTGTTATTGACGTCTAAACATTAAATACACCGGCTGTTTGAGAATGTCAACAGATCTACAAGCTCTCATCAGATCAGATCAGATTAGATCAGATTAGACAGACCTCAAACCTCCTCTCCACACGTTTATAAATATGGATCATAAATACTGATGATGATGATGATGATGAAGATGTAAATATTTCTCATGTATTTTTATGTCTTTTCAAAATGCCTCAAATCATGAACGCAGCTTCTGATTGGCTTGAAACTTGTTTACTTCATCCTGATTGGATAAGATGATGATGATGTAAATGTCATGTATTTTTATGTATAATCAGATTGACTTCTACCTGGCCTGGTGGAGACCTGTGCTCTGAGGAGCACATTTTAATATACTTTTAATTTTAGGCTACCATTGCCTTCTAAAGTTTGTGTATGAGACCTGATGGTCGCTTATCTCCCGATCAAGGAGTCTTACTGGTTGTATGTTCATTTTAACATGTTATTGTATGATCATCTGTAAAATTGTTTAATAAATTGTTTAATACATTTTTAATAAAAAGATTATTGAAAGTGTGTCGTTGCTGTGTTTATTATTATTACTACAGTGAGTGAATGCAGGGAGGGAGGGGGCTGTAGCAGCAGCGCTATAGAGAGATATCTCTCTATATCGCTATAGAGAGATCTCTCTCTATAGCGCTATAGAGAGAGATCTCTCTATCTCTCTATAGCGCTGCTGCTACTCAGCGCTAGAGAGAGAGATCTCTCTATAGCGCTATAGAGAGATCTCTCTCTATAGCGCTATAGAGAGAGATCTCTCTATCTCTCTATAGCGCTGCTGCTACTCAGCGCTATAGAGAGAGATCTCTCTATAGCGCTATAGAGAGAGATCTCTCTATATCGCTATAGAGAGAGATATCTCTATATCGCTATAGAGAGATCTCTCTCTATAGCGCTATAGAGAGAGATCTCTCTATAGCGCTATAGAGAGAGATCTCTCTATCTCTCTATAGCGCTGCTGCTACTCAGCGCTATAGAGAGAGATCTCTCTATAGCGCTATAGAGAGAGATCTCTCTATCTCTCTATAGCGCTGCTGCTACTCAGCGCTATAGAGAGAGATCTCTCTATAGCGCTTAACATAATTGTTATAAATATATTTGTAAAGGGTTAGGGTTAGGGTCTATGGCGAAAATGAATGGGGAATATTAAGTGACCCCAGGAATCCACTTCCGCTGCGACGCTCTATTAACACCACTGAAGTGAAGCAGTGAATGTTGTTCTGAGTGGAAGACACACTTTTTGTTACCAATGCTTTAAAAATAGCAGATATACAAGCTCACAGCGCGGGACTCAATGCCGCGCTCCCGCGCTGTGAGCTTGTAGATCTGCTATTTTTGAAAAATCATGAACAATTTTGTGCAAGTATTTGAATATTTCAAATCCTTTTTAAACCCTATGTTTCTATATGTCAGTGGTGCTCAAACCTTTTCATGTGAAGGACCCCCAAAATGGTATGTATTTGGCCAGGGACCCCCATCTCAAAATATTTAGTTCCCGGGACCCCCCAGAAGCACAATTTGAGTTTCAAATATTCCTTTAAAAATACATTTATTCAAAGATTGGCATTACATTTTCACAAAAAAAATAAAAAAAAATAACAGATCGCAGCGCGGCACTCTGTGCCGTGATGTAAGCTTGGATATTTGCTATTTTTCAATAGTTAAAGCAGGGGTCTTCAACAGAGGGTCCGGGACCCCCTAGGGGGTTACTACAGGGGGTCCTCCAAATCTTTGTGTGATAGAAACTTTGTTTCCTCCTTTTTTATGTTATCCACTTAAACCATAGCATCCATATTCAGAGAACTTTTGCCAAAAATAGCCGATCTACAAGCTCACAACGCGTCGCGCTGCGAGGCGTGAGCTTGTAGATCGTCTATTTTCGGCAAAGAGGTTTGGTGTAGAGGGGAAAAAGAGCAGACTAAGTACAGAGTAAAAGGTCAAGTTTATTAAGTATTGACAGTTCAAGTGGTTAAATATCTGAAAACACAAATTGTCATGAATCCAAAATACACTGATGATTGTGCTGTTAAACAATGAAATTATGGAATCTATGAACAGGTTGTGGGGGTCCCTGCTTCATCTCTCTCTCAACTAGGGGTCCCTGCTTCATCTCTCTCTCAGCTAAGGGGTCCCTGCTTCATCTCTCTCTCAGCTAAGGGGTCCCTGCTTCATCTCTCTCTCAACTAGGGGTCCCTGCTTCATCTCTCTCTCAGCTAAGGGGTCCCTGCTTCATCTCTCTCTCAGCTAAGGGGTCCCTGCTTCATCTCTCTCTCAACTAAGGGGTCCCTGCTTCATCTCTCTCTCAACTAAGGGGTCCCTGCTTCATCTCTCTCTCAACTAAGGGGTCCTTGGCCTGAAAACGTTGAAGACCCCTGAGTTAAAGTATAAAATAATTAAGGCCACTCCACCTTGGGCCCTAGTAACTCAGTCCCACTCCCCCCTCCCCCCTTGTGACGCCCCTGTGTGTGTGTGTGTGTGTGTGTGTGTGTGTGTGTGTGTGTGTGTGTGTGTGTGTGTGTGTGTGTGTGTGTGTGTGTGTGTGTGTGTGTGTGTGTGTGTGTGTGTGTGTGTGTGTGTGTGTGTGTGTGTGTGTGTGTGTGTGGGTGGGTGGGTGGGTGTGTGTGTGTGCTGGGACCCCCTGGAAAATGACACGGATGCTTTCCCGGCTTGAATGGGTTAATACATTAATCGAAAATGAATGTATTAATGTTCGTCGATTAACCTTTTTCATTGAGGAAAACCAAATAAAAACAAAGCTATGATGACTAAAACTAAGACTAAATATATTGACAAATATAAACTAGACTAAAATGTTAGGGAGGGACTAGTGGAGAAGAGATCCAGTAGAACTAAAAGAAAAGTCATTTTATGTTTGGGTTGCACTCTGAAAATAGCAGATCTACAAGCTCACAAGCAGATCTACAAGCTCACAGCGCGGCACTCGCTGCCGTGCTGTGAGCTTGTATATTTGCTATTTTTCAATAGCTAAAGTATAAAATAATTAAGGCCCCTCCACCTTGGGCCCTAGTAACTCAAGGATTCACTGAACGCCCCCCATGAATGTTCTTCATAGGGGGAGGAGAGGGTTAAACCCACTGGGAACACATTATTTAGTGCTTTAACTATTGAAAAATAGCAGATATACAACCTCACAGCGCGGGACTCAATGCCGCGCTGTGAGCTTGTAGATCTGCTATTTTTGAAAAATCATTAACATTTGTGCAAGTATTTGAATATTTCAAATCCTTCTATTGTTTTTTGAAAAACGTATGTTTCTATGTCAGTGATGCTCAAACTTTTTCATGTGAAGGACCCCCAAAATGGTATGTATTTGGCCAGGGACCCCCATCTCAAAATATTTAGTTCCAGGGACCCCCACAGAAGCAAATTTTGAGTTACAAATATTCGCTTAAAAATACATGTATTCAAAGATTTACATTACATTTTCACAAAAAATAGCAGATCTACAAGCTCACAGCGCGGCACTCGGTGCCGTGCTGTGAGCTTGTATATTTGCTATTTTTCAATAGCTATAAAATAATCAAGGCCCCTCCACCTTGGGCCCTAAAAACTCAAGGATTCACTGCAGGCCCCCCATGAATGTTCTTCATAGGGGGAGGAGGGGGTTAAACCCACTGGGAACGCATTATTTAGTGCTTTAACTGTTGAAAAATAGCAGATATACAAGCGCACAGCATGGGACTCAATGCCGCGCTGTGAGCTTGTAGATCTGCTATGTTTGAAAAATCATGAACATTTGTATTTGAATATCTCAAATCCTTCTAAAGTTTTTTGATAAACCTATGTTTCTATGTCAGTGGTGCTCAAACCTTTTCATGTGGTAAAATGGTATGTATTTGGCCAGGGACCCCCATCTCAAAATGTTTAGTTCCAGGGACCCCCCAGAAGCAAAATGTGCATGTATTCAAAGACTTGCATTACATCTGAACTGTACCGTCATGAAACTGTACCTTTTTCTATGCAAACTTCTAATAAAGTCTTCAATCAAATCATTCAATTTTCACGAAAAATAGCAGATCTACAAGATCACAGCGCGGTACTCGGTGCCGCGCTGTGAGCCTGTATATCTGCTATTTTTCAATAGCTAAAGTATAAAATAACAAAGAACCCTTCCACCTTGGCCCCTAGTAACTCAGTCCCACTCCCCCCCCCCCCCCCTCCCCTTTGAAGCCCCTCTCTATGTGCGCGCGTGTGTGCGTGTGCACGCACGTGTGTGTGTGTGTGTGTGTGTGCGTGCGTGCGTGCGTGCGTGCGTGCGTGCGTGTGTGTGTGCGTGTGTGTCAGTATCAGTGAATGATGTATTTAATGTTTACTGTGTTGTTTTCTCATCAGATTTTCAGATTCTCTCTCTGGACACAAACACAGCACACAGAGAACTCTCTCTCTCTCAGAACAACAGGAAGGCGACACAGGTGGATGAGGATCAGAATTATCCTCCTCATGCTGACAGGTTTGATGGACAGTATATCTATCAGGTTCTGTGTACAGAGGGTCTGACTGGACGCTGTTACTGGGAGGTGGAGAGGAGTGGAGAGGTTGAGATAGCAGTGACTTACAGAGAGATCAGCAGGAAAGGACAGGGTCATGACTGTAGGCTTGGATACAATGAACTCTCATGGAGTCTGTCCTGTACTAACAGTTACACTGTCATTCACAATAGAAAGGAGACTCGCCTCCCTGTCAGTCCCTCTGGAGGCAGGAGGTCAGGTAGAGTAGCAGTGTATCTGGACTGGCCTGCAGGGATTCTGTCCTTCTATGAGGTGTCAGAGGACACTCTGACACACCTGTACACCGTCCAGAACACATTCACTGGACCTCTCTATGCTGGGTTCTATCTTTACCGCTCCTCCTCAGTGTTTCTGTGTGAGCAGAGCAGAGTCTCTATGTGAGGGTGACATCAGGTCACCATGGTTACTCTACATGTCTGACTGAGTCCAGGTTGTCATGGTTACCACTGTCGCCTGGACACTGTGACCCTAGATACTGTAAGTCTGACATCACAGACTCCATATTTGGTCATGACTGACTCATGGTGACATCATCATGATGACAGAGAGACAGACAGACTGTATATAAATCTGTAAATATTTAATTCCAGGGACCGCCATGAGATGAGATATGTTTTTGTTAAAATGTTCGTGATTATTCAAATAAAATGTCATATTCACTTTTCAAAAACAGCAGATCTACAAGCTCACAGCGCATCACGATGCGGCATGTTGAGAGCTTGTAGATCGGCTGTTTTCTAATGGTGAGACATAAAACATGGTTGGAGTGGTTCAGCTGATTCAATCATTTAGCCGGGGACCCCCTGGAACCCCCTCAAGGACCCCCGGGGGTCCCCAGACCACTGGTCAAGACACTGTTTCTCAACATCCGGTTGGGGGCCCACTAGGGGTCCAAATGGACCCTTACAGCAGCGCTTCTCAAAGCCCCACATTAACATGGACCCCCAGGGACCCCCATCTGAAAATGTTTAGTTCCAGGGACCCCCGTCTGAAAATGTTTAGTTCCAGGGACCCCCAGAAGAGAAGATTTATGTTTAAAAAAATAATCACAATTATTAAAACTGTTCCAAACATTTTCTAAATACCTAAAATGTATTTTGACGGAGCCTTGATGGCATCGTAATGACTGCTTTTACACTTGGTTGCAAGATGAAAATAGCAGATCTACAAGCTCAGTCTGAGCTTGTAGATCTGCTATTTTGAGAGTGCAACACCCGAGCGCAACCGAGTTCTACTAAAAAGCAGTGGTCTCTAGACCAGCGCTTCTCAAAGTGTGGTCCGGGGACCCCCAGGGGTCCTTGAGGGGCTTCCAGGGGGTCCATTATTACTGATTAGGTGCTTGGTCTGCCTACGTTATTGTTTTTCTTCCTAAATCTATATTTATATGGAATGTTGTATTGTTATTGATGTATTGATTTATTGATATTAGGGCTGGGATGCGATTAAAAAATAATCAAATGAATTACAGGCTTTGTAATTAATTAATCACAATTCGCATTTTAATCGCATATTAATATTTGACTCGAGAAGCAAGTAAAACACATTTTGTTGTACGAGTGAATCAACGAGTGAGTTTTTTTTATCTAAATTTCTCATCCACTGGGCCAAGCAAAGCGCTCTGATCGGCTACTTCTCCCTTTGTGTTTGTTGTCTCTTCTTGGTTGGTGCATCGCTATGATCGGTATGCCCCAAACTGAAGGTTCTGTGGTGCAAAAACTAAGCGCGATTAAAACGTGTTACTTTTTTTTTAATCACGTTAATTTTCTGTAATTAGTTAATCACAATTAATCAGTTAAAATCCCAGCCCTAATTGTTATTGATGTATTGATTACCCTGCTATTGTAAATCTGGATTAAATGCCTAAACTGTAAACTGTCTAAACATTAAATACACCGGCTGTTTGAAAATGGCAACAGATCTACAAGCTCTCATCAGATCAGATCAGATTAGATCAGATTAGACAGACCTCAAACCTCCTCTCCACACGTTTATAAATATGGATCATAAATACTGATGATGATGATGATGATTTTATTCACTTTGTTTATGGTTTTAATTCTTAGTTGTTTTCTTATTTTTTTTCGATTTTAATGTAGCACTTTGAGATTTGCTTCAAATGTATAGTGCGTTACAAATAAAATGTATTATTATTATTATGATGATGATGATGAAGATGATGATGATGTAAATATTTCTCATGTATTTTTATGTCTTTTCAAAACGCCTCAAATCATGAACGCAGCTTCTGATTGGCTTGAAACTTGTTTACTTCATCCTGATTGGATAAGATGATGATGATGTAAATATGTCATGTATTTTTATGTATAATCAGATTGACTTCTACCTGGCCTGGTGGAGACCTGTGCTCTGAGGAGCACATTTTAATACTTTTAATCACACATGTCAAACTCGTGGCCCGGGGGCCAAAACAGGCCCGTGAATGAATTATCTTTGGTCCACAGGAAGATATTTATTGATTTATTGATGATATTTAATTACTATTAGAACTGGGAAGATATTTATTGATTTATTGATGATATTTAAAGGACAACAAGTGTTTATATTTTAGATTGTAATGAGAGAAAAGAAAAAGTGAGTGTTAAAATGTTTTCATTTGCTTTGTTCTATTGTTTTATTGCGTTTACTGTGTTAAAATGTGGGGCATGCGTACGCATGGGGGCATGCGTACAAGTGGCTAAATATGTATTTTTAGACACAATAAGCCAGCAGTTTATTTATTGCTATTTACAGTAACACTTCTAGCCCCCATAAGTCACATCCAAACATGAAAGGTTGCGTTGTATATTGGGAATGGGCTTATTCTGTGTAAAATGACATGTTTAGCCACTTGTACGCATGCCCCCAACCACTGAAAGAATCTCTAAAACAATAGAAAGTATAAATGAAATAATTTTAACACTCATCTTTTCTCTTTTCTATTCTTTAAATACAATCTAAAATATGAACCTTTGTTTGTAAAAAACTAAAGTTGTTCCTTTAATTACTATTAGAATTGGACCGCTGGTAGGGACGTGCTGGCCATTGGGACAAGCAGGACAACTCCCCAACGTCCGGTTCATTCCCGGCTGGTCCAGGCCGGCCATTAGGAAAAAAATACAAATAAAATGTCGGCCTTCGTTCCATTTTGGGGGCTGGGCGGCCAATAAAAGTAAATCGTCACTGTCGAGCTGAAACCTCGTATCTCCAAGTTTCAAATGTGCACATTTCTTTCGCAAAGCAAAGCCCTGCTTCATCATACAAGGCTGTTGCAAAAAAATGGGGAAAACAGCCGATCTACAAGCACACAACGTGTGCTTGTAGATGGGCTGTTTTCACTAGTTTAAATCATTTTTTAAATGATAAATACAAAACAAACGGTTTTGGACATACAAGGTTTCCACCCGACAACGACAAAATATAACTCATGTAATTGGCCCACTGGCTTGTCACTTGTCACGCTCAATGAGGGCCTACAACTCTTTTTCCCGGGCTGAATCAGGGGCCCAGCACGTCCCTGCCCACTGGTATATTGGACCGTTTGCACGTGAAACACCTGGGATTCAAACCCAGGTCTCCCACATGAAAGTCCAACATCTTACCCATCAGACCAAAGGGATATCCCTATGGACTGAGGGAGATATTAGACTGTTGATGCCATCAGGCTGAGGCAATGTGTCATTCTGCTACAAAACACACCACCATAATACTACAAGTCCCACAATGCACTGCTAGTGCATTGGCGCGTATCGAGGGCCGGTGAGCCGTGTTTATATAAACATTGAACCAGTCCGGTCCTCGACTTGTACCATGTTTTACATTCTGGCCCATTGTGTATTGGAGTTTGATGTCCCTGCTTTAACATGTTATTGTATGATCATGTGTAAAATTAAATTGAAAAACAAAACAAACAAAAAAAAAGTTTAATAAATAAAGTGATTATTGAAAGTGTCGTTGCTGTGTTTATTATTATTATTAATTACTAGGTGATGTTAACAGTGAGTGAATCCAGGGAGCCCCCCCCCCTGGTTCCCACAAACTCAAAAATATATATGAATATGTGAAAGACAATTGACTGACTTCTCTGTAAACCATTCTATAACATTTTAATGTTTATGCTGGAAATCATCTTCAGCCTCATAAAAACCTTATCCAATCACCTACTGTCCATAAAAACCTTATCCAATCACCTGCAGTCCATAAAAACCTTATCCAATCACCTGCAGTCCATAAAAACCTTATCCAATCACCTGCAGTCCATAAAAACCTTATCCAATCACCTGCAGTCCTCAGATTTGGAGCTGACATCTGCCAATGATCTGCTCTGTTCAGTTATCAATAGAGGCCCGCCCCCCTAATCTAGACTGAGTGGTAAAACATTGAGAAGCTTGGAGCGTTGGAGTTTGGAAGTGCTAGTTGCAAACCACTCAACAGCCCTGCATACCACCTGTTTCTAATGACACATAATGCAGGAGGCAGCAGGATGTCGTGTTGTTGAAAACGAGCGCTTCCAAACTCTGACACTTGGAAAAATTAAAACCTGCACAGAATGTCTTGACAGAAAGTAGCTCATAACATGCCTATGGTGGATTTTTATGAAACAGACTTTGCAGATAGAAAGAGGATAATTCAAGCTTTCAGTACAGCAGCAATGTTGGTGAGTTTAACTTTGTTTAATACAATCAGATAAGACTTTTCTGTTTGGATGTTTGGGCTGTCAATGGCAGAAATTAGTGTTTTGCCACTCAGTAGGCGTTCCCACATGACTTCCAGCAACAGTGATGTCACACGCACACCCTCTATTGATTACTTACGCCCGGAATCAATGGGGGTCAATTTATTTAATTAATGTATTGCAATCAAATTATTGTCTTAGGAATGTGACAAATACAACATTAACTTTTGCCCTGCTCATATCTACACAACCGTTGCCCCCATCCATGCCAAATTTTGCACACACACTCCTTGCCTGCCAAACTACAACCTCCACCCATCAATTCTCACATGGCCCTCTTCTAGCGCTACCTTGAGGCCGATTCTTGCAAAACACATTTTTGGACACTGCTCCTCCAATTTTTGCCCTAAAATCACACAAATTGGTACACAGTATGTCTACACTCATCTCTTCAACATGGAGCTGTCCCATTTAGCGCCACCTTCAGGCCGATTTCTTATTTGGACACTGCTCCTACAATTTTTGCCCTAAAATCACCCAAATCGCTACACAGTATGTCTACACTCATCTCTTCAACATGGATCTGTCCCATTTAGCGCCACCTTCTGGAAGATTTCTTATGACACTTTTCTGGACACTACTCCTACAGATTTGCCCCTAAAATCACAAAAATCGGTACACAGTATGTCTACACTCATGTCATCAACATGGATCTGTCCCATATAGCGCCACCATCAGGCCGTTTTTTTCAAACACATTTTGGGACACTGCTCCTACTAATTTTGCCCACAGCTAAACCCCACATTCTCTCAGCCAACCAAAACTATACATTGCCCACACAACTAGGAACCAATGCCAGTTACAGCCCTCTTTGTGTATACATGTGACCTGACGGTCGCTCATCTCCCGATTAGGGAGTCTTACTGGTTTAATTCAAGTTTCCTTGGTGTTAGCAGGGGCGTCACACCAAATTCTGGGCCCTGGGTCCAAGGATTCACTGCGGGGCCCCCTATGAATGTTAACTATTGAAAAATAGCAGATATACAAGCTCACAGCACGGCACCGAGTGCCGCGCTGCGAGCTTGTAGATCTGCTATTTTTGAAAAATCGTGAAAATTTGTGCAAGAAACTTATGTTTCTATGTCAGTGGTGCTCAAACGTTTTCATGTGAAGGAGGACCCCCAAGATGATATGAATTTGGCCACAGCTAGACCCCCCCCCCATCTCAAAATATCTAGTTCCAGGGACCCCTCCCCGGAAGCAAAATTTGAGTTACAAATGTTTGCTTAAAAAATACATATTCAAAGATTTGCGCACATTTTTACGACTTTTCAAAAATAGCAGATATACAAGCTCACAGCGCGGCACCGAGTGCCGCGCTGTGAGCTTGTATATCTGCTATTTTTCAATAGCTAAAGTTACTAGGGCCCCTCCACCTTGGGCCCTGGTAACTCAGTGCCGCGCTGTGAGCTTGTATATCTGCTATTTTTCAAATAGCTAAAGTTACTAGGGCCCCTCCACCTTGGGCCCTGGTAACTCAGTGCCGCGCTGTGAGCTTGTATATCTGCTATTTTTCAAATAGCTAAAGTTACTAGGGCCCCTCCACCTTGGGCCCTGGTAACTCAGTGCCGCGCTGTGAGCTTGTATATCTGCTATTTTTCAATAGCTAAAGTTACTAGGGCCCCTCCACCTTGGGCCCTGGTAACTCAGTGCCGCGCTGTGAGCTTGTATATCTGCTATTTTTCAAATAGATAAAGTTACTATAGGGCCCCTCCTCCACCTTGGGCCCTGGTAACTCAGTGCCGCGCTGTGAGCTTGTATATCTGCTATTTTTCAATAGCTAAAGTTACTAGGGCCCCTCCACCTTGGGCCCTGGTAACTCAGTGCCGCGCTGTGAGCTTGTATATCTGCTATTTTTCAAATAGATAAAGTTACTATAGGGCCCCTCCTCCACCTTGGGCCCTGGTAACTCAGTGCCGCGCTGTGAGCTTGTATATCTGCTATTTTTCAAATAGATAAAGTTACTATAGGGCCCCTCCTCCACCTTGGGCCCTGGTAACTCAGTGCCGCGCTGTGAGCTTGTATATCTGCTATTTTTCAATAGATAAAGTTACTAGGGCCCCTCCACCTTGGGCCCTGGTAACTCAGTGCCGCGCTGTGAGCTTGTATATCTGCTATTTTTCAAATAGATAAAGTTACTATAGGGCCCCTCCTCCACCTTGGGCCCTGGTAACTCAGTGCCGCGCTGTGAGCTTGTATATCTGCTATTTTTCAAATAGATAAAGTTACTATAGGGCCCCTCCTCCACCTTGGGCCCTGGTAACTCAGTGCCGCGCTGTGAGCTTGTATATCTGCTATTTTTCAAATAGATAAAGTTACTATAGGGCCCCTCCTCCACCTTGGGCCCTGGTAACTCAGTGCCGCGCTGTGAGCTTGTATATCTGCTATTTTTCAAATAGATAAAGTTACTATAGGGCCCCTCCTCCACCTTGGGCCCTGGTAACTCAGTGCCGCGCTGTGAGCTTGTATATCTGCTATTTTTCAAATAGATAAAGTTACTATAGGGCCCCTCCTCCACCTTGGGCCCTGGTAACTCAGTGCCGCGCTGTGAGCTTGTATATCTGCTATTTTTCAAATAGATAAAGTTACTATAGGGCCCCTCCTCCACCTTGGGCCCTGGTAACTCAGTGCCGCGCTGTGAGCTTGTATATCTGCTATTTTTCAAATAGATAAAGTTACTAGGGCCCCTCCTCCACCTTGGGCCCTGGTAACTCAGTGCCGCGCTGTGAGCTTGTATATCTGCTATTTTTCAAATAGATAAAGTTACTATAGGGCCCCTCCTCCACCTTGGGCCCTGGTAACTCAGTGCCGCGCTGTGAGCTTGTATATCTGCTATTTTTCAAATAGATAAAGTTACTATAGGGCCCCTCCTCCACCTTGGGCCCTGGTAACTCAGTGCCGCGCTGTGAGCTTGTATATCTGCTATTTTTCAAATAGATAAAGTTACTATAGGGCCCCTCCTCCACCTTGGGCCCTGGTAACTCAGTGCCGCGCTGTGAGCTTGTATATCTGCTATTTTTCAAATAGATAAAGTTACTATAGGGCCCCTCCTCCACCTTGGGCCCTGGTAACTCAGTGCCGCGCTGTGAGCTTGTATATCTGCTATTTTTCAAATAGATAAAGTTACTATAGGGCCCCTCCTCCACCTTGGGCCCTGGTAACTCAGTGCCGCGCTGTGAGCTTGTATATCTGCTATTTTTCAAATAGATAAAGTTACTATAGGGCCCCTCCTCCACCTTGGGCCCTGGTAACTCAGTGCCGCGCTGTGAGCTTGTATATCTGCTATTTTTCAAATAGATAAAGTTACTATAGGGCCCCTCCTCCACCTTGGGCCCTGGTAACTCAGTGCCGCGCTGTGAGCTTGTATATCTGCTATTTTTCAAATAGATAAAGTTACTATAGGGCCCCTCCTCCACCTTGGGCCCTGGTAACTCAGTGCCGCGCTGTGAGCTTGTATATCTGCTATTTTTCAAATAGATAAAGTTACTATAGGGCCCCTCCTCCACCTTGGGCCCTGGTAACTCAGTGCCGCGCTGTGAGCTTGTATATCTGCTATTTTTCAAATAGATAAAGTTACTAGGGCCCCTCCTCCACCTTGGGCCCTGGTAACTCAGTGCCGCGCTGTGAGCTTGTATATCTGCTATTTTTCAAATAGATAAAGTTACTATAGGGCCCCTCCTCCACCTTGGGCCCTGGTAACTCAGTGCCGCGCTGTGAGCTTGTATATCTGCTATTTTTCAAATAGATAAAGTTACTAGGGCCCCTCCTCCACCTTGGGCCCTGGTAACTCAGTGCCGCGCTGTGAGCTTGTATATCTGCTATTTTTCAAATAGATAAAGTTACTAGGGCCCCTCCTCCACCTTGGGCCCTGGTAACTCAGTGCCGCGCTGTGAGCTTGTATATCTGCTATTTTTCAAATAGATAAAGTTACTATAGGGCCCCTCCTCCACCTTGGGCCCTGGTAACTCAGTGCCGCGCTGTGAGCTTGTATATCTGCTATTTTTCAAATAGATAAAGTTACTAGGGCCCCTCCTCCACCTTGGGCCCTGGTAACTCAGTGCCGCGCTGTGAGCTTGTATATCTGCTATTTTTCAAATAGATAAAGTTACTATAGGGCCCCTCCTCCACCTTGGGCCCTGGTAACTCAGTGCCGCGCTGTGAGCTTGTATATCTGCTATTTTTCAAATAGATAAAGTTACTATAGGGCCCCTCCTCCACCTTGGGCCCTGGTAACTCAGTGCCGCGCTGTGAGCTTGTATATCTGCTATTTTTCAAATAGATAAAGTTACTATAGGGCCCCTCCTCCACCTTGGGCCCTGGTAACTCAGTGCCGCGCTGTGAGCTTGTATATCTGCTATTTTTCAAATAGATAAAGTTACTATAGGGCCCCTCCTCCACCTTGGGCCCTGGTAACTCAGTGCCGCGCTGTGAGCTTGTATATCTGCTATTTTTCAAATAGATAAAGTTACTAGGGCCCCTCCTCCACCTTGGGCCCTGGTAACTCAGTGCCGCGCTGTGAGCTTGTATATCTGCTATTTTTCAAATAGATAAAGTTACTAGGGCCCCTCCTCCACCTTGGGCCCTGGTAACTCAGTGCCGCGCTGTGAGCTTGTATATCTGCTATTTTTCAAATAGATAAAGTTACTATAGGGCCCCTCCTCCACCTTGGGCCCTGGTAACTCAGTGCCGCGCTGTGAGCTTGTATATCTGCTATTTTTCAAATAGATAAAGTTACTAGGGCCCCTCCTCCACCTTGGGCCCTGGTAACTCAGTGCCGCGCTGTGAGCTTGTATATCTGCTATTTTTCAAATAGATAAAGTTACTATAGGGCCCCTCCTCCACCTTGGGCCCTGGTAACTCAGTGCCGCGCTGTGAGCTTGTATATCTGCTATTTTTCAAATAGATAAAGTTACTATAGGGCCCCTCCTCCACCTTGGGCCCTGGTAACTCAGTGCCGCGCTGTGAGCTTGTATATCTGCTATTTTTCAAATAGATAAAGTTACTATAGGGCCCCTCCTCCACCTTGGGCCCTGGTAACTCAGTGCCGCGCTGTGAGCTTGTATATCTGCTATTTTTCAAATAGATAAAGTTACTATAGGGCCCCTCCTCCACCTTGGGCCCTGGTAACTCAGTGCCGCGCTGTGAGCTTGTATATCTGCTATTTTTCAAATAGATAAAGTTACTATAGGGCTCCTCCTCCACCTTGGGCCCTGGTAACTCAGTGCCGCGCTGTGAGCTTGTATATCTGCTATTTTTCAAATAGATAAAGTTACTATAGGGCTCCTCCTCCACCTTGGGCCCTGGTAACTCAGTGCCGCGCTGTGAGCTTGTATATCTGCTATTTTTCAAATAGATAAAGTTACTATAGGGCTCCTCCTCCACCTTGGGCCCTGGTAACTCAGTGCCGCGCTGTGAGCTTGTATATCTGCTATTTTTCAAATAGATAAAGTTACTATAGGGCTCCTCCTCCACCTTGGGCCCTGGTAACTCAGTGCCGCGCTGTGAGCTTGTATATCTGCTATTTTTCAAATAGATAAAGTTACTATAGGGCTCCTCCTCCACCTTGGGCCCTGGTAACTCAGTGCCGCGCTGTGAGCTTGTATATCTGCTATTTTTCAAATAGATAAAGTTACTATAGGGCTCCTCCTCCACCTTGGGCCCTGGTAACTCAGTGCCGCGCTGTGAGCTTGTATATCTGCTATTTTTCAAATAGATAAAGTTACTATAGGGCTCCTCCTCCACCTTGGGCCCTGGTAACTCAGTGCCGCGCTGTGAGCTTGTATATCTGCTATTTTTCAAATAGATAAAGTTACTATAGGGCTCCTCCTCCACCTTGGGCCCTGGTAACTCAGTGCCGCGCTGTGAGCTTGTATATCTGCTATTTTTCAAATAGATAAAGTTACTATAGGGCTCCTCCTCCACCTTGGGCCCTGGTAACTCAGTGCCGCGCTGTGAGCTTGTATATCTGCTATTTTTCAAATAGATAAAGTTACTATAGGGCCCCTCCTCCACCTTGGGCCCTGGTAACTCAGTGCCGCGCTGTGAGCTTGTATATCTGCTATTTTTCAAATAGATAAAGTTACTATAGGGCCCCTCCTCCACCTTGGGCCCTGGTAACTCAGTGCCGCGCTGTGAGCTTGTATATCTGCTATTTTTCAAATAGATAAAGTTACTATAGGGCCCCTCCTCCACCTTGGGCCCTGGTAACTCAGTGCCGCGCTGTGAGCTTGTATATCTGCTATTTTTCAAATAGATAAAGTTACTATAGGGCCCCTCCTCCACCTTGGGCCCTGGTAACTCAGTGCCGCGCTGTGAGCTTGTATATCTGCTATTTTTCAAATAGATAAAGTTACTATAGGGCCCCTCCTCCACCTTGGGCCCTGGTAACTCAGTGCCGCGCTGTGAGCTTGTATATCTGCTATTTTTCAAATAGATAAAGTTACTATAGGGCCCCTCCTCCACCTTGGGCCCTGGTAACTCAGTGCCGCGCTGTGAGCTTGTATATCTGCTATTTTTCAAATAGATAAAGTTACTATAGGGCCCCTCCTCCACCTTGGGCCCTGGTAACTCAGTGCCGCGCTGTGAGCTTGTATATCTGCTATTTTTCAAATAGATAAAGTTACTATAGGGCCCCTCCTCCACCTTGGGCCCTGGTAACTCAGTGCCGCGCTGTGAGCTTGTATATCTGCTATTTTTCAATAGCTAAAGTTACTAGGGCCCCTCCACCTTGGGCCCTGGTAACTCAGTGCCGCGCTGTGAGCTTGTATATCTGCTATTTTTCAAATAGATAAAGTTACTATAGGGCCCCTCCTCCACCTTGGGCCCTGGTAACTCTGTCCCACTTTCCTACACCTTGTGATGCCCCTGGGTGTTAGTAATCAATAGCGGGGAAAAAAGTCATTTTGAGGGTGAACTGCTCCTTTAAACCAAAAACAATTAAGTCACGGGCCCCCGAGTTGATCTGTATTTGTCCTCTGACTCCCATCTGAAAAGAGTTTTTTGGGGGGAGGCCCCCAAAAGAAAAGATTTGTTTAAAAAAATCTCTTATATAAGCGAAACTTGTATAGGCCTAGGCAGTGGCGTCAGTTCAGAAAAAAGCTAAGGTATGGCAACATGACTTGACTGGTGTCTTGCACACGAGCGAAGTGCAAGACACCAGTCATGTTGCCATACCTTAACAGGCATGATACAATTATTTTAAGAAGCACATTCAAATTTCCCCCCGTTTCTATGGTTTCTTAGACTGGATATGGCAGCCAGCTGGAACGGTTGTTCAAGTGCAGCTAAACTTGGCATGTTAAACGTGCCACAATTAACAATAATGCATTGCCCCTGTGCAGCTGACCTACAGAACCTGGGAATATACTATTTTGTCAAGATGGGGAGAATATAATTATAATACCTTGTTAAAGTGACCATTGTTACATTTTGCATTTGTAGTTATTTTACTGTAAGTTAACAACATAATAACCAGCACAGATAGACAAAGAGACATCCATGGATTTATATTTAAAAGTAACTTTTATCTTCCCCCCTGGACCCAGGGTATGGCAGCTGCATACCCCTGCCATACCCAATTGATGCCCCTGAATTGAATTGAATTGAATTGAATTGAATTGATTTGAATTGAATTGAATTGAATTGAATTGAATTGAATTGATTTGATTTGATTTGATTTGATTTGATTTGATTTGAATTGAATTGAATTGAATTGAATTGATTTGATTTGATTTGATTTGATTTGACTTGAATTGAATTGAATTGAACACAACCACCCTAAGGACTACAAACCATTGAGTGCACATAAAAAACAGAGCTGCTACACATTTTAATTCTGAGGTTTCTGTAGAATACAGGAAAAGTCGACCTAAAACAAAGTCGACCCAAACTGGTTTCCCAACGGGTCTGTGGCCTTAAGCTAGATGCAGAATAGACCGAAATCTAATCTTTGCTTCTGGGGGTCCCTGGAACAAAATAGTTTGCGATAGGGGTCCATCCGTGGAACAAAATATTTTTAGATGGGGGTCCACGGCCAAAAACACATTTTGGGGGTCCTTGACCACTGATAGGCACATTCTACAAATGTCTTCTAAATC
Organism: Nannobrachium achirus; assembly: GCF_963921795.1. Lineage (NCBI taxonomy): Eukaryota > Metazoa > Chordata > Actinopteri > Myctophiformes > Myctophidae > Nannobrachium > Nannobrachium achirus. The sequence continues at coordinate 2,941,077 of NC_137828.1, forward strand.
ATAACAATTTTCAAAAAAAAAAAAAAAAAAACGTATGTTGCCATCAGTGTTTCTCAAACTTTGTCATGTCAAGGACCCCCATAATGATATGTATTTGGCCACGGACCCCCATCTCAAAATATTTTGTTCCAGGGACCCCCAGAAGCAAAGATTAGATTTCTGTCTATTCTGCATCTAGCTTAAGGCCACAGACCCGTTGGGAAACCAGTTTGGGTCGAGTTTTCCTGTTACCGTTTCTGTATACTACTTTGAATGGTTATGAGGAAGAATGCTATTTGTCCTAAAGCGAATGAAAAAGATTGCTGTTTTTTATTTCAAAAGGCTTTAAACTCTGCACATGTATAAAACGACACAATTTACACAATGCTGTACCCCTCTGGCTCTAACTGTATATATGTTCCCCTTTCTCAACTGTTTATATTATATTTTTACACTTGCTTTGGCAATGTAAACATATGTTTACATAAAAAGCTCAATAAAGCTCCTTTGAATTGAATTGACTAATAGATGTTATGCTTTTAACATGTGTGGCACTGGCTCCCCCTGTGGGCTGTAAGTGGAAGTGTTTCTGGATGTTGGGGTCTATTTTCCTTCATAATGAATGAGGCCTATTTATAGGGGAGGGCGGGGTCTGTTGTGACCTTTTTTACATTTTACTCCATTACTAAACAAATACTTGCTCAATTGAGACAAAAATGCAAAGTTAATAACTTTGAGTTTTTCTGTCGACTATTGGTGGTGTTTATTTGATTCAATCTCAAACCTATAAGCCACAATTTCTCTTCAAAAAGAATATGTGCACTGGAACAATGGACCCTGTATGGTCCAATTGTTCTGCTCATTCTAAATTAAATAAAAGGGTTATGTTAACCATTTATTATATTTTTTTAACTCATAGTATGTGTTCAGAGACATGTTTTCTTTAACTTGTGTTTTACTCTTAATCTAATTAACCATGAAGTCAGGTATGTCATTGTTGCAACTTCCAGGCAAAACTCATTTCCTCTTACCATCTTCACTTTGTTGTCGTCTCACCATTCATAAGAAGGCATATACTTGCAAAAAGCCTAATTATCCGTCTCATTTTCTTAGAATGATTTAATAAATAGTTAAGAGATTTGAAATGTCACACGAGACACTGCATGTAGCCTAATAAGCATAGTCTAATTCATCATATCATAGGCCTATAGACTAACTAGTGGCAGTAAAGTGTTTTGCAGGCATTAGACACAAGTTAAAATTAGAAAAAATTAAATTAAAATTAAAACTCGCCCCAGCTGAAGAGAGAAGTCTCTTTATCCTCTATGCTAATCATTTAGCATTAGCAGCAGCTTGTTACCATAACAGGTGGGGTCGGTTGTACTATCTTTGCAGGGGCTGCACAACGGACCCCTTTTGTTTAAATTCATTTTAAGACCTAAAATAACATATTGATTTTTGATACAGAGGGTTAAAACTTACATGACATAATAGAGGACCGATAGATGATTAAAATGAGGTATATTGTGACTGTTTGCCGACTGAATTCAAAGACGAAAATTAGCCGCTGTTGGTGAAAAGACCTGCTTGCTTGAGAGCTGGTCCCAAAATGAAGTGAAATCAGCTTGGCACATGTTTGCAATCGTCATGAACCGGAAGGGGCTGTCCAAAGATGTCAGAAAACTGATTGACAGCCTTTTATATGACATATTATTGGTTTAAATGAAGAATATCAACTGGCCCCACGGCCGGGGGTCCCTGGCTGGAACCAAACTATTTTCAGATGGGGGTCCACAGCCAAATGTGGGGGGATTCTTACGTTTTGTATGCGGAAGCATTCCGACGAGGAAACGCGAGTCTCAGAGAAATTTGAGTAAAAATGTATTTATTGGAAACATATGGACTAACACATGCCGACGAATAGGCCTATTTATTTTATTAGAACACTTGTAGATTGATTATCCATCCATCCATCCATCCATCCATCCATCCCAGGGCCGGATCTAGGCATAGGCAAGGGGGGGCAATGCCCCCCTAAATGCCCTTCTGCCCCACCAAACATGATGGCATGCAAAAATATAAAATGTCAAAAATATTAAACTATTTGAAATGTTATGCTACAACTATAGGTAGATGGATAGATAAACTCATAAGATATTAGAGAGAGAGAGAGAGAGATAGGTGTAAGACCTGTTGTTTGTATTGCGTGATATGTCTAAGTGCGCCAAAATGCTTAGTTTTCTGGTGTTAAGGGCAGGGGTCTTCAACGTTTTCAGGCCGGGGACCCCCAAACTGATGGGGAGATGGAGCAGGGACCCCCTGCCACCTCGTAGGGTGGGGGGGTCGGGGCTACGACATATTTTTTATTTTAAACATGTACAAGTTACAGCGAGCAGGGTGGGCCGTACCACTACCATTTCTAAACATACTACTTATTAACTGAGATCAAATGTCAATAATATCAACAATCTGTCAATTGCATAGTAATCATGTATTCAAGCTATTCAAAATGGATAGAATCATGATTTATTTTTAAACATACCGGTAAATGTGAAAAAAAAAAATTGAAATCATTTTTTATTTTTATTTTTTGCAATAATTTCGCGGACTCCCTGCAGTACCTCCGTGGACGCGGACCCCCTGTTGAAGACCCCTGTTTTAGGGGATGACTCCCCTATCATTTCTTCCTGCCCCACCTAGTGCTGAAGGCTAGATCCGGCCCTGATCCATCCATCCATCTATGAATAAAACCTACATTTATAAAAAGTAAAACTGTGAAGAACTCTCAACAGTCAGTCATAGCGACCAGACCAGCCCATCCCTATGTATAAACTTACTGTTTTTTTGTTCTTTCATTTTTTTTTTTTTTTTTTTACTGACTATATCTACTGCATAGGAATACCAGAAAAGTCGCCCTCTTTCAAAGTCGCCCCAGACTCGTTTCCCAATGGGTCTGTGGCCTTAAGCTAGATGCAGATTAGACTAAAATCAAATCTGTGCTTCTGGGGGTCCCTGGAACAAAAAAGTTTGCAATAGGGGTCCATCCGTGAAACAAAATATTTTGAGATGGGGGTCCGCGGCCAAAAAGACATTTTTTTAGGACAGGAAGTCAGTGGTCAGGCTGGAATGAAAACCTCCACTGTGTACCAAAGAGACTGAGACCTTAAGCTGGATGCAGAATGGAAGAGAACATTTTTAACTACAATCTATAATTGCTTCTGGGGGTCCCTGGAACAACATATTTTGCGATGGGGGTCCGTGGCCAAATAAGCCTACATATCATTTTGGGGGTCCTTGACATGATAAAGTTTGAGAAACAATGATAGCAACATAAGTTCTTTTTCAGAAAACGGTTAGGATTTAGAATATATTTGTAGAATGTGCCTGTCAAGGACCCCCAAAATTATATGTATTTGGCCGCGGAACCCCATCTCAACATGTTGTTACAGGGACCCCCATATCAAAACATGTTGTTCCAGGGACCCCCATCTCAACATGTTGTTACAGGGACCCCCATATCAAAACATGTTGTTCCAGGGACCCCCATCTCAACATGTTGTTACAGGGACCCCCATATCAAAACATGTTGTTCCAGGGACCCCCATCTCAACACATGTTGTTCCAGGAACCCCCAGAAGCAGAGATTCCAGTTAAAATGTTCTCTCTAAATGTGGTCTCTACTCTGCATCCAGCTTAAGGCCTCAGACTGGTGTTGGAGCAGCCTTGGTTTGTGTGAGCTTACAGCGACCTCTGCTGGCAGTGGCAGAACAGTGCACCACAACAGCAACGCATTAAAGCCAGGATGAAATCGAAAGTAAACTTTGAGTTTTTGATCAAAAGGTTTTTTTTCCTCCACATTAAAAGTCACTCTGCTCTGAGCAACGAGACAAGACGGAGGCTCGCTCTGTCTGCTGCTTTTACTGCCAAGTCCCTCTGAGTGGTCAAATGGATGGATTAATTAACAACCACTAACTATCACAGGTTGGTACAATTATTCATCTTTACCAGGGGTTTTCAAAGTGGGTGCCGGCCGGGGCACCCTGGGGTGCCGTGACGGCAGTCCAGGGGTGCCGCGAGATCATTTGATAATAAACAAAGTTATTTTCAGTCAGTTCTAACCAAAATGGCTGTTATCTCAACGTTTTCCTCACAACATAATCACTAAAATATCGTCACTGTCGGGCAGAAACCTCGTATCTCCAAGTTTCAAATGTGTACGTCTTTTGGTAAAGCAAAGCCCTGCTTCATCATACAAGACTGTCACACAAAACTAGTGAAAACAGCCGATCTACAAGCACACAACGCCTCACATCGCGAAGCGTTGTGTGCTTGTAGATCTGCTGTTTTCACTAGTTTACTAAACTAGTGAAAACAGCAGATCTACAAGCACTTAGTGCATTTTATAGATGATAAATACAAAACGATTTTGGACATACAACGATATGCTATAAATATAAGGTGCTGGGAGTGAAAATTATAATGTAGGGGTGCCTCGGATTAAAACAATATTTATGGGTGCTCTGAGACAAAACAGTTTGGGAACCCCTGATCTATGCTTCATTAAACTGTTGTTAATGTAATCTCTGTTTAATTAATGATCTCTACATGTTATGATCAACTGTTACAGTGCTTCTGTCACAGCTTGGTCAACTTTAACTTTTACATTATTAATTAATCTATAATTAATTAAACTGTCGGTCAAAAACTTTATGAAACATCTGTCCATGATGTTTAGGAAATGCAAAGCTGACAACACCTCGCGCTGTGAGGCGTTGTGAGCTTGTAGATCTGCTATTTTCGGCAAAGAGCTTTGCTGTAGAGGGGAAAAAGAGCAGACTAAGTACATAGTGAAAGGTCAAGTTTATTAAGTATTGACGGTTCAAGTGGTTAAATATCTGAAAACACAAATTGACATGAATCCAAAATACACTTATGTTTGTGCTGTCAAACAATGAAACTATTGGGTTGTGGGGGTCCCTGCTTTATCTCTCTCTCAACTAAGGGGTCCTTGGCCTTAATTTTAAAGCGTTGAAGACCCCTGTTTTAGTGCCATGTTGCTGTGTTTGTGTGAAACTGTAGTTATGATGTGTATAATAATTATAATTGAGGTAAAAGTCTAAATAAGGAGATATGATCTTTCTTTACAGACACAGACTGACTGTAACCCTTATGGAACAACTTCATCATTTATTGATGTTTCTTTTATTAAATATAAAATGTGATTCTGGGGTGAAAAAGTAAGAAATATTAAAATATAAACATGTGTTCCTCAGTTCCTCTTATTACCGTCACACACCCTGAAAATGGCCTCAACAAGCGGTAGGCCTACAGTTAAAACCAGGAAGATCAAAGAAGGAATGGACACCAACGTCATTTTAGGCTCCATGGCCATCCGCCATGACACTTTGGGTGGCGGAAGTGGCACCGGAGGTTCGGTGAATAACATTAGCGGTGCCACCCAAAGTGTCATGGCGCATGGACCGTGGTGTGCCAACTTCCGGGTGGGTGTCTTCTCCTTCTTTGAGCCTTCTTGGTTAAAACCAGGAAGTAGTTTGTTTATGTGCGTGTGTGCATGCGTGCGTGCGTGTGTGTGGTGGTTAGCAGCAGTCAGTGTTGCCAGATATTAGGAGAGAAATAAGCAACCAGGTCCTATGAGAACAAAGTAGAGGCTAACCACCAGGTCTGTTTATTATAAGCGACTCTGGACTTGTTTTTCTCTAAAGTTACTTGCAAATAATTATTGCTAATGTAGTTGTTTATTTGTGCTTTGGCGTTTAAAGTGTTATTGTGTTGTGAATTAAGTGTTGCCAGGTCTGTTTATTATAAGTGACTCTGGGCTCGTATTTCTCTAAAGTTGCTTGTAAATGTTGCTGGTGTAGTTGTTTATTTGGGCTTTGGCGTTTAAAGGGTTATTGTGTTGTGAATTGACTGTTGTCATGGTGCTGTTGCCATGTCTACTTATTACAAGCGACTCCGGGCTTGTTTTCCGTAAAGTTGCTTGTGAATATTGATAGTTGCGGGTTGCTTTATATTTGTTGTGATCTTGTAGATCGGCTATTCTCAAAAAGCCGATGTGGTGATGCATATAGTTTTAAATGTGGCCTAGATAATTGTTACTTTTTGGGGATTATTTTCGCTGCTAATTCATCCGCTGTATGATGAATTAAAGGAGTAGTTCACCCCCAAAATGAATGTTTTTCTATTGATTAGTCACACCATGGAGACTTGAGTTCAGTAATATGTTTTTGTATTCGTCGCATTCCTAAGACAAAAACATTTGATTATAGTCAATTAACCCATTGATTCTGAATGGGGACCCAAATGTATTTGGGTCCCCATTCAGAATCAATGGGGGTACATTTACTACTAGTAAGACACCTCAGGGTGACATGCGACCTCGCCCTAAAGGGCAACCCATATATGGGCTCTCTGTTAGAGTGGCTCCCATGACATCACAACATACAATATATTTTATGCCCATACATGGAGATCCCTATCTGAACCAGCCACACAGATATGGGCCAATTATTGACCATCTGGCCAGTGATGTATGTATATCGGACCAGTTACCCATATATGGAGATCCCTGCATGATAGGCAACAATGTTGTCTCAGAACATGCCCATTTATGGGGGCATTACCAAATATGGGCATTCCCAGATATGCCCTTAATATTGATGACACTGGGACAGGGATCTCCATATATGGGCATAAAACGGACAAGGACGTAATTAATTTTCAAGTGTGATCTGGTAATGCCCATATATGGGCATGTTCTGAAATCACATTGTCGACTATATATGGGCATAAAATATATGGGCATAAAAGGGACATCAAGCCAGAGTGTGATGTCAGAGCAGCAAACCCATTCTGTTAAGAGTGGTTCCCCTGACATCACAGTGACATCAGAGCATGATGTCAGAGCGACAAACCCATAGAACCACACACTGTAAAAATTAACTGACTGACTGACACAGACGGAGACAAGCTGCAACATTTCTCATGGTATACTGCGACCTTCGGTCACAATGATAAAACATATATAAACCAATTTAGCCCTACTTTATACCTTGTCTATTTGAAAATAGTCAATCTACAAGCTCACAACGCGACACGTTGTGGATCTGCTATTTTCAAACATTTTGTACTTTTACTTTTAAGTAGAGTATATATTTCTCTATTGCAGTATTGATACTTTTGCTTAAAGGAATGGTTCACCACTTTTCAACCTGTCTTCATATAATAGGTCCTCACTAATGTTCATGAAAAAACATCACAATTTTGTTCTACTCGGTCCAAGTCTCCTAGGAGAGCTGTGGGAAGTTCAGAATCCATCGTCTTGTGACATCATCATTTTCCAAAAAAAAAAATGTATCAATATTTTTGAAAAAGATATTTAGATTTTTATTATCGCGAGAACAATGGCTTCCACTTTAAAATTGCAACTTTTCAGGAATAGAAAGCCTGCAGTTTCTATAAGATGGATTGGCAATCGATGATGTCACAAGACGATGGGTTTCTGACCTGCCCACAGCCCTCCTTTGAGAAAAAAAAAAAAAGCTATTTTTGAGTGAGGACCAATTATATGAACATAGGTTGAAAAGTGGTGGAGTGCCCCTTTAAGTAAAATGTGTGAGTTATGTTCCTTTACATGGATTCACCCAAACACACCAGCCCGTATTTCAGGCACCTCACCCCTGCTCACATTTACTTCTATATAGACGGGTTTCTTGTTTACAAACATTGAGACTAAATGCACAGCTGAATGTATCATGTAATCAATTCCGTCCAATCCCCAAACCTGTTGTTTTGGGGAGTGCTGGTTTCATTGGCTAATTTTGGTACGGACCCTGCACACGCATCTAGTTTTATCAGTGTAACGTGGACCAGAAACCTGTCTATTAACCTCATGATAACTGATGAGTCACAGTTGAAAACATGCTATTTTCTGGACACATTTCCTAATAATGATGTCTCAACCAAACCTCACTTCCTCTTCTAGAGGTTCCACTTCCCTTTCCTGTAGAAGTTCCAGTAAGTGTTGTCATGTCAACCACGTTGACGTCTCCTGTCATCTCAGGTCACCAGGCCTAGTGAGTCAACGGTTTCTCAACCAGTGGTCCATGGACCAGTAGTGGTCCATGACATGATCAGCGGTGGTCCATGTCTGTCTCTTCTTGGCTATAGAACAGTGAAGTCATGACGTGACTCGTTCATCCCCCGGTTCATGGAAGTCATTTCTCTATGGAGAATAACATCTTAAAATCCTCTCATATAAACATTGTGGTCCAAAAATAGACAAACGGTCTCCACGATATTGTCGGGGAGGCTCTGTATGGTTTATGATAGTCAGTCACTCATATTTGATGCAGTCAGTTTCTGGTGAAAATGTAACTAATTCAGCGACAGTAACATTAGCGTTTTCTCCGTTGATTCTTCATATCCATATGAGTCAAACCGCTGAGATCATTTGTTTATAATTGGAACACAGTTCTTATATGACGTGATATGAAAAAAGTCTATGGGAATTCAGAATGGGGGAAAACCGTGAACCAGGTAGGATGGGTAAATGACATCACACTTCACTGCTCTATAATAGTCAGCGGTGGTAAAAGTCCTTCATGTTTTTACTTCAGTAAAAGTATCAATACTGCAGTATAGAAATACTCTGTTACAAGTAAAAGTTCTGGAATTCAAAATGTACTTGAGTAAAAGTACAAAAGTATTAGCATTAAAATGTACTTAAAGTACCAAAAGTAAAAGTACAAAATGTTTACAAGCTTACAAAGCGTCACGATGCGACACGTTGTGAGGTTGTAGATCGGCTATTTTCAAATAACCTAGGTATAAAATAGGGCTTAAGTGGATTAATGTATGTTTTATAATATAATCATTTATATCTGCAAAGTAACTAAACTTTTCAAATAATTGTAGTGGAGTAGAAGTGAAAGTATGGGAAATTGAAAACAACAAAAATTGTTAGTACAAATATCTCAAAACTGTACTTAAGTACAGTCCTTGAGTAAATGTACTTACTTTCTTTACACTTTCCTTGTACCTTGTACTGTACATACTGTAGTCTTCAGGTATGCCAGCATGAAAACATTACTGTCACAGACATACATACAGACACGTGCACACATAGACATCAAAGGGGGCTTGAGCCCCTGCCCTTTTATCTGTCTGTAAAAAGTGTCCTCTCCAGACCATGAATGCAGTTTTCACTATGGTGAAAGAAATGCAAATGCCCCCTCTTTCCATGCCATACCTGAAGGCAGCATTCAAGAGAATTGCCTTGTCCAAATTCTCCTGAACTTTATAGCATCTCATGTTGAAAGAATTGCCCTCTCTGTGTAGAAATCTATGCAGCATCTACAGTATTGACTTGATTATGCTTAGTTCATTGTGGTATCAAGCACAGAAAATAGCAGACCTCCAAGCTCACAACACGTCGCAGCGTGGTGCGGTGTGAGCTTGGAGGTCTGCTATTTTTGAGGCCCTTTTAGAAATGTCAGCCCCTGCCTCTCTAACATTCTCTGCACATCCCTGCATACATACAGCCCAGTAATAAATGCACCCCTGATTAAAGTCAATGCTTAAGACAAAGATACACAACAGGACAGGACAAGGCCCACTTCAACTGAGCCCACTTCTATCCAGTGCCCACTTTGTAAACCTGTCCAGTCCTTCAATGACCAGTTCCTATTAGAGCCCAGTTCTATCAGTGTCCACTTTAATTATAGTCTATTCCTTTAAGAGCCCAGTTCTATCAGTGTCCACTTCAATTATAGTCTATTCCTTTAAGAGCCCAGTTCTATAAGTGCCCACTTCAATTATAGTATATTCCTTTAAGAGCCCAGTTCTATCAGTGCCCACTTCAATTATAATCTATTCCTTTAAGAGCCCAGTTCTATCAGTGCCCACTTCAATTATAATCTATTCCTTTAAGAGCCCAGTTCAATTATAGTTTATTCCTTTAAGAGCCCAGTTCTATCAGTGCCCATTTCAATTATAATCTATTCCTTTAAGAGCCCAGTTCTATCAGTGCCCACTTCAATTATAATCTATTCCTTTAAGAGCCCAGTTCAATTATAGTTTATTCCTTTAAGAGCCCAGTTCTATCAGTGCCCACTTCAATTATAGTCTATTCCTTTAAGAGCCCAGTTCTATCAGTGCCCACTTCAATTATAATCTATTCCTTTAAGAGCCCAGTTCTATCCAGTGTCCACTTCAATTATAGTCTATTCCTTTAAGAGTCCAGTTCTAATATTCTATTCATCAAATGTTGTCAACACGTGACTCTGTTCCTGTCCTGACATGACTTTCTGCTCTGTTGAAACAACCACACAAACACAAACCAGTTTAACACGTCAGAGCAGGCCTCTAGGCTATGCACGTCTGAGTGTGTGTGCGTGCGCGTGCGTGCATGCATGCTTGTTTTACGTTGTTGAAATTTCAAGGAAGAGTTTATCAGTGTTGTCAACTACAAATTGTTGGATGGAAAATATTGTATTCACCAACACATTAAAAACACAATGTAGCCTACACTAGTGTAAAAGGGTAACCAAATGGACCCTTACAGCCCTGTAACTCTGAGAGTGTACAAACAGAACCAAATGGACCAGGGACGTGCTGGGCCCCTGATTCAGCCTGGGAAAAAGTGTTGCAGAGGCCCTCATTGCGCGCTACTCAAAGATTTGCCATTTCAGATCATGACAAGTGACAAGCCAGTGGGCCAATTACATGAGTTATATTTCGTCGTTGTCGGGTGGAAACCTTGTATGTCCAAAACCGTTTGTTTTTTATTTATCATTTTAAAAGTGAAAACAACCGATCTACAAGCACAATCTGCTTGTTGTAGATCGTCTGTTTTCACTACTTTTGTGCGACGGCCTTGTATGATGAAGCAGGGCTTTGCTTTCCAAAAAAATCTACACATTTGAAACTTGGAGATACAAGGTTTCTGCCCGACAGTGACGATTTACTTTGTTGGCCACCCAGCCCCCAAAATGGAAGACGTTTTTTTTTTTTTTTTTACATTTTTCCTAATGGCCGGCCTGGACCGGCCGGGAATGAACCGGCCGTTCAGGAGTTGTCCCGCTTTTGCCAATGGCCAGCACGTCCCTGAAATGGACCCTTACAGCTCTGTAACTCTGAGAGTGTACACATGGAACCAAATGGACCCTTACAGCTCTGTAACTCTGAGAGTGTACACACGGAACCAAATGGACCCTTACAGCTCTGTAACTCTGAGAGTGTACAAATGGAACCAAATGGACCCTTACAGCTCTGTAACTCTGAGAGTGTACAAATGGAACCAAATGGACCCTTACAGCTCTGTAACTCTGAGAGTGTACAAATGGAACCAAACGGACCCTTACAGCTCTGTGACTCTGAGAGTGTACAAATGGAACCAAATGGACCCTTACAGCTCTGTGACTCTGAGAGTGTACAAATGGAACCAAATGGACCCTTATGGGTCTGTGACTCTGAGAGTGTACAAATGGAACCAAATGGACCCTTACAGCTCTGTAACTCTGAGAATGTACAAATGGAACCAAATGGACCCTTACAGCTCTGTAACTCTGAGAGTGTACAAATGGAACCAAATGGACCCTTACGGCTCTGTAACTCTGAGAGTGTACACATGGAACCAAATGGACCCTTACAGATCTATTTAGTTCCATTTCTATTCAGATCAGAGCAGCTATTTTAACCAGGGGCGGAGCTATAGGGGAAGCAGCCAATGCAGTCACATTAGGGCCTGCCACCGCTCAAAAAAAAAAAAATATATATATATTTTGAAATGCTTACCGGATTGAGAAGACACTATTGCCCCTCTTGAGGAGTGCTACTGATTGCCCAATCTGATCAGTTGCTTGAGGACAGCTGTGTCCTGTTTACTTTTAGCTGTAGGCATGAAGAATTTTCTCTCTTCAGCTGTGAGTGAGACCTGCCGTCTTTTTAGGGCTGTTATCGGTTGTTTTTACAGCATGGCTCTATAACTAATATCTGATTTCTTTAGTGGGCCCGCCACCCAATTAAAAAAGAAAAATAGTTGTAGGCTAGAGAAGCAAGTAGGATATTGTTGATCAGTCCGTGACTCGATCAGAGGAGGAGGATTAGGAACAGAATTTCCACTCAAAGGTAATTAATAGCATTTATACCAGGGGTCTTCAACAGGGGGTCCTCAGACAGAGTTACTACGGGGGGTCCTCCAAATCTTCCAATCCTTTTTATATCAACCACTTGAACCCTAGTGTCCATATTCTGTAGCCGAAAATAGCCAATCTACAAGCTGGTGAGCTTGTAGATCGGCTATTTTCGGCAAAGAGGTTTGTTTTACAGAGTAAAATGTCCAGTTTATTAGGTAATGACGGTTCAAGTGGTTAAATACTCGAAACACAAATTGACATGAATCCAAAATACACAGACGATTGTGCTGTCAAATGATGAAACTATGTGGAATCTATGAAAAGGTTGTGGGGATCCCTGCTTCATCTCTCTCTTAACCAAGGGGTCCTTTTCACCTGAAAACATTGAAGACCCCTGATTTATACTGTTATATTGTGTTCTGATGGCCGCTGTTGCCTCCTGTATGTTGTTGTGTTGGCAGCCGCTGTGCTGCGCTGTTTCTGACCCATGTTGAAGGATCAGTCAGTGGTGTGGGGTGGGGTGGGGGGGCAAACGTCTTTTATGCTAAATATAACCAATGCATTGTCTTCTGCTGTCTGTTACTCTGTCAGTGCTGCTTACTCAAAAAATTATAAACAAAACATTATCTTGGCTGTAATGCCTTTAATACAGCAAATACAATACTTATGCTAATGTTCAAGCAACTGTCAAAAGAAGTAAACCTGCCAGGGCTACGATGACAATGTGTGCCACAGTGCCAGGTACAACATCTCTGCTCTGCAGTACAGTAACAGTATCAATCACATCTGACACTGTAGCTGGGGACCCAGTCACCAAAATGGGAGGGGACCTGTGATTTTTTATTTCTATTTTCTATTTTATCTATTAGTTTGGTCATTAAGGTCCACAAAATGAGAGGCCTGCTCTGCCGGAAACATTGCGGAAAAAAAGTTATTGCCGTTTCTATATTCACTGTCCCATTCTCTCCACTAGAAATATTTAAAAGAAGAAAAAAAGTCTGCTTTAATTAGCATGTGAAGGGTCAAACTAGGGGTTCTTCGTGATTCTGAATCCATTGCAAGCATTTGTTTTGCATGAAAAACATTCCTTGGGCTAGATATCGGCCCCCCAAAACAGTCAAAAGTGATGAGTCATCACTTATTTTCCACTTTTCACAGTTTTGGGCTGCCGAACCCAGTTAACCCAAGCAATGTTTTTTATGCAAAAACAAATGCTTGCAATGGATTCAGAATCATGAAGAACCCCTAGTTTGACCCCTCACATGCTAATTAAAGCAGATGTTTTTCCTTTTTTTAATATCCCATCAGAGCAGGCCTCTCATTCTGTGGACCTTAATGACCAAACTAACAGATAAAACAGAAATAAAAAGTATGGCAGAAAATCACAGGTCCTACCCTGTTCCTTGAGCTTTTGGGCTTGTGGGTCCCCGGCTACTGCCTGCTACTCTCTGTGCAAAACCAACCAGATGTTAACAGAACAGATAAGTGCCATTCTCAAATGTAAAGATAATAAATGTATTTGGCTTTAATTCCATGGCACAATTGGCATATAGTGTTAATTTGTACAACAAGTCTTAGTCTAGAAATAGTTTAGTCTAGTAGTTTAGTCTTATCGACCAAACATCACAATCTGTAAGTCTTTTAGTCTTGTTATAGCGCCACCAGGAGGCCACAATAACATACATGACCTGTTATAGCGCCACCATGAGGCCACAATAACATACTTGACCTGTTATAGCGCCACCAGGAGGCCACAATAACATACCTGACCTGTTATAGCGCCACCAGGAGGCCACAATAACATACCTGACCTGTTATAGCGCCACCAGGAGGCCACAATAACATACATGACCTGTTATAGCGCCACCATGAGGCCACAATAACATACATGACCTGTTATAGCGCCACCATGAGGCCACAATAACATACCTGACCTGTTATAGCGCCACCAGGAGGCCACAATAACATACCTGACCTCTTATAGCGCCACCAGGAGGCCACAATAACATACCTGACCCGTTATAGCGCCACCAGGAGGCCACAATAACATACCTGACCTGTTATAGCGCCACCAGGAGGCCACAATAACATACCTGACCCGTTATAGCGCCACCAGGAGGCCACAATAACATACCTGACCTCTTATAGCGCCACCAGGAGGCCACAATAACATACCTGACCCGTTATAGCGCCACCAGGAGGCCACAATAACATACCTGACCTCTTATAGCGCCACCAGGAGGCCACAATAACATACCTGACCCGTTATAGCGCCACCAGGAGGCCACAATCAGAAAGCTCATCTGCTCTGCCTGCCAACAACTAAACAAACACATGAGCAGTGGAGTAAAAAGTACTCACATTCTTTACTTAAAGGGGCACTCCACCACTTTTCAACCTATCTCACTAATGTTCATGATAAAATATCACAATCTTTTTGAGCGGTGGTCACAACGCTCCTATACGTGGCCGTGTGTGTGGGTCTGTCTGTCTGTCTGTTTGTCTGTTTGTCTGTCTGTCTGTATGTCTGTCTGTCTCCGGGTATGTAGCCTGGCCCTGCAGTAACCTTTTCTGACCACACATGTTAAGGGAGGGGCGCTGTTGTTCAGGATAGGCCAGGCATAGGCCAGGCACAAACACACACAGGGGGCACACACACACACACACACACACAGGGGGCACACACACACACACACACACACACACACACACACACACACACACACACACACACACACACACACACACACACACACACACACACACACACACACACACACACACACACACACCACCGCTCAGTTCACACGAGTGTGATTTTTCTACTCAGTTTGGGTCTCATAGGAGAGCTGTGGGTGGGTCAAATCCTTCCTACCGTTGACATCATCAATGGGAAATGCAAGCTAATAGAAACTGCAGGCTTTCTATTAGGCCTACTGAAAAAGTTGCAATGTTAAAGTGGAAGCCATTGTTCTCGTGATAATAAAAATCTATTTATTTTTTTCAAAAATATTATTACAGCTCTCCTATGAGACCCAGACTGAATAGATTTTTTTTTTGATATTTTATCATGAACATTAGTGAGGACCTATTATATGAAGACAGGTTGAAAAGTGGTGAACTACTCCTTTAAGTAAAAGTATCAATACTGCAATGTAGAAGTACTCTGTACTCAAGTAGAAGTCTGGTATTCAGCATTTACTTGAGTACAAAAGTATTGGTATCAAAATGTACTAAAAGTACCAAAAGTAAAAGTACTCATTGTGCTGAATGTCCCAATCTCCCATTGTCCCAAGTTATCAAATGTATACAAATCTTTTGAAAATATCCGATCTACAAGCTCACAATGCGTCACATCGCAGCGCATTGTGAGCTTGTAGATCGGCTATTTTCAAATGGCCAAAATGTTTATACGGCTGAAGTGGTTAATGTATGTTTTGTAATAATAATAGAAATCTACAATCTGCATAATCTCTAAATAACTAGGAGTAGAAGTAAAAGTATTGGAAATTGGAATTACTCAAGTAAAGTAAAATTAAAAAATGACAATAATAAAAGCGTAAAATAATGATAAAATAATCATTTTGGCCATTGTCGGGCCGACACATTGTTTACATCCTAGTCCAACCCTATCAAGGAATAGACTAGGATGTAAACAAAGTGATTATTTTATCATTATTTTACGCTTTTTGTGGTCATTTTTGAATAGAAACACATGTATGAAGCTCACTTTTTTATAAAATATTTTCGAAACATTTTTATTTTAGCATCCGTTTTTCAGGAAAAAGTTGACTATAGCTCCTTTAAGTAAATGTACTGAGTTACTTTACACCACTGCACATGACACGTTTATCCTTCATCGTGCAGACCCTGAGGCTGCTCGCATGACGTGTGTGTGTGTGTGTGTGTGTGCGTGTGTGCGTGCGTGCGTGCGTGCGTGCGTGCGTGCGTGCGTGCGTGCGTGCGTGCGTGTGAACAGTGTGTTGAGCTCTTGCTTTAGACAGAGGAAACAGGGAGGCGGGCTCTGGGAGTTTCCAGTCTTGCAGTTTGTATTTCCGTGTAGAGCTGCTGCCGTCAGCTGTAGCAGCACAGAGGAGACAGTTTGTATTTCCGTGTAGAGCTGCTGTCGTCAGCTGTAGCAGCACAGAGGAGACAGTTTGTATTTCCGTGTAGAGCTGCTGTCGTCAGCTGTAGCAGCTCAGAGGAGACTGGAGATTGTTGATCATTTATTATAACAGATTGTTATCATATGGTTGGATCTACAAGCTCTGTGTTCAGTCATTATCATTCATTATAAAATAGAGAGTTGGATGAAGAGGCAGAGAAGATGTGCTTTAACTTCCTTCGTTTGACGGTGAGTTCACTTTCACTGCCTTGACTTGACTTGTCCCGTTCCTCAACATTTAGCAAAAACCAACCAGTAAGACTCCCTAAGCGGGAGATAAGCAGCCGTCAGGTCACATGTGTACACAGATAGGTCTGTAAGTGGCATTATTGGTTCCTGGTTGTAGGGGGATGTGTGTGGTGAATGTATTGCTTAGGTTAGGTAGGACTAGAGAATGTGGGGAACAGAGTCCTGCACGGGTCCAATGTTGACAACCTGCGTCCGCCCTGCCTGTGACTGTACGCTCCAGCCGGCAGCCGCTCCATGCGTGACTTGAAGTTTAGGCAGAAACAGTGCTGTATGCATGCTGTGGTTCTGTTCTGCTGTTCACTGTGTGAAACAGTGTTCTATGCATGCTGTGGTTCTGTTCTGCTGTTCACTGTGTGCGCTCTTGTGACATTGTTTTAGGCAGAAACTAGGGTTGCCAACTCCCAGAGTTTCAAATACGGGACACCTCCAAATATTTTCAGGTTATAAAGTTGGCTAAAACGGGTATTTTCCTATATTAAAACATATTTTTCCTTTCACAATATTAATTTGGGTGTCTTTGGGCCACCTAACCTATTACCTTAAAATCATGTAGTGTAGTCCTATATTTTATTT
This sequence comes from Nannobrachium achirus, assembly GCF_963921795.1. NCBI lineage: Eukaryota > Metazoa > Chordata > Actinopteri > Myctophiformes > Myctophidae > Nannobrachium > Nannobrachium achirus. The sequence continues at coordinate 2,958,198 of NC_137828.1, forward strand.
CGCTTTAGTTGGCAGACAAGACTACTGTAGTGCTCCCAGGAATACCATCCCATGGCTTATTTTCTGCTTGCTTGCCTGCTTTTTCACCTTGTTGTTTAGGCTATCACCTATCATGGATTCATGTATAATCTGTTTGTACACAATCTTCTGTCACACGTTTTTTTTAAGACATTAAACAATGTTCTGAGCCGAGTACTGTCGTATGCTCGCTCGCACGCCCTCGTCTCTCGCAGGCAACTTGTGGACTGAACCTACAGCCCGTGGGATTGGTGTAGGGGGCGGAGACTGTGTCTTAGCAACACTGTGTTAATGAGCCAATGGGCTGCCTACAAACAGCGCAGTGCCTCACACAGCAATGGGATGCAGCACTTGTCTCAGAGGAGAGCAGAGTGGAAGCTCACTGACAGGCAGAATCGCTGTCATTTCTCAATTAAATCATCCCGTCATTCATATTTATCCCCCAACCTTAAAAGGATCCCTGGCTAATACGACAAATATGCCTTAATACATTATAATTGTCCTCTAGAACTACAATGTAAAATTAAAAACACCTTAAATATTTTATTTCTTCTAGAAATATCCAATCTTTCACTCAATAGGAGAAATGCCCGTCGCAAGTTGATGATGTCATAAAATCATGTGTGGTCTATCCCTATGGAATTTATGGCATGCATGTGCAAATAAAAAACACAAACATATTGATTTGATGCTCATATTAACCATAGGCAGTATTACATTTGTTTTTATTTCCACATGCATGCCATAAATTCCATAGGGATAGATCACACATGACATTTATGACATCATCAACTTGCGACAGCCATTTCCCATATTAAGTGAAAGATTAGCTATTTCTAGATGAAATAAAATATTTAAGGTGTTTTTAATTTTACATTTTAGTTATAGAGGACACTTATAATGAATGAAGGCATATTTGTCGTATTAGCCAGGGATCCCTTTAAAATACGGGAAAAAGAGCGTCCCGTATCAGTTCAATACGGGACACGTCTTTATTTAGTTTCCAAAAACGGGACGATCCCGTATTTTACGGGACGGTTGGCAGCCCTAGCAGAAACAGTTGTCTGATTTTCACAGTAAAATGTCACCCGCCGTGTTTAGTCGCGCACCGTATTCCGCCGTTTCCCCCCGTCAAACACGGGTACTAGTGGGGCTGTTAACCAAACCAATTGTGCATTTTATGAAAGAAGCATGAAACTTTCTACAGTGTTTCTATATACTATGAAGTTTGTTTTCAGACGTGGAAGCACTTCTGAATTGACCTCTGCGGCCCCCGAAATCCAAGATGTCCTTCCAAAAAAGTATTTTTACCTTTATAACTCCAAATGCATTGACTTTAAGACCCATAAATGTATTAAAGTTGAATATAAAATCAGGCATTGCGGACATTTTGGTACCAGGTACGTCTCTGTATCCATTTCAGTTCTTGAGATACAGCATATAGGTACACCTGAGTCTGTAAACGTACCTCTATGTTGTATCTCAAAAACTGTAATAGATACAGACACATACTTGGTACCAAAATATCCGCAATGCCCAACTTTATATTCAACTATAATATGTTTATGGGTCTTAAAACCAATGCTTTTGGAGTTATAAAGGAAAAAACACTTTTTTGGACAGACATCTTGGATTTCGGGGGCCGCCATCTTTGATTTTCACGTGGCCCGGCTTCTTAAATGAAAGAGTGGCCTCCAAAGATGATGTGTACCAATTTTCACGCCTGTATCACAGAGTGAACGATTGCTCTTATTATTTCCAGTACTATGAGGCAAGACTCCTGATCAAGATCTAATTCTTCATTGTCAGTTTCTTCATTGTCAAATTAGTTTTTGTACCAAGCTGCACAGGCACATCCATATGCTCCACTTCAGTAAAGCCCCGACCCGTTGCAGGACTCTGGTGGGGACTAGCTGTAACCCCGACCCGTTGCAGGACTCTGGTGGGGACTAGCTGTAACCCCGACCCGTTGCAGGACTCTGGTGGGGACTAGCTGTAACCCCGACCCGTTGCAGGACTCTGGTGGGGACTAGCTGTAACCCCGACCCGTTGCAGGACTCTGGTGGGGACTAGATGTAACCCCGACCCGTTGCAGGACTCTGGCGGGGACTAGCTGTAACCCTGACCCGTTGCAGGACTCTGGTGGGGACTAGCTGTAACGGGTGGTGTTCAAGTAGTAGCAGATATGTTGGTATGAAGGTGGAGTAAAAGTGTAACACAGGTGTTGTGTTGATTTATGACAGTCGCATGTTGATGACATGAGTTGAGAGTTACTGCGTCACGCTGTGCGTGATGTTTTTGGCCAACACCTGTAGGAGCAGTGTCCATTGTTGTTGTCTGCTAAAAGCAACCTCATGGTGGCGCTAGAAGAGGGCCATGTGAGAAATCAGGGGCGGAGGTTGTGGTTTGGCAGCCAAGGAGTGTGTGTGCCAAGTTTGACATGGATAGGGGCAACGGTGCCAGAGATAAGAGTAGGGCCAAAAGTGTGACAGACGGACTGCCAGCCAGCCTGTGGAGGTTTTGATAATAACTGTGACCTGACGGTTGCAATAAAACGTTGTGTCGTCGCTCAAGAGTTGTTGAGATTCCTCAAAGATACAGACAGATGCAGTAGGCTACAACCCTGCCAGGGTAACGTGTGAATCGGCGAGGCCGTTAAATATTCGTAATGTGTTTTTGACAGTGTTGTACCCGAACACGTTCAAAGAACGATCGTTTATGAACACGTTCATATTTTGGGCGAACGTGAACGTGAATTTTGTCGGCGTTCGTCGGCCGTTCATGCGGCGGTCCGCGCCTCTGTGCGGTCGTCTGTCCTCTCGTCTCTCTTTTCATTCACATGCTCCAATAGCACGCACTGCACGCAGCTCCTCGTGAACGTTGATATGCGGTGCACTCTGCAGCTGCACTGTGAATCTCCTCCTCGTTACGTCTCGCAAGTAAAGCCTGACTATACTTTGTCATGTGTGTTGCACGGCGAAAATAGCGGATCTGCAAGCTCACAACGCGTTGCATCCACGAGACAACGTGAGCTTGTAGATCAGCTATTTTAACCAACGCGGAAACATGCTGTGCGCGAGGTTTAGAAACTTCTGCCTTCAGCCCTTCACAATAAAGGTGCAGGAAGACTGGGCACTGGGCACCTAAATATTGTGGGCACCTCAATGTTAAGTTGGATGAAATTATTGCTGTGTGTGGTTCTATATGGGCTGTGTCAATAATTTTGACAAATAATAGCATGCAGCAACGTCTTAAAGTTGTACTATGTAACTTTTTTTATAAAACAAATCTTAAAATTCTCCTAACTATTAAATCACAAAAGTTTTAGAAGATCCGCGCCGTGAATTTCAGCCTGTAAAGCCTTCTCTGTATGTAAACTGAGATCCTTGCCGTGGACCGGATCTCGCGCCAAAATTGCGTCATCACACTACCGGCCAATCACAGCGAGGGTTATACAACTGCCGGCCAATCACAGCGCATCTTGAAGTGGGGTCGCTATGGCAGCCATATTTGTTGTCGCCCGTTTGTACCATCCCTTCTCTAGGTAATTTCGCCTACCAGGCAGGGTGAAGGAGTCCGTATCTCTGGAATTACTGAACGCACAGGAACAAGGGACCCCTTAAAAGATAGATCTCAGCGAGGTGGAGGCAGACGCGGGGGTCTGAAGGTACGAAAAACGTCCGAAAGACGCGGACGCGACCGCGGTTTGCTATAGGGCTAATGACCACTAGTTGGGCATCTTACACAGTATGGCTTTAACTTTTTTTTTCTTTTTTTTTAAAAGCCAAAAGTATAAAAATATTATGGTTAAAAAAGAACGAAAAATAACTAAGTTAGTTCATTTTGGGGAACCATGAACTTTAGTTCAAAATGTAGAATTATGAACTATGAAATGAACTAGTTCATTTTAGAAGTTTTGAACTTGAACTTGGACTAGTTAATTTTTTAAAGTGAACTTTCCCAACACTGGTTTTTGAACCGTATCTTCTCTTCCTCATTCAACTGTTGGCTTGTGGTTCAGAGCAGTGTTGTCTCAGTGCGCTCAGCGCCGCACCCAACATTTGTTACTGACTTGTTGCAACAACATCCTGCCTGCTTGAAGTTGTGCAATAGAGAGAGAGAGAGAGAGAGAGAGAGAGAGTGTGTGTGTGTGTGTGTGTGTGTGTGTGTGTGTGTGTGTGTGTGTGTGTGTGTGTGTGTGTGTGTGTGTGTGTGTGTGTGTGTGTGTGTGTGTGTGTGTGTGTGTGTGTGTGCGTGTGCGTGTGTGAGAGAGAGGGAGAACCATGCTGCATTCCTCACATTCCTCCCCACCACGGCCGGTGCAGCTGCGAGCCTGGCTGTGACATCGGCTCTCATTCACAGTGCGCATACACAGGGGCGTCACACCAAATTCTGGGCCCTGGGTACAAGGATTCACTGCGGGCCCCCCATGAATGTTAACTATTGAAAAATAGCAGATATACAAGCTCACAGCGCGGCACCGAGTGCCGCGCTGCGAGCTTGTACATCTGCTATTTTTGAAAAATCGTGAAAATGTGTGCAAGAAACCTATGTCAAGGACCCCCAAGATGATATGTATTTGGCCACGGACCCCGATCTCAAAATATTTAGTTCCAGGGACCCCCCAGAAGCAAAATTTGAGTTAGAAATGTTCGCTTAAAAAATACATATATTCAAAGATTTTCACACATTTTCACAACTTTTCAAAAATAGCAGATCTACAAGCTCGCAGCGCGGCACTCAGTGCCGCGCTGCGAGCTTGTATATCTGCTATTTTTCAATAGATAAAGTTATTAGGGCCCCTCCACCTTGGGCCCCAGTAACTCAGTCCCACTTTCCTACCCCTTGTGACGCCCCTGCACATACACAGGGGGAAACTGTCTGTCCTCACGGCCTCCTCGGCAGGCGAATGTAGCTGTTTTAAACTCCATTATATTGTTTAGTTTGTTGTCTGTCTATCGACCTACATCTCTGCTAGTTTACAAACTTTACTATTAGTTTTTGGGGTGTGTGCTTAGTCCACAGTCAGCCTCTGCTGCCCCCAGCTGGCCAGCTCCGGTGAGAACCGGTAACGAGACTGGAAGCTCCCCAGCCCTGCGTCTCCTATCCGGGGGAAAGTTGGGGTGGAGAGAGGCAGAGGGAAACACGCGCACACAGACGATTTTCACCGTCTTCCATGCCGTGTTGGTTATATAGCCTTTTATTTCAGTCCATATTCTTGACAAATCATCATTAATATTACATAGCCGTTATTTAAAAAAAAGTTAAAATGTTTATGTCGCAATTTCTGCAGCTCCGTGTCGGTGGTCAGACGAGTTGATTCGGGGGGCTGAATGAATCCCCGCCTACTCAGACCATGCTGTGCTCTGATTGGTTGGGCAAAACAAAGCAAGCTATGTTGCAGTGTGAACGATGAAAAAAAGCTGATATAAAATTGAGGACTAGTGAAAAAAAAGCAAACTTTTCATTTCCAAGCTTTTTTTCGAGCATGGAAGCTGTTTTCCATAGAGATAACATTGAATTACCAAGCTAAATGTTTAACTTTATATCTGTAGTGTGCACGAGGCATTAGTGGGTTAGGCTGCATGCACAATTTCACAAAAATTGCACACTGTGTTCATGATTTGAGGCATTTTATTCAAAACAGACCAATCTTGCAAACGTTGGAAGCCAATCTTAGCCAATCAGGATGGACTGTAGAGATACTGTCTACCGATTTGTGTGATTTTTGGACAAAATCTGTAGGAGAACTTCATGGCCAAAAGTTAGTTTTGTAAAAAATGGCCTCCTGGTGGCGCTATAACAGGCCCATGTGAAAGATTTGGGGCAGAGGTTCTGAATGGGTATCCAGGGAGTGCGTGTGCACAGTTTGGCAGCGACCGGGCCAACGGCGCCGGAGATTAACTGGTAACAGTCGGAGGGACGCACGCACAGACGGATGGACAGACAGGGTGCAACACATAGTCTCTCCCCTTGCTTTCGGCCTGGTGGAGACAATTCTCCATGCTTTCAGCCTGGTGGAGACAATAAAACATAGTCTCTCTCCATGCTTTATGTAGCCTGGTGGAGACAATAAAACATAGTCTCTCTCCATGCTTTATGTAGCCTGGTGGAGACAATAAAACATAGTCTCTCCCCATGCTTTATGTAGCCTGGTGGAGACAATAAAACATAGTCTCTCTCCATGCTTTATGTAGCCTGGTGGAGACAATAAAACATAGTCTCTCTCCATGCTTTATGTAGCCTGGTGGAGACAATAAAACATAGTCTCTCCCCATGCTTTATGTAGCCTGGTGGAGACAATAAAACATAGTCTCTCTCCATGCTTTCGGCCTGGTGGAGACAATAAAACATAGTCTCTCTCCATGCTTTCAGCCTGGTGGAGACAATACAACATAGTCTCTCTCCATGCTTTATGTAGCCTGGTGGAGACAATAAAACATAGTCTCTCTCCATGCTTTATGTAGCCTGGTGGAGACAATAAAACATAGTCTCTCCCCATGCTTTATGTAGCCTGGTGGAGACAATAAAACATAGTCTCTCTCCATGCTTTCGGCCTGGTGGAGACAATACAACATAGTCTCTCTCCATGCTTTCAGCCTGGTGGAGACAATACAACATAGTCTCTCTCCATGCTTTCAGCCTGGTGGAGACAATACAACATAGTCTCTCTCCATGCTTTATGTAGCCTGGTGGAGACAATACAACATAGTCTCTCTCCATGCTTTCGGCCTGGTGGAGACAATAAAACATAGTCTCTATCCATGTGTAGCAGGGTGGGCAAGGAATTACTTTTATATAATGAATGACAACGCCACCTTGATAATATCTGCACCAAGGAACAGAATGAATAGATATGTAGCTTCAATAATTGGGTTCCCCAAACACGGTTTCGAACAATGAGACCCGAGACATGAAGTTCCCCCAAACACATTTGCAGTTTATTCAAATTATACAAAATACAAAGGTTAAATACTCAAACACTATTTGTTAACCTAGTTAAAAACCCCAATTGGCATATAGCAATAAAAGTTAATAGCCAAGGCAACATTTGGCATAATTGTGCAAAAGTACAACCAGAGTCAGCTAGTGGGCGACACTGCACAGGGGCTGTTAAGCTATAAAGCTAAAAGGTACACTTTAAACCACTATCACACAACTCACTCATAGCATGCAGCAAATATAAAAAAGGCGCCACCAGAAGAGAGGTGCACGCTATCACACAATGAAACAAACCTTTAAAAAGGTGTGGACTACAGTGAAACCTGTGAAAGCCCCTGTAGCAAGTTATCTGTACCACTTGACTCTGATGGACTCAACACCCAAGACTCCGTATGTATGGGGGAGACACAAACAAAGAAAACATTAATGAATAAGAACTGGCTCAATAATCAAAATAAATAAACACTTAAGACTAAAATCAACAGAAACAAAGCAGCAGTGGCGATCTAAAGGAGGTTGGAATATATAACAAACATTTAGTACAGTTTTCAAACAAAATAAATAATCACGACAATGGATTGTTTGTATACCTTGAATTGTCCCCTCATTCACATCACCACCTCAAGGCACGTGAATCAGCTTGTCACTCGATCAACCTGAATAATCACAACAAGGTTGAGTACAATACCAATATAAACATGGTTAAAATAAAGGCATGTAACACATTACTCACTCACCCTCCAACCAGCATGTTAGCAAACATAAGTGAGACCCACGGCCAGCAACCACCAGCAGCTAACCATTTGGTAGGTTACAGAGCATTTAAATAGTCCCCCTTGATTGACAACCAGGAAGTGGAGAGTGTAGCTGTACCTATATGGTGGCCCCTGAGGCTCAGCTCTGACCGGCTACACATGCTTTATGTAGCCTGGTGGAAACAATAAAACTTAGTCTCTCTCCATGCTTTCGGCCTGGTGGAGACAATAAAACATAGTCTCTCTCCATGCTTTATGTAGCCTGGTGGAGACAATAAAACATAGTCTCTCTCCATGCTTTATGTAGCCTGGTGGAAACAATAAAACTTAGTCTCTCTCCATGCTTTATGTAGCCTGGTGGAAACAATAAAACATAGTCTCTCTCCATGCTTTATGTAGCCTGGTGGAGACAATAAAACTTAGTCTCTCTCCATGCTTTATGTAGCCTGGTGGAAACAATAAAACATAGTCTCTCTCCATGCTTTATGTAGCCTGGTGGAGACAATAAAACATAGTCTCTCTCCATGCTTTATGTAGCCTGGTGGAAACAATAAAACGTAGTCTCTCTCCATGCTTTCGGCCTGGTGGAGACAATAAAACATAGTCTCTCTCCATGCTTTATGTAGCCTGGTGGAGACAATAAAACTTAGTCTCTCTCCATGCTTTATGTAGCCTGGTGGAGACAATAAAACATAGTCTCTCTCCATGCTTTATGTAGCCTGGTGGAGACAATAAAACATAGTCTCTCTCCATGCTTTATGTAGCCTGGTGGAAACAATAAAACATAGTCTCTCTCCATGCTTTATGTAGCCTGGTGGAAACAATAAAACATAGTCTCTCTCCATGCTTTATGTAGCCTGGTGGAGACAATAAAACATAGTCTCTCTCCATGCTTTATGTAGCCTGGTGGAGACAATAAAACATAGTCTCTCTCCATGCTTTATGTAGCCTGGTGGAGACAATAAAACATAGTCTCTCTCCATGCTTTATGTAGCCTGGTGGAAACAATAAAACTTAGTCTCTCTCCATGCTTTCGGCCTGGTGGAGACAATAAAACATAGTCTCTCTCCATGCTTTATGTAGCCTGGTGGAGACAATAAAACATAGTCTCTCTCCATGCTTTATGTAGCCTGGTGGAGACAATAAAACTTAGTCTCTCTCCATGCTTTATGTAGCCTGGTGGAGACAATAAAACATAGTCTCTCTCCATGCTTTATGTAGCCTGGTGGAGACAATAAAACTTAGTCTCTCTCCATGCTTTATGTAGCCTGGTGGAGACAATAAAACATAGTCTCTCTCCATGCTTTATGTAGCCTGGTGGAGACAATAAAACATAGTCTCTCTCCATGCTTTATGTAGCCTGGTGGAGACAATAAAACATAGTCTCTCTCCATGCTTTATGTAGCCTGGTGGAGACAATAAAACATAGTCTCTCTCCATGCTTTATGTAGCCTGGTGGAGACAATAAAACATAGTCTCTCTCCATGCTTTATGTAGCCTGGTGGAGACAATAAAACATAGTCTCTCTCCATGCTTTCAGCCTGGTGGAGACAATAAAACATAGTCTCTCTCCATGCTTTCGGCCTGGTGGAGACAATAAAACATAGTCTCTCTCCATGCTTTATGTAGCCTGGTGGAGACAATAAAACATAGTCTCTCTCCATGCTTTATGTAGCCTGGTGGAGACAATAAAACATAGTCTCTCTCCATGCTTTATGTAGCCTGGTGGAGACAATAAAACATAGTCTCTCTCCATGCTTTCGGCCTGGTGGAGACAATAAAACATAGTCTCTCTCCATGCTTTCGGCCTGGTGGAGACAATAAAACATAGTCTCTCTCCATGCTTTCGGCCTGGTGGAGACAATAAGGACTGTTTTAGAGGCTTGATATGATTCATTGCTCGATGCTACGCACAACACATTTAATCAAGTCTTTACTGTCATTATTGAACTGAAATGTGATGCTAGTTAGCAGAGTGTTTGTCAGTGTTTGAAGGTTGCTATTTTCTGGACACATTTCCCAATAATGATGTCTCAACCAAACGGTCCAGACCTCACTTCCTCTTCTAGAGGTTCCACTTCCCTTTCCTGTAGAAGTTCCAGTAAGTGTCATCTCAGGTCACCAGGCCTATGGTGAGCAGGGGTGAAAGAGGGCCGGAACGGAACGGAACGGAACGGAACGGAACGGAATGGAAAAGAACGGAACACAGTTACATTAAAATATCCGGGGCCGGAAAGACACTGTCAAAATCCCTTATTAAATAACCTGCCACAAACGCACGTCCAAGAAGAGAACATGATCTACTAAAGTCAGATTAACACACACACAACATCCAACATAGCATGCACACACATACAAGTGTTACTAGTTACTTTTTCTAATAAAGTGCTTCTAAATAAACTTGACCCCCTTCTTCATAACAAGGAGGGGAGGAGGGCACTTATGAGTTTTTGTCTGGCTTTCTCAGTTTGTGAGCTTTGTACATGCATGCCCCATGGTTTTATCAGGACTGGGGTGGTATTTTTCTTCAATAAGTTTAATGGCAAAACCAATGCCTTGCTTTGCAACAGTTAAATGAATGTGCTAAAAACATAGTGGTGATTTAGTTCATCTTCACCAGCAGGTAAAACATTCAACATTTTATTTTCCACTATGCATATAATAGACAAGCTCTGTTCAGACAGAGGTTGAATGAAATATAGAATAAAGCCAAGCAATAGGCCTATTGCTAAAACAAAGGTTATGGGTGACACCTGTCAGTCATGTCTCATTGTGTGCCTGCTTGGTGTGGATAACTATGGAAATCTCACTTCCCGTGGCTTGTTTACCATTGCTTTTTATACATTAAATATGTCAAGTTTCTAAGTTTAGTAGTTAAATGTTTTTTTACCAGTAAGACTCCCTAATCGGGATATAAGCGACCGTCAGGTCGCAGCATAATTTTAGAGCAAAATCTGTAGGAGCAGTGCCCAAAAATGTGTTTGAAAAAATCAGCCTGATGGTGGCGTTATATGGGACAGATCCATGTTGATGACACGAGTGTAGACATATTTGCATGATTTTAGGGCAAAATCTGTAGGAGCAGTGTCCAAAAATGTGTTTTGCAAGAATCTGCCTCATGGTGGCGCTAGAAGAAGGCCATGTGAGAATTGACGGGGTCAATTTGTGGTTGTGGTTTGGCAGGCAAGGAGTGTGTGTGCAAAGGTTGGCATGGATCGGGGCAACGGTTGCGGAGATATGAGAAGGGCAAAAATGTGACGTGTGACGTGTGACTGACAGACGGACAGACTGACAGGCGGTGGAGGTTTGAGCCTACTGTCAAAATGACAAAAGCGATCTTTATAATCTTAATAATCATGAGAACCAACTGTTTTAACAGTTACATTTAATAAACACAGATTAATACGTAATAAGAAGAAGTTGTAATGCAAGATATTTAATGAAGAAGGTGGTGTCAGCCTAGTGGCCGGGCAGACGTCATTGATATTTAATGAAGATATTTAATGAAGATATTTAATGAAGAAGGTGGTGTCAGCCTAGTGGCCGGGCAGACCTCATTGATGTGCATGTAGCAGGGGACCCAGTCACCAAAATGGGAGAGGACCTGTGATTTTCTGCCGTACTTTTTACTTCTGTTTTATCTATTAGTTTGGTCATTAAGGTCCACAGAATGAGAGGCCTGCTCTGCTGGAAACATCGCAAAAAAAAGTTAGGGCCATTTGTATATTCACTGTCACATTGACTCCACTAGAAATATTTTAAAAAATTAAAATTAAATAAAATAAAAAAGTCTGCTTTAAGTAGCATGTGAGGGGTCAAACTAGGGGTTCTTCATGATTCTGAATCCATTGCAAGCATTTGTTTTCCATGAAAAACATTCCTTGGGATAGATTTCAGCCCCCCAAAACTGTGAAAATCACTTTTTCCCCCCCACTTTTCACAGTTTTGGGCTGCCAAAAGTTAACCCAAGGAATGTTTTTCATGCAAAACAAATGCTTGCAATGGATTCAGAATCATGAAGAACCCCTAGTTTGACCCCTCACATGCTACTTAAAGCAGATTCTTTTTATTTGTTTTAATATTTCTACTGGAGTCAATGGGACAGTGAATATACAAATGGCCATAACTTTTGTTTCCAGCAGAGCAGGCCTCTCATTATGTGGACCTTAATGACCAAACTAATAGATACAACAGAAATAAAAAAGGTCTTTCCCTATTCCTTGAGCTTTTGGGCTTGTGGGTCCCTGGCTAATGGGAGCCAAAACTGGAAGCGGAGGTTCAGTGAGATACATTGGAGTCTATGGCAGCCAGCTGGAGCATGCTTGTGAATACATTATCTCTGAATGATTGTGTCCTTTGTCAGTTAATCGGTTCAGGAATATAAAAGAAGACACATCACAGGTTGTTTTCCAATCAATAGTTTTTGATGTGCACACTGTATAATTTTAATGAGGCATCTAAACAGTGGCATGTATAATTTCTGGTAGTGTTGCCAGATACTGTAAGAAATAAGCAACCAGGTCTAAGAAAACGATCCCAAAAGTAGCAACTATTAAGGAAGAAGAAGAAGAAGAAGAAGAAGAAGAAGAATTTACCTACATCATCCCATGAGGGAAATTCAGTTTTCAGCTGAACCCAGTGCTGCCCACAAGGAGCGCAGGGGGGAGGGGAGCAGTGATAGCTGGAGCAGGGAATCGTACCTGCGACCTCTGGGACATCCGGAGTCCTAGGTATGGACACTAACCACTCAGCTGTCACTGCTTAGGGCCAGGAACTAGGCTATTATAAACACTTTAAACCTATAGGTTATACTATATACTGTACATTGAAATACTAGCCATCTCACAACGCGGCGCAATGCGCCACATTTTGATCTTGTACATCAGCCATTTTCAAAATAACTTTATACATTTGAAAACTTTGTCAAATGAGACATTCTGCATACTTAGTACTTTCTACTTTAATTACATTTTGATACCAATACTTTTGTAGGCCTACTTTTACTCAAGTAGCTTACATTTTGTATTCCTGACTTTTACTTGTGAGAGTATATTTCTAAATTGCAGTATTGATTGATTACTTTATTAACAGTTTGCAGAGACAGGGACAGGGAAGTACAGTACAATACAAGGTCTGCTAAAAAGATGTGTTTCCAAGGAAGCCTAAGCAGGCTTATGGCTTGTTTCCATTATGTCATGATTTGCAAAACTGGTGAACCCAAAACAGAGCCAAACACAGTGAGCAAGTTAAATGTCATTTATTCACTGCCAAGGTGGAGGTAAGGGTTGGTGGCAAGGAAATGAGCAGGCAGGCAGGCAGGCAGAGTGTGTACACATGGAACCCAATGGGGTCAATTTAATTTCTCTCTCTCTCTCTCTCTCTCTCTCTCTCTCTCTCTCTCTCTCTCCCTTAAAGGTTGTGTCATGTGAGGAGATCTGTGCTGCGCGTTGATGTGGAGTTTACACGCAACATTCTGACTTGGTGAGTTCTGTAAGGAATCCATAAAACGTATATTTTATTTTATAGAAGATACTCTCCCTCCCTCTGATGATAAAATGCTGCTATTAATTCATATTTATAAAAGGGCTTACTGTAAGTTGTTCATTCATAAACACACTTTTCCCTTTTCACTACTGGCTTACAGTAAACTGTACCTTACATGACTCTACAAATTACACTGTGCACAGGGCAGCCCATGCCCCATACACACTGAGGAGGTAGCCTGGGCTGGCTTCCAATTTCGGGCTTTTGATCCGGTCAGGAGCGGAAGAGCTCCTACGTTTTTCTGTAGTCCAAAACGGATTACACTTTGGCCGGAAACAACGACCGGAAACAGTTTTAACCAGGTTTTAACCCTTACTTGCGCATGCGCTAACTACTTGCGCATGCGCTAACTGGGTTGAAACTGTTTCCGGTCGTTGTTTCCGGCCAAAGTGTAGTCCGTTTTGGACTACAGAAAAACGTAGGAGCTCTTCCGCTCCCGACCGGATCAAACGGCCCGTTTAGTAAAGAAGACCAGGCTTTCCCCCAGCGGTCCCCGAAGCGAAACTTGTCTTCACAGTGTGTTCAAACAGAAACATCACATGACCATAATAACAACACAACACATCACACAGACAGATAATCAGGTCTCCACTATGCACAGGAAACCATCCTAGCGACGGGGCAGTTTGTTTAGCAGTTTTTTTTAACAGTTTGTTGTTTAGCAGTTTGTTTAGTGCAGCGATGGCTGAGGAGACAAAATGTAGACATACAGAGCAGGGACGTGCAGAGAATGTCAGAGAGGCAGGGGCTGACATTTCTAAAAGGGCCTTTTGGCGGAAATATTGAAAATAGCAGACCTCCAAGCTCACAATGCCTTGCGCTGCGACGCGCTGTGAGCCTGGAAGTCGGCTATTTTCAGTACTTGATACCACACTGAACTAAGCATAAAAAAGGCAATACTGGAGATGTGACGTAGAGCCTGGATTTCTACACAGAGAGGACAATTCTTTCAACATAAGATGCTGCATTCAAGTTCAGGAGAGTTTGGACGAGGCAATTCTCTTGAATGCTGCCTTCAGGTATGGCATGGAAAGAGGGGGCGTTTGCTTTTCTTTCACTATAGTAAAAATTGCATTAATGGCCTGGAGAGGGCAATTTTACGGACAGATAAGAGGACCAAGCCTCCTTTCATGTCTATGTGTGCACGTGCCTGCTACAGAGGATGATCAGGGCGGCTGTGGCTCAGGAAGTAGAGTGGGGTGGCCAATGGTCCGTGGGTCGGCGGTTCACATCCCAGCTACTCCTGTCTACATGTCGAAGTGTTCTTGGGCAAGACACTGAACCCTGCGTTGCCTCCAATGGTGTTAGCTTGTCAGTTGCCACCATTGGTGTGTGAATGTGGGAAGTGAGGACGCTGGCGTTGACTGTTCGCCGCTTCACCTCCCAATGTATGAATGAATGGACCATTGTAAGCGCTTTGAGTTCGCAACTTGCTTAGAAAAGCGCTATAAAAATGCAATTCATTAAAAAAATCATTATTATGTGTTATTGAGAGTGCTAAGCGTGTGATGGCCTTATTGTTCATATCAGACAGTGTGGGTGTGGGAAGCCTGATGATCTTGGAAGCAATACGGGTAATACTGTAAAGTGTGTTTCTGTTAGGCATGGACAGTATGGTGAATAAACAATGCAGAGCAATACAACAGAACAGGTTGAATAATGCTTTTGTACAGTAATAACAGAAGATGGGGGGCAACAGACAGTGATCTTAATTTACGGATTACATGAAGTCTTTACTGGAAACGTTGGATAGATGTAATGTGTTGATCAAACCTCTTCAACTGTTTTACCATGAATGAGGAGTGGGTTGAGTCGCTTGAAAGACCAGCTCTTTTGTTTTGTCCACATTCAACTCTAGGTAGTTATCAGTGCACCACAAATGGGAAATGGTGTTCTGGAAGTCTGTAATAGAGTTAATGTCACATGATTTGTAAAGCTTGTTCCAAAATAGCTGATCTACAAGCTACAACGTGTTGCTATGTGAAGCTTTGTGAGCTTGTAGACTCGATAGTTTCCTGAACATGTTTGCTACAGTAACAGAATTATTATAGAAAGTATTTGAATAAAAGGTTTGCAACTCGGGTCGCTAAGCATGGCCTGCAAACAGTTATCAGTTTGCACTTAAACGTTACAGTTACACATGAATGCATTTATCTCATATTTACATGTTGATGTTTAGCTCTGACATTCAAGTGCAATATTGAAATGCAGTTGTTAGTTTGTGCTGAACTGTCAATCTGGCAAAATGTATTAATGTCATTGGCTGTGGGAAGGGTGGGCGTCTACTAGTGACCAAAGCCTTTGCCAGTAAGAGCCGCTGCTCGGACCGTCCGTCCGTGCGTCCGTCCGTCCGTCCTCACACATCAGCTCCCGCTCATACATCAGCTCCCGCTCAGTCCGTCCGTGTCCGTTTGGGTCGTTCGAACGCGGACGGTCCGATCAGCGGCTGTCTCTCGCCTTTGTGCGAGGAGAGAAAACAATTCAGATTATTTGAAGCATTGCCCGTGTCTTGTTCCAGTGAGAAAATAATGATGCTTGCCAGGCCGTTCTAGGCGAATCTATCAATACATCAGCTTGTTGATCTAACAATGGTTTGATAATGATAATGATAATAAATGACGTATGTTTTCACTTGGGTCTCCCCCGCCTCCCCACTCCACCTCCTCTTTTAAATATCAATGTTGTTGTTGTCATCTTTCACCAGAACCATTAGAAGAAGCAGCAAGGAAGACATAAAGATGGGGAACCTCCTATCACACACAGTATGTTTATTTACACACCACACTAACTGAAGACCAGAGTTTATGTTTGAATACATGGTAGACATTCACTGTAAGAACAACCTAACTGTAGACCAGAGTTTAATGTGATTTGATTTGATTTGTTTAACACAGTGTAAACACAATACATGAAACATTAACACAATATAAATATATTAGACATTAGTATTTTTTATGAATCAGAGTATAGATAAGCACATCATAACTTTTAAGTTTTACTATTTATATTTTACAAATATTGAACCAAAAGTATTAAACCTCTTAACTCCACTTGACCTATATGTGCCTATATTTATACATGTAATGAATCCATATATGTTTTAGAAACAGTGCATTTATAATTGTACATTAAAGTGTACAATATTCACTATTGTATAAAGTATAGGTAAGCTTGTGTTCAGTCTCTTCACAACCAAAACATTAAGAGAATGAAGCTGAGATGTTATCATCCTCTGTTTGTACCAGGCCTCAACCTTGGGGCCACTTGAGGAACGCATCTTGAAAACTCTCGATAAGCTCGAAGATTCTGAGTTTGAGGGGTTCAAGTATCATCTGCGACGCCCCGAGGTCCTTGAAGGCCTCGATCCAATCCCAAAGAGACAGGAGGAGAACAGGAGGACCATCGCTTGTCTGATGGTGCGGAGCTACTCCAGTCCAGAAGCTCAGAAGATCATAGAGATCATTCTGAACAAAATCCCCAGGAAAGATCTACTGGACAACCAAGGTACAGTAGGAGGAGACAAGTTAACAATATATTGAAACACAATTACATTATATTGTAATTGGAGACCAGGAGGGGTCCCAAACATCCCATTAGTCTGACCTAAACCTAACCCTAAGCCTAAACCTAATCTTAAACCTAACCCTGACCTGGTTATACAGTATCTGGTTTATTGCGGGAGGGTGGGGATTAATAATTAATGTCAGGATAATTACTGTGATGGTCTGGCTCCAGGACCACCACAAAAAAGGGGAGACGACACAGAGGTTCAATGCAATAATAAGTTTAAAGTTTATTTACAAAATCAATGCAAAAACGGTCTCCAAAGTAAAGGGCAGGGAAACGAACTGCCCACCTTTAACTTAGACTAAGGCTTAACATAACATAAGGTAAACTGAAGAGCTCTTCTAGGGTGGCCTGCCGCTCCAGCGGCCTGAGGAGGACTGAAGAGAGAGAACAATGATTAAGCAGAGCTTTTATAGTAAGAGGAGCCACTGGCCAGGTGTCTCCCCTTCAGCTGATCACCTCTGGCTCCACCCTCCAACCAGCACTGCAAGATGATGGTTAAAGGCACACACCCACACATTCCTATAAGGCCATAGGGGCCGTCACACCCCCCCCCTTCAAGACAGGGTCCCACAGGGAACCCTGGCCCAAATCTTGTGCCACCTAAAAATACATAAACTATAAATGTGCATAGAATTACATAAACATGGGCCCCACTAAAACCAACTCCCCCAGCTCAATTCCATTCAACTTCCGCCCCACTCTCCCTCAGCAACTGGTACCTTGGAGCCTTTAAGAAGAAGATTAAAGCTTAAGCAAAACAGGTAATGAACACAGAGTTAGTTACATGGGGGCCCTAGACAAAGCGTCCGCAACCACATTGTCCTTCCCTTTCACATGACGTATGTCTAAGGTGTAGGCTTGAAGAAACAAGGACCACCTAATCAGCCTCTGATTTGGACTGTGCAGCGAATGCAAAAATGTTAAAGGGTTATGGTCTGTGTACACCACCACAGGCCCAGACCCTACGTAAACCTCGAAGTGCTGCAAAGACCAAATCAAAGCCAGAGCTTCTTTTTCGATCACTGAATAGTTCAGCTGATACCTGTTAAATTTCTTTGAAAAAAAACACACAGGTTTGTCAATACCAAACTCATCCTCTTGTAACAAAACTCCCCCTGCCCCCACATGACTAGCATCAACCTGTAACTTAAAAGGCTTATCCATGTGTGGAGCAGCTAATACAGGAGCATCATAGAGGATCTTTTTGGCACTTTCAAAAGCTCGCTGACAGACAGGAGACCAGATGTACTTTACATTACCCTTAAGCAGGTCTGTCAGCGGTGCCACCACAGTTGAAAAGTTTCTACAAAAAGATCTATAGTATCCTATGAAACCAAGATATCTTTGCAAATCTTTTTTTTGTAGCTGGAGGTGGGTATTTTTCAACTGCTTCCACTTTTGCACGCACAGGGCGCACTTCCCCCTGTCCCACCTGCCGGCCTAAATAAGTCACTGTGGCCTGAGCAAAATCACACTTTGCGATATTCACAGTAAGGCGTGCCTCTGCTAAACGCCCGAACAGTGCTCTTATGCGCTCTAAGTGAGATGACCAAGTGTCTGAGTAAATGACCACATCATCCAAATAAACTGCGCAGCCCTCCAGGTTACCAACCACTTTATTCATCAAACGCTGAAACGTTGCTGGTGCGTTGCGTAACCCGAAAGGCATAACAGAATAGGAGTACAACCCAGAAGGAGTAATAAACGCAGCTATTTCCTGTGCGCGTTTTGACAGGGGCACCTGCCAATACCCTTTTAACAGATCAAACTTACTGATGAATTTAGCCGCCCCAACCTGGTCAATGCAGTCATCCATACGGGGTAAAGGGTAGGAGTCAGGTTTTGTCACATTGTTTACTTTTCTGAAATCTGAACAAAACCTTAACGTCCCGTCTGACTTTGGAACGAGCAGACAAGGTGATGCCCAGCTCGATGCTGACTGTTCAGCAATGCCATTTTTAAGCATGTAGTCAATTTCAGAATCCAAATATTTGCGCTTGTCTGGACTGACTCTATAAAACCGCTGTCTTATAGGTTTGGCATCTGTCACCTCAATATCATGTTCCATCACATGCGTAACAGATGGAACATCCCCAAACAAGCTTGGGTACTCATGTATCAGTGTCACCAGCTCAGCACGCTGTGACTCTGACACATGAGCCAAAACACTGTTTAGATCTGCCAATATCTCAGAATTTTTGAGTCGGCCAGACAACAACGCAGAGTCATGATTTGGCAAACCATCCTCACACACAGCATCATTACCTGATGACATTGTCGCCCTGTGCGTGTTACCAACACACACAGGGCGAGTGCAATTCAGCACTGCGCTCTGCTCTTGTGCCACACGGGCCAGATATGGCTTTAACAGGTTAACGTGACACAATTGGTTATGTTTGCGGCGTCCCGGAGTGGCAACAAGATAGTTTTGCTCTGACAGCTGTTTGACCACCGTATATGGCCCCATAAATTTAGCCTGAAACGGTGACCCCATAATAGGCAATAAAGCCAAAACTTGGTCGCCTGGGCTAAACACACGCTTCTCAGATCTGCGGTCATACAAACGTTTCATTTTCTTTTGTGCCGAACCCAATTTCTCTTTTGCCAACTCCGTAGCACAATAAAGTCGCTGCCGAAAACTATTTACATAATCAATTAAATTGTTTGGCGGCTCGACCTCCTTCCAATCGTCCTGTAGAACAGCTAGTGGCCCCCTTACAGTGTGACCAAATACAAGTTCGTTCGGGCTAAACCCCAAACTCTCCTGTGTCACCTCTCTAGCAGCCAGCAGTAACCATGGCAACCCGTCCTCCCAGTCTTCACCCATTTCAACACAATATGCCCGCAGCAACGATTTCAATGTCGAATGGAAGCGTTCAAGAGCTCCCTGGCTTTCAGCATGGTACGCTGACGCCTTGTTGTGTTTCACCTGCAGTTGCTTTAACACCTGTGCAAACAAATGAGAGGTAAAGTTACTACCATTGTCACTTTGCAAAACCCGGGGAATTCCGAAGATAGAAATAAACTGACTTAGAGCCCGCACCACCGATTTAGCTGTAATCGTTCGTAATGGGTACGCTGCAGGATATCTGGTGCTCTGGCACATCACGGTCAATAAATACTTTGCCCCTGACTTCGCACAAGGAAGTGGGCCTACACAATCCACAATCAAATGTTCAAACGGCTTTGAAACAGCTGGAATGGGATACAGAGGTGCCACTTTGATGGACTGATTCGGCTTTCCTGTTAACTGACAGGTATGGCATGTTTTAATGTAGCCGGCAACACTTTTCTTAACCCGAGGCCAGTAAAAGTGTCTCAGAACACGGTCGTGTGTTTTAGGCACACCCATGTGTCCCGACTCATCATGAGCAACACGCAAAACTAAGTCCCGAAACTTGGAGGGAACAACTATTTGGTAAATAGGGTCTCCAATAAACCCCTGGCCATGCGGCAACCATTTGCGCAGCAGCATCCCATTTTCAATGAAGTAGCCCTGTGCAAGATTTTTCACCTCACTTTTGGAGAGCACCCGCTCGAACAGCTCCTTCAGTGTGGGGTCTGCTGCCTGCTCACTCACCAACTCACTGCGTGGAATAGACATTGGAGTGTTAGACAAAGATAACATCAACTCATCTATGACCCCATCCTCTGATTCTGTATCCCCCCGAGCCTCAGCACTGTCACTGGCTCTTTTCATGGCCCGCGTCACAGCGCATGCCTCAAATACACCAGGACAGAGCTTTTCACTCTCATCGGGACCCTTAGTCATTAATGGTACTGAGACCAGAACCGGACTTACAGGCTGAACACCATGATCAGCCCACACACGTTCCCCAGCCACGTCATTTCCCAAAATCACAGTCACTCCGCTAACTGGAAGAGCCGGGCGGACACCCATCCGCACTTCACCTACAAATAAAGCAGAATGAAACATCAATCTGTGTACTGGCACATGGAAAACAGACATTCCCATACCCAACACAGGCAGAAAGGAGCCGGTGTGAGTTTCCTCAGAAAATGGCAGAGCAGATGACAAGATAAA
This sequence comes from Nannobrachium achirus, assembly GCF_963921795.1. Lineage (NCBI taxonomy): Eukaryota > Metazoa > Chordata > Actinopteri > Myctophiformes > Myctophidae > Nannobrachium > Nannobrachium achirus. The sequence goes on from NC_137828.1 coordinate 2,979,072, forward strand.
TGAATCGAAAGCCCCTGTGTCTCGCAATATAGTGACTGGCACCTTCTCCGGGTTCCCAATCAATGAAACATATCCTTTTGACACAAAGGGCAAAAAGGAACTCTCAGGTTTTGACATAGGCACCTCAGCCGTCGGCTGTACAGCACCATTATACTCACTCAAGGACACCGCAAATGCGGCCGGCTTCACTCTAGCCTCGCCGTTCTTATTACGGGCCTTCAGCATTGCACACTCCTTTTTCCAGTGTCCTGGTTGGTGACAAAAATGACAGCCATTATCAGGGTTCTGTACACCTCCAGCACGGCCACTAGGTCCGCTCCCAGCCCCACTGGCCCTGCCAGGAACATACTTTCCCCCAACAACCTGTCCTGCCACTCTACCCCCAGATCCACCAGCATAACCCCGGTTGTCCGGAGCTACACTCTTGTGTGTCAATGCATAGTCGTCGGCAAGTGCCGCCGCTTCAGCAGCAGTCTGCACCTTCTGCTCACATATGTATATGGCAACCTGCTCAGGTATTGAATTCTTGAATTGTTCCAGCACGATCAAGTCAACCAGGTCCTCATAATTCTCCACCTCCGAAGCCACACACCAGCGATTGAAATGCATTGACAGATCACGAGCAAACTCCACATAGGACCTACTTCCTCTCTGCCACGCTCGAAACCGCTGGCGGTAAGCCTCGGGCACCAATTCATAGGCTTTCAGCACTGCCTCTTTGACCAACCTGTAGTTTGTACAGTCCTGTTTTGACAGTAAGGCAAACGCCTCCTGCGCCCGACCAGTGAGAACACACTGCAACAGGACCGTGCGGTCCAAGTCACTCCAGTCCCTAGCGTCTGCCACCCGCTCGAACAGAGTAAAGAACACCTCCACTTCCTTCTCATTAAACCTGGGGACCAAGCGTAAGCTATTTAAGATCTTATCCTTGTCACCTGATTCCTCCTTCTTTGCGTCCCTCAACTTCCCATCTCTCACCAGACTGAGCCTCGCCGTCTCAACATCTAGTCTTGCCATTTCTGCTCTGTGCCTCATTCTTTCCATCTCCAACTCCTGCTCTTTCAACTGCACTTCCTTTTCTTTCAACTGCATTTCCTTGTCTTTCAACTGCAACTGAACCTGCAACTTTAGGTTTAGCAGTTCTTTCTGCTGGTCAAATGTCAAGCCAGCCCCAGAGGGCAAAATCTCCTCCACAACCAACTCATCATCCTTCGGAGGAGGAGTCAACACCTGCTGCTCATACAAATTAGCTCTGATGATAGATCTCATGTTTTCTTTCTTCCTTTTATCACCAATCTCAATTTGGTAGTGAGCTCCAATTTTAATGAGCTGGTCACTCGAGCAGGCATCCAACCTCTCCTCCGACGGAGCTGCCACAAACTCCTCCATCATGAACTCCAAACAAGAAAGAACAAAGATGGATAATTAATCCAAAGCCACCAGCACCAGACTGTAGGGCCTTTAAATGCACGCCAAAAAAAAAGAGCCAATTGCAAAAGAGCCAAAAAACCGAATGCAAATCAATTCTATTGAGCCTCCCCTTTAACTCAAAAAAAAACTTTAACTTTAGGAGTTATAACTAGTCTTCAGGTTATCAGTATCCCAGCTGGAAAACTACAAAATATAAGTGCCCCTCTCTTTTAAACCCCCCACTTTAACTCCACCCAGCTGCCTGTGCTTGGGTAGCGGTGGGTACTGATGCACTGAAGGCCACCGCAAAGGCCTAGCTTATACTAGGAGTAGGAAGAGCAACCAGTGGCTGGCGACCCACATCCACTCTCTAGCCGTGCCCCCGAGACGGAGTACGCACACGCCGGTGCGCACTCGCAATCTGCCAGCCGCACCCTGCACCTAAAACCACCCCTGGCCTAAACGCTTATTTAACCCCAGTAGCCCCACGCACCTCACAGGGACACTTATATAATAATAACAATTATATTTAACCAGCCAGGAAACGTTATTTTACTTAACCAGTAGTACAAAAAAGACTAGGGTTGGCCCAACAAACTGATATGCAAAAAAAAGTGACTTACGTTTTTCAAGTCCGGTGACCCTTTAACACACCTCTTAGACCTCTGAACGCTCCCCAACAAGCCTGAACATGGAATTCCCAACAGTGACAACACTTGGGAGATTCCCCAGTTCAACAGCTCCACCACCTTGCTACCACCAAGGGAAGGTGAGCCTCAGCTTGACCACGCCCCAAACGCGAGCACTTAAATAGTTAAGCTCTATTTCTTACCGAATGTTGACTTTAGACGAGCCCCCATTTGTGATGGTCTGGCTCCAGGACCACCACAAAAAAGGGGAGACGACACAGAGGTTCAATGCAATAATAAGTTTAAAGTTTATTTACAAAATGAATTAATCAAAAATCAATGCAAAAACGGTCTCCAAAGTAAAGGGCAGGGAAACGAACTGCCCACCTTTAACTTAGACTAAGGCTTAACATAACATAAGGTAAACTGAAGAGCTCTTCTAGGGTGGCCTGCCGCTCCAGCGGCCTGAGGAGGACTGAAGAGAGAGAACAATGATTAAGCAGAGCTTTTATAGTAAGAGGAGCCACTGGCCAGGTGTCTCCCCTTCAGCTGATCACCTCTGGCTCCACCCTCCAACCAGCACTGCAAGATGATGGTTAAAGGCACACACCCACACATTCCTATAAGGCCATAGGGGCCGTCACATTACTGCCAGGTAATAGCAGGTTTCTGTTGTCTTTTCTGACACAATAGTTGAAACATCAGATGCATCAGATGCTGCTGACCCATCGATGCCAACCTCATCTTCAACAAGTAGAGACGTCTCTAAAGGTGAGCTGACTCTATGAATAGATGCAGTGATCGAGTTATACCCACAGAGCGCTATCCACGGAGCCCTATTCTGCCCTATTCTGCCCTATTCTGGCGGCGCCTTCGGCGCCGCCAGAATAGGGCTCCCATAGCTCTGGGGGCCTTCGGCGGCGGCGAAAAAAAATCGGGTAATTGCGGATATAAAGTCGCCTAAAACGGGTACTTTCCTATATTAAATCATATTAAATCGGGTATTTCGCGGATATAAAGTCGGCTAAAACGGGTATTTCCTATATTAAATCATATTTTTCCTTTCACAATATTAATTCGGGCTTCACATTGGCTATGTTGACAACTCCAGGCAGTCTTTTCTGTTCATATTAACTCACCATTATTGCTCAGCCTCCAGTTCCCAATTCCTCCATCTGATGATCTGAGCTCTGAGCCATCCAGCCAAAAGTTCCCGTTCTGGTAGCATAAAGTCGGCTAAAATGGGTATTTTTCTTTCTCAAAACAAGGCGGGTCGGGTTCATATTTATTTACTAAAAAAAACATTGTCACGGGCACAGGCACACTAAGGCTACAGTCTTGCTAAGACAGCGTTGTTTTGTTTGGTTGTTTTGTTGCTGTCCGGCGTGTCCGCCTTCCTTTGCCGTCCGGGCCGTGGCTAGAAGTGCAAAGACTCGATGCAGTGGTTCCTAGCTTAGCCTATGCCCAGGCCATGGCGAGACCACGCAGCTGGGTAGGTCTGCATCCAGGGCCTCCTCGGCCCTGGGGGAAAGGTATAGGAACCATTGCAGCGAGTGTGTTATAACCCGGACGGTAAAGGAAGACTCACACCCCACATTAAATGCGCCTGATTTATAATAATAAAATGAATAGTAGGATTAAACGGTGTGATGTCATTGTTCAGTCTTACTGTCTAACATGTTTATTTAGTATATCTAGTTAACATAAATAATATAAATTCTTCCAATGGAACATAAAAAATAAAAAAAAACGAGAAAAAAAAAAAAAACACACTTAGAAAAAAAGAGACCCCAAAGGGGGTTGTTGACTATGGGGTCCCAGACTTTAACTATGGGAGCTAAGACCCCACTGGCACCCACGTAACTCGAACTCTGAATAGATGTCTTCAATGAACTGATTAACCACTAGAACCCCAGCATCCATACTATGGGGGGGGGGGGGGGGAATATTAGACAAAAATAGCATATCTACAAGCTCACAAGGCGTTGCAACATGTTGCAATGTGAGCTTGTAGATCGTCTTTTTTTTTTTGGAAGAGATTTTGGGGTCTATTTTCACTATTTGGATTTAGGGGTCAATCTGGGGGTTTAGTATTTTGGAAGGGGCGTTACCGTGGTGCACCCGGCTTTGTTGGGCGTCTATGTGAACACAATTGGCTCGTCTTCAGGGGATGGGAAGCCAGGTGGGGATGGTTATGATTGGGCGGGAGGAGTAGGACAAAGGGGAGGAATGAATTGGAAAATAATGACTAAATTGGGCAGAAAAATTATTTGGCTACTAAGAAAAAAAATGTATATAGCTGAAAGCAGCGATAAAGTGGCCAAGCCAGAAAAAGCAGGAAAGCAAAAAAGCAGCAAGGGAAAGCAGTAAAAGCACGAAAGGTGGGAAAAGAAATCAAAGAAAAACTAGAAGCAGTGTTCTTCCGAACAGGTTTCCGGCAGGTCAGGTAGGTTTTTTTGGCCTACTGGTGGCTCTATAATAGACCAAAGTGAAAATGGTGCCACACGTTCTTGACCTTTAACGTCAATCGGACGCTGCATGCGGGATTTGAGGCATTTTGATCCAAAAATGTGTTTTGCAACAGTTGACCCGCTGGTGGCGTTATAACAGGCCAATGTGAGAGAGTGGTATCTGTTCCTTGGCCTAGTGGGAATTTCACACACACATAGCAGGCTGCGTTCTTGATTTGAGACATTTTGTTCAAAAAGGAGCAATCCTGCAAACCGTGGAATTCAATGTTAGCCAATTAGATAGAATATGATATTGGACAAATCCGTCATGATTACATCAATGTAGAGATACTGTGTACTGATTTGTGTGATTTTTGGATAAAATCTGAAGGAGTAATATCGAAGAATGTGTTTTACATACTGTAAGTCGGCCTTCTTGTGGCGCTATAAAAGGCAGATGTGAAAAATGCAGGGCACAGGTTTTTCCTTGGCCTCGGGGAAGTGTGCATACAAAGTTTTACACTAATCGTGGAGTTATTAGTAAAAGCACAAATTGGCCTCTACAAAACATGTATGCAAAAGACTGTATGCAACAGATATAAAATACTGTGATACTATTCACCTGGACAGTTTATGATGCTGCACATGATATCATTGTAATCCTTGGCCATCACAACATAGGTGTGTATTATAATGCTTGGTTCAGGAGTTATAATGCAAAATACATTATTTGGTAATGGCGGATATTAAAATAGGCATCAAGGAGGGGCATTTTGGGGAAGGCTCCATATCAGATAATGTCCGGGGACCCAAACTGTACAAGTCTACCAAATTTCATGGTTATACGCTTATATCAATTCCAGGCGGGATTTGATCCAACGACCTTCTGCATGAAAGGCACATGCTCTGGCCCCTACACTAGATAGCCACAGGTTCTGTCAATCATGTTTATTAAAAAAAAGAAAAAAAAGTTGTATGTAGGCTGAGTGCCTTCGATTAAACAATATTTTAATCACCAAGTGCCACAGTATTTTATTGAATTTATTTTTCATATTTTGGAGATTTGGAGTGAAAGCAATCTGAGTAAATGTAATCTGAGTATTTCTGAAATTTTCGAGTGATCGTATTTTCTTTCACTTACACAGAAAATTATGGCCGTTAGAGAAGTGCTCATTTTAAACATGAACGTGATCTGGAGTTAGATCAGACGTGTCAGCATTAAAGAGTTTGACATATGCACTTGCCATGGGCATCCAGGATGTTAACATCAACTCAACCCGACGTGGGGTTTGAACTCACAACCTTCCGCATATCAGGCACTAACCACTACACTACGGCTGCCACACATAATTGACCAGTCATGTTTAAAAAAATAAGTTTCATGTAATGTACTTGACACACAGAGTGCCTTTTATTAAACAATGATTTAACCCATTTAAAGCCTCTGACTTTAACGGATTATAAAGTCCACAACGCCACCTTCAGGTTCCCATTCACTCCCGTTATCTTATTTTGAAGGCCAGAAGTCCACAACGTAAACACTTCCGGTCTGACGTCATCGCGTCCTGCGCCGGAAGCGATCGTGTTTACGGCGCGGCACCGAGTGCCGCGCTGCAAGCTTGTAGATCTGCTATTTTTTAAATCCCCTTATGAAGAACATTCATGGGGGGCCCACAGTGAATCCTTGTACCCAGGGCCCAGAACCGACACCCTTGCTTTAAATCAAAACCAACACAGTCACAACTATAAATCTACGTACCGCGGCTTCCTTCAGACTTGGAATATCCACCGATTTCGGGGTCCCGGGGGTGGCAAAAGAGGCCAATGGACTTGTTTTCCGACTCCCGAGGCCAACCTCTGTGGAGTGAGTCGCTATCGCTCCGGTCGAGATGATTGATTGATTGATTGAAGAATTTATTAGAAGTTTGCAATAGAAAAAAGTACAGTTTCATGACAGTACAAATCACTGGTACAAGGTCAACTAAAAGGAGATCCTAGAAAGCCGAGGCTTATTTCCACAGGAACCACACTTTTAAGTATCTCATATAACATTGAAAGACAGACGGATAGAACATAGTACTTTATCTAGGATAATATCAGTTTCAAAAGCATAACATCAAATACAAAGGCAGAAAAAAGAATAATAAAAAAGGGGGGGGGGGGCATGGGGGCTTAGTCTATTTACAAGTCACGGGTAGCAGCTGTCTGAAGGTGACTTTTCATACCAATTTTGAAGGAGGCTAGGGATTTGCTCTCCTTTAGGGCTTGAGGAAGGGCGTTCCACATGTTGATGGTGTAGCAGGAGAACGAGTTAGAGCCTTGTTTAGTGTTAAATCTACGTTGATGATGATTAGTGGAGCTGCCTCTGGTGTTGTGGTCGTGAACATCCTTGACCTTTAAGAAGTAGTTTGTCAGGTACATGGGAATCTTGGAGGTGTAGTGTATCTTGTACATCAGGCCCATTGCAAGATGCTGTACTCTGTCAGCTACTTTGAGCCATCCCACGCTTTCGTGGTGATACTCTGTCAGCTACTTTGAGCCATCCCACGCTTTCGTGGTGATGATCGGTAAGGTGGGTCAGAGGAGGGAGACCAAGCACAACCCTAATTAGTTTGTTTTGGGCTGTTTGAAGCTTTAACTTTAAGGCGGCTGGGGCGTCGCGATACCAGACAAGGACTCCGTAATCAATGAGGGGCCCAATAAGAGCTCCTCCTAGTGTCTTTCGGGATTTAGTATTGATCAGCGGGGCAACCCTTTGCAAGAAGCGAATTCGTTGGTTGACTTTATTGATTACCTTGGTGGTCATTTTTTCACTGGATAGGTTAGCCTCCAGGATGCAACCCAGGTAGCAGATGTAGTTTTTTCTTTCTATCACAGTGTCACCTACTTTAATTGTGAAGTTCTCAACTAGGCTAAGTTTCTGACTAGATCCAAAGAGGATACATTCAGTTTTGCCTAGGTGAATTGAGAGTCTGTTGTCATTGAGCCAGGTGCAGATCTTGTTAAGTTCACAGTTAAGGGCCTTTTCAACCTGCAATAAGTCTCTGCCGGAGACTAGGAGAGCCGAGTCATCCGCGAACAGAAACAGATTGCAGTCACAAGCAGATGACATGTCGTTTACGTATATTAAGAACAACAGTGGTCCTAGTATACTCCCTTGAGGTACTCCACAGTTTACTGGGAGGGGGGGGGGCAGGGTTCCGTTGACTTCCACCATCTGTTCCCTCCCCACCAAGTAAGAGTGCATCCATCTCACTGCTGTGCTATCAAGACCAATAGCTTTGAGTTTTTCAATCAGAATAGAATGATCGACGGTGTCAAATGCCTTCTGGAGGTCCAGCATGACCATGCCGCAATATTTGCCATCGTGAATTTCACGTTTGATGTAATCATTCAGATAGATGAGGCATGTATCTGTGGAATGGGACTCCCTGAAGCCAGACTGGAACTCGTAGATCAGTTTATTCTCTTCAAGATATTTAGCCACCTGTTCATAGACAATTTTTTCCATTACCTTAGAGATGGAACTAAGGATTGAGATTGGCCTGTAGTTGACAGGGTCAAGTTTACTGCCTTTTTTGTGCAGGGGGGTTACCTTAGCTAATTTGAAGTCCTGGGGGACATAACCCTGCTTGATAGATAGATTAATAATATGGGTAATGATTGGGGCAATGGTGGCAGCTGAGTCTATGAGAAATTTGGGGGCGATTTTATCATGGCCAGCGGCCTTGAATTGAGGTAGGGTGCGAAGTTTTTTAAACACTTCATCAGTTGTCACCGTGGTAAGTTTAAAATTGTCTTTGCATACCCCAAGGTTCCTGTAGAATTTCAAGATGTGCCTAACACCAAACAGCCCAGATGGAGCGGGCAGTTTATTGACCAGATTTTTGGCCATGGAGGTGAAAAAGATGTTGAGATTTTTGGCTACATCGAGACTGTCAGTGAGGAGGGTTATGGGAGTTTGGATGGATATGTTGCTGGCTATGGATCTAAGTTTAGCACCACAGCCTAGCTGGGTTTTAAATAGCTTCCATAGGTCTCGTGGTTTGTGGATGTTTTCCTCAACTTTCTCATCCAAGTAGTGTTTTTTGGCAGAAAGGATTAAGGAGGTTGTCCGATTTCTCAGTTTATTAGCCTCTAAACTGACTATTTCTAATTTGGCTTCAAGGTGTTTATTGGGGCCTTTTTTGAGTTTGTGATTATATTTGCATTTGTGATGATGATGGACGAGCGAGATTTCCATCTTGTCCCCCCATCTTGCAACAACGGGATGCCTGTGAACAGTGCCTCTGATCATGGTCTCTCACGGAAATCGCGTCGGTAAAAATACATCCTCGTGTCCATAAAATCCCAAGGATATGTCGCCTCCTTTGTATAACGAGCTGTCTGTAACATACATGGATCCCAGTAACAGTGAGGCCGAATATGAGGAAGAAGCGCAACGATCGTTCCATTTGCTGTAAGTTTCTATTTTTACTTTCATCCTAACTTTGTGCTGTGTGCTGTTTCGGTAGCAGCCAGGGCAAGAACCCGTGGGAAACTTGTAGCTGTACGCTGTGGTGGAATCCATCAGCAGTGATCCGTTCTGAAGCCCGCCTACTGTACCCGGTTTTGTACAAACTCACAAACATGCAAGAAACGTTTCCGTATCCGATATAGACCCAGACCGGATCAGCAACGGCTTTGATTGATTGGCCTATGGCGATGGAGGTTTATTGGCATGAGAGCACGAAACACATAGGAAACACCTGTTTACGTAGTTCTCGCCAAGCAAGTGTCACAATAAAATAAAAACAGTTGAAAATGGGTAACATAATATACAGTTAGAGGGGGTACCATTCCCCCCTGCTTTTACTGCTATATAGGCATTATATATATATGCTTATATATATATATATATATAATGCCTATATAGCGTTTATGTACGTGTGTATAGCCTACAGTATAGTGTGTGTGTGTGTGTGTGTGTGTGTGTGTGTGTGTGTGTGTGTGTGTGTGTGCGTGTGTGTGTGAGGAGGTACTGCAGACCAACGTGGGCCAGTCCAATATAAAAAGCGTATTTCTCTTTGTGTGAAGTAAGACGCCCTAAGGGCAAGAGGTGGCCTATTACAGCACTATTACACAATTCCAGTTATACACAATTACACTTATTACACTAGTACACTCATCTGCTAAGTGCCTGAAGCCATAAATACATATATCAAGTGCATTATGTGCTTGAAAAAAGACCATTCACAAAAACCTAAATAACTCCCTTTCATTAGATTTTCAAGCTCGGAAAATCAAAAAACAAGGGTTTTGAAATGGCTATAACTATAGAATGGTACATCGTAAATGCAAGATTATATTTTTTTCGTGAAACTAGAGCTTGTCCTCTTTCATTTCCATTACTGTATGACATTGTAGGAAAAATGTAAATATAAAAAAAATATTCATTATACAAAATGGCAGAAAAGCCATACAGTGCAATATTAAAATGGCAGTAAATGAGTTAAACGACCTACACCATGAAATTTCACTTTTTCTATTTTAAAACCTTTTTTTGGGGTCCCACTGGCACCTTCTATCCTCACAAAGTCCTATTTCTGTACATTGTGTCTTTCTCTGTTTTTGGGAAGGCAGAGTTGAAAAGCTCGCGGGGCGCCCCGCGATCCCCGGAGCTCGCGTGGCGACCGAGCCGGTTCGGTCGCGTGGCGACCGAACCGGCTCGAGCGCAGCCCGAGACGGTGCACCTAACGTCGGGCAACTACGCTCGGTCTGGTCGCTCGACCGGCTCCTCTTCCTCCTGGTTGGAGCATTTTCATCTGCACCGCAGATGGTACATTATCGCCATAATAAATAAATAAATGGGCTGTTAAATTTCATACATTTTTATACATTATACATAAATACAATGCGGGTGGGGTTGATTGTCTAATGTAGATTAACGTTCTCTAATGTCTGGTCTAGCAACGGTCGCCCTGTGTCATTTAACAGTAGGCTTATATCATACAACATAGGCCTACAGTAGGCTGTTATTCAATGTTATATGAGATACTTCAATGGTTTCCAGTGGAAATAAGCTTAGTCTTTTCATGGATCTCCTTTTAGTAGACCTTGTACCAGTGAACTGTACCGTCATGAAACTGTACCTTTTCCTATGCAAACTTCTAATAAAGTCTTCAATCAATCAATAATCAGAGCTGCAACATTATCCTATTTTTAATTGGCCCAATATATTTGTTGTCAAAGTTGGAGAGGAGAGGAAAAAAACCCACTAGATCCACTGAGTAAACAAAGGCCGTTTTGGTATTGCAGCTTGAAGGCCTAATAATAGCACAGCTAGTAGAAAGAAAAGGAATGGTCAGAGTGTGTGTTTGAGGGTTAAGACCTGTCTAAGACTCAATTTTGAGCATATATTATACAAAAAATATAGTTTTAAAAGCATGGTGTAGGCCCTTTAAAGGAGTAGTCCACCCCCAAAATTTTTTTTTTTCTATTGATTACTAACATCATCATCATGGAGCATTCCTAAGACAAAAATGTGGTTTAAAGTACATTTACCCCCATTGATACTGGATGGGGACACAAATGCAAGGACCTGGTTACAAGCACAGTCAGAATCAATGGGGCTAAAACTTTCTTGACTCTTGACCCTAAATGTACCCCTATTGATTCAATTGCGACAATTACAAAAAAATCTTATTGAACTAAAGTCTCCATGGCGTGAATAATCAATAGAAAAAGTCATTTTGGGGGTGAACTAGGCTGCTATCAATGCCTGCCTGTGCAGAAGTAAACCAGGCAATGGAGGGACTCACGAAGGTGTCAACTACAATACTGGAGAGCAGAACAAAGACATGACCAATGCAAGGCAAGCGCATGACTGGAAGGACAGTTCTCAGTTACCTACAGGAACGAAATCCAGTCAGCAATAACCCTAGTTAGCAGAACATTTCCATTGGGGAGCATGCTCATTCTACTGTCAATGTTGATACAGCACAGTCAGTTGGCACCTTGATACTTAAATCTATGGATGGTCTAACTCCTGCTGAGTACACCTTCAAGCGGAAGGATCAAGCTGTCGCTCTTGGCATGAAGTCTTCTGCAAGAATCGATGGCTGATCCACAGCTTCCCTTTCAGAGACTGGACCTTGTCACACAGAAATGTGATGAACTTGAGTTAGCCCTCAAATATGTGTTATATAGCTATCCCCCTGTCCTATTTGATTCTGCCCTACTGCTTCGACAAGCAACCCTTGCTGATGCCATCTGGGGTCTTATCGGGCCTCATGTTCTAACAGATAATGTACAGGATGGCAGTCATGTCTTGGATGTGGGAGCACCTCTTCAACGCATCCCATGGTCTCGTGGATCTACTTATAGACATATGCCGCCAGTATACAGAGTATGTACGGAAGACATTTGGCAAAGCTGTAGTGGTGTTTGATGGAAATAACACAAAGGACATGACACACCAAATACGGTCAAAGGGGAAGCTTGGCACCACTGTGAACAGTTCTTTGCTAACAAGCAGATCAAGCAGAAATGTATTTCAATGTTAAGTGAAGAACTGCAGAAATCCAACTGTGCAACACACCATGGCTCAGGAGATGCTGACCTGCTGATTGTACAGAAAGCTGTGCAGTCAGTGTGCTTCCTCCAACAGCACTGTACTGATATGGGATGACATGAACCTCTTAGTCCATCTCTGCTACCATGCTAGCCTAGACTCCCATGACTTGTTCTTTTGTTCGGAGTCGAGGAAAAGCACAAAGAAGACTTGCATTTGGAACATCAAGGCTACAACACAACTACTTGGCCCAGACATATGTGACTAGGTCTGGTACTTTGTTCCTTATGTCTGCATTGGTCATTTTTCTTTTTTGTACAGATTATCCAAGTACAGAGTCTAAGCTTTCATATGATGTATCATTTGTTGAAATTGGAGCATATTTGAAGAAGTTATGGACATTTTAAACTTGTTGCACCATAAACCCCAAAGTGCTTAAAAGGCCATTTGAATCCAAGGAACATTTTTACACCTCTAAGTAGCCAGAAGTGGGTGTGACAATGGGAGGGACAATAGGTACTTACCTACACCCCTAAATCACTCCCCCCAAGTCAAACCACACCCACAGTGGTATAGCTGTCAACTTCAAATGTACTTTTATTCCACTACAATTATTTAAAACTACTATTTAGTAGTAGACCTGTGGTAATATATTGTGCTATAGTGCTTGCAGCCATGTCAGAAATAGTGGCCAGTGGTCTTTTCTACCTCCTCCCCTCCTTATATGCTCATCCTGTCATTTTCTTCTTTTTGTAGTTTTTATTTTTCACTAAAATAGTGTATTACAAAAGTACCTACATTTTATAATTAAGTAAAAGTATCAATACTGCAATGTAGAATCACTCTGTTACAAGTAAAAGTCCAGAATAAAAAAATTTACTTGAGTAAAAGTACAAAAGTATTGGTATCCAAATGTACTTAAAGTACCAAAAGTAAAAGTACAAAAATGTTTGAAAATAGCAGATCTACAAGCTCACAACGCGTCGCACCGCAATGCGTTGTGAGCTTGTAGATTGGCTATTTTCAAATAGCCTTGGTATAACATAGGGCTAAAGTGGTTCATGTATGTTTTAAACTTTAGTTATTGTGATTTAGCATTATTGGGCTAAATGTAAAGACGCTACGCTGCGCCAACCGTGAATTCAACACAATCTGCTGTTGAGCAGTTTAACCAATTTGCTACGTACGTCTACACAAACGGTCAGATTACAAAGATAAATTGCTTAGTGAAGGCTCACGGATGTCACCATAGGGTACGCTCCAATGTCCCGTAATGATCGTATTATTTAACGAGGAGCATTTTAATCCGATCGGTCGGCGTTTCCTTAAAAAGGTATTAATGTATCTAAGTGCAGTACACCTCGCAACCGATGGGGTCGCATGGCTGAAAAACAACAGAAAATGGCATCTGATCGGATTAAAATGCTGTTTATTAAACAATACGAAAGATACGGGTAATTCTGCTTGAGCGTACCATACTGTGACATCTGTGAGACTTCAGTAAGCACTTTATCTTTGAAATATGAACGTTTTTGTAGACGTACGTAGCAAATAGGATTAACTGCTCCACACCAGGCTCGAGCCCTATCTAAATTGGTCGGGCTAACTGTGCCAAATGTAGCATAATCAGTGTTTGTGTAACTTCAGTCAGAACGATCATCTGATGGTTCTGACAGACTTAAACTCCTCGCGTTGTGAGCTTGTAGAAGAGCAACAATTCCAGTTGTGTATACGATGCCTTCATGTCTGCAGTTAGCGCTAGCTAACGTTAGCGTTTGCCGTTAGCCACTGCTTCTCATAATAAACAGCCAGCGTTAGCGTGTAGCTAACGTTAGCTTCCCATTAGCGCCGGCTGTTCCATTACGAGAAGACATCATCGCTGCGTCTCTGTGTGCCCGATAGCGACTCGGAGAGTCAGATCACAACGTATAAATCAAAAAATAAATCCTTCCAGAATACTGTCTTCTGCAAACCAATAACATTAGCGAGATGAAGTTAGTCACTGAGATGTGTTTACACACTAGAGAACCAGATGCACCACTGTATGGGCGGTGCTCAAAGCGTGAAATACGAGACAATTACTTTTCAGAGCGCTATCTCTCCTCCCCCAAAAACCACGTACAGTTTCTTCCAAAAGCAGCCTAGTTTAACAAATAAAACTAGCCATTGTAATACCTCAAAACAACTATCTTTTGACACGAAACCCTTGTTATAAATTCGAACTTGTGTGAATTTGAAAAAAACGAAAAATACAAAAAACGACTTTGACTTCATTTTCTCACTTTTCTGCCGTTTTAAAATTGGCGACATTAGGACGGTTTCACCAGCCTGGGACACATATGTAAACACATCTTGTTCTTACATGCAGTTCTTGGATGCGACACTACATCTCACCTTCATGGGATTGGAAAGGGAGCTTCCCTCAAGAAATTCAAAGAAAGTGACATTCTGAGAGCAAGCAGAGGTGTGCACATTCAGCTTCCACAGATGATGTGGCAGACGCTGGGGAGAAAGCAATGGTGATTCTCTACAATGGAAAATCAACAGACACCCTGGACACCCTCCAATATCATCGGTTCTGTGAGAAGGTGGCATCAATGTCAGTAGCAGCAAACTATCACTGCCTACGTGTGTACTTGCAGGTGCAAGAATGGAAGGGATCTTCAAATGGACCTAATCCAACGGATTGGGGATGGTAGAAATGTGATGAGGGGTTTATGCCAATTCAGACAACCCTAGCCCCTGCTCCAGAAAGGCTTCTGTTGGTCATCAAGTGCAACTGCCAGGCTGACTGCAGCACCCCGAGATGCACATGCAAAAAGAACAATATGGAGTACACATCAGCATGTGGACACTGCAGAGGATCCAGCTGCACTAACTCAATACAGATGCTCTGTGACGAGGACGAAGATGACATGTTGTAGTGTCATATTGTGTTGTTTAATGTAATTTAGTTGTTTGATTAGTACTTGATCAGTTCTGTGATTATGTGATCATAATACAGTCTTGTAACTAATATTTTGTATCCTTGTTTTGATACAAGGAAGACATACTAAAAGTATAATCTAGCATAAAGGACCAAAAAACGTCTTTGTTGGGGTCATACTTACAGGCCATTTTCAAAACTTTCCCTTCATAGGATTCATTAGGACTTTCTTTCTGTTATTCAGAACAAAAACAGAGTTTGGTTTTGTTGCAATTCTTTATCCTTGTTTTGATACAAGGAACAAAAATATAATCTAGTAGAAGGACCAAAAAACTTCTTTGATGGGGTCATACTTACGGGCCATTTTCAAAAATTTCCCTTCATAGGATTCCTTAGGACTTTTTTTTTCTGTAAGTCAGGACATATTGAGGATACAAAATCAGCTGACTTTAGTTTTGTTGCAATTAGTGGGAGGTTGACCCCCATTTTTGCCTAGATTACTTGGACTAAATATGCACAAGGGATCTATGAAAGAGATTCAACTTTTTAGCGCAGTGCGACCATAGAGGTAAGGTAATGAGCGCAATGATGCATGCTGCGATGCCGATCCGATGCCTTAAAGTGGTCACAGCTGTTTCGTTTTATTGTGGACATGGACATTGCCGCATGAAAAATGTACTAATTATACAAAATAACACACACTCACACAGACAGACACAAGCATTCAGAGATTTCGCTTTTTTACTGATAGATATATGTGACTGAGCATGACACTGGGGCAGTCATCTCGCAAAGCACTACTTTAGACCACAGCTGAAATTACTTTTTTTTCTCTCTAAAATGTGATAAAGCCACAAAAGCATTTCAGAAATATCAGGCTACATTTCACTTAAACGCCAGAGCTTAACTCTGCATGTAAATAAGACTTTTTTTAATTAATGTGAGAGATCGGGACATAATTATGTTGGTCCTCCCGGAATACAGCTAACATGCTAGGTTTTCACCACCCTGTGTTAGCCATTTGTAGCCAAATGCGGTAATATCGGCGTTCCATTACCTAGCGATGCAAATCACAGTATTTATCCCGTTCATGTAGTGCCACGTATGTTACAAATGAACCACGTTACGTTGTTATAATGATTTAATCTATTATTTATCTATTATTTATTTATTTATTTATTTATTATTCCGCTGTTCTTCTTCTCAAGTTTTGGAAAAAAGGGATCTGTTTCCTGCCTGAGCGGAGGACCGGATGGCGAGGAGCGTCCTTTGTCACTGAGTTAGCTTAGCATTGACTTAGAACAGTGTCATGATCGTAAACTATCTAGTTTTAACGTTCAGAGCGTTTTCTTTTTGGACAATAAAAACATTGACAGCCAGGAAAAAAATCCATCAGAAGGACACATGGAATGCAATCGTTCACTCAGAAAAGAAAATGTAACAAGGAGGTGGCAACGGGGCGGCTAGATAAAGTTATTAGGCCTGGATCCGACTTTAAGTCGACGCACAGGATTCCAGAATATCCCCCCCCCCCCCCCCCTCACCCCAGCAGCTCCTGCCTTGTGACTTGTGAAAATGATAGTTTAGTTTAGTTTATCAGCACATTGTATTTTATAAAAAATGTAACAATACATCATGCCATGGTAAGCAACAAAAATAACTGTCCTCCGTAGCCCATATCGATCACCTCTGCACATAGTAGGGTTGCCAACTCCAAGAGATTGAAAAAAGGGACACATTCTGGCCGCCCGGGCAGCCGATTTTTCTTTTTTTGGGGGGGCAGGGTCAAAACCCCCGAAATGTATAGAAAAATGCATTTTGGCACTGTTATATATAAACATAACATGGTTTACATTAATTTGCACCGAATTTCCCCCTTGGGATAATCTATCTATCTATCTATCTATCTATCTATCTATCTATCTATCTATCTATCTATCTATCTATCTATCTATAATAGTCTACTATATTACCCTTATAATAAACCTGTAACAAGTCCTGTTCATACCATAATAGTCAAAAGTAAATGTAATTCTTCAACCATACACCAGATATCTATAATAAGCCCATGGCATGTACTGAGGACAAACCTTAATTTGATCAGTTTTGTATTAGAGGTAGAGGTATAGACAAACTACATGAGAGAGAAACAGATTATCATTGAAGAATTTATTTTGTGCAAAATACCATTTGCAATGCAGTTTCTTCATTTTTTACTTATTCTTTGGAAAAACATCTTAAACAATAAGGTGCTGTTGTGAGCAAAACATCTTCAGTGTAACTCTGTGTCTTACGGTTGTCCTTATTAGAGGCATTAGTTTGTATAGAGAAGGCTTCTCATCGTTCTTCAGCTGGGTGAGGGAGTTCAACAACCTCTTCAACCGCCTTGGGAGCCAGGACATCAGTGACCACCACTGCCTCAGCCTTTGTCCTCCCACTAGGGTTTCTGGAAAATATTCCCTAATTTAGCTCATTTTAAATCCCGGGAATTTTCTGACCTTATCCCGGGCTCCCTGGGATGTCCCGTTAATATATATTTAAAAAAAAGAAAAAGGGTGGAAAACGGTCTTCTATATGCCTCTCGGCCTGGCGGAGACAAAACGTGCCTACTAGAAAGATGATCACCGGTACGCGGGGTGGGGGCTCGGCTCTGTCATCAGAACTTCAGTTCACTAGAAAGATATGATGATCACTGGTCCGCGGGGGCTCGCTTGTCATCAGAATTTCAGTTCAGGACTCGCTGTTGGACCTTTATATCGAATCGGACATTAGGCTACAGATCAAATTCACATTATCCACCACACACGGTCTCTGTGGCTGCACAATTCACGGGACTGTCAAATGCAGCAATGGATGTTCTTATCCATTTTCCTGCCACATACAGTAGGCCTATATCTTTGAAAAGACGTTTGTATGAAAACAAAATATCACAAGCGAAGATGATCTTTGTGTTGCACTTGCAGTGAGCAACATTATGCCCAGAAAAGCGCTTCTCTGTTCAAGTGCAAGTGCGCAACCATCCCACCATGAAAGGTAGGCCTACGCCAATACAATTCATAAACTGTCACAAAGTGCTGTCAGATGTTTTAATTCTGGTTAAAATATATTGTGTGGAAATGCAAACCAACAGAGTAGGCCTAGGGTATTTCATATTTAGAGTGGCCATTTGTGAGTTCAATTGAATGAGTGGAGTGGACACATCAATAATGCATGCGTTATTGTTGTTTACAGTTATACATCTTGGCAATTTATGGCAAATCTAGCGTTTCATAGTTATAGGAAAAAAATAGCAGATATAAGCTCACAGGGCGCGACACTGCACCGCAGCTTCTCGCAAGCGATGTGCGTCAGTGCGTGCACTTCATTTAGCTGATTGTAGAAGGCTATTCTTTTCCTTTTTAATTTTTTTTTGCTGGAGAGTTTCTCATGTGAAAACGTTAAGAGCATAATAATTAATGCAGCAGTAAGAAAGTAAATTCGCCATTATCATCTGTGAGCATTTTCCCCGCATCACTTTAAAGTGATCCCTGACTAATACGACAAATATGCCTTAATACATTATAATTGTCCTCTATAATTACAATGTAAAATTAAAAACACCTTAAATATTTTATTTCTTCTAGAAATGGCTAATCTTTCACTGAATAGGGGAAATGCCTGTCGCAAGTTGATGATGTCATAAATGTAATTTGTGATCTATCCCTATGGAATTTATGGAATGCATGTGCAAATAAAAACAAACGTAATACTTCCTATGGTTAATATGAGCATCAAATCAATATTTCAAATGTGTTTGTGGTTTATTTTGCACATGCATGCCATAAATTAGACCACACATAACATTTATGACATCATCAACTTGCGACAGGCCTGTTCCTTATTGACTGAAAGATTAGCTATTTCTAGAAGAAATAAAATATTTGAGATGTTTTTAATTTTTTAATTTTTGTCGTATTAGCCAGGGATCACTTTAAGAAGTAGCCTAGCCTAGTGAAAACAGCCAATCTACAAGCTCACAACGCGGCGCTTTGTGCTGCGTTGTAAGATTCAGCTATTTTCGACGACAGGCTTGCTTGACAGCCCACGGAGACTGGTAAAATCCTTCCCACAGCTGAAACAGACGACATGCTTGCACAGCTGGCGAGGATAATGTGTCAAGCCGTCTAATTGCCTCTGCACTGCTAGTAAATTGTATTTTCTAACAAGAAAAAACATAACCTCCGGGACGACGGGTCTCGCCGCCAATTCCCGGGAGGGAAATTACGTGCACTCTGAACGGGAAGGCCGGATCCCGGGACCCCGGTACTAAACCCTACCTCCCACAGGACATCGTCTTGGCGATGGTGGAGTCAGGAAGTGTTTGGAGGGTCAACTTGAGGGCACAGTCTGCCTAATTATAGCTCAGGCTGTGTTTAACGGTATGGTAGACTTGTGCTACCTCAGCAGCAGTTACCTGTAATATAAAAATATAAAATATCACTATACATGTACTATAACCACTGTATAGCATATCAAATAATACCTGACCTGTCTGTATTATTCTTTTATGTATATGAGCTGTTTGAGGCATGTAAAAGTTGTATAGTATGCATTATTGTTATGAGCTGTATAAAGTTGTATATGGTATGCATTATTTTATTATGAATACATATTAGTCATTACATCTACTTGCATTACACTATGAGTGATTCAGTTGATCTTATTGTTTTAATTATTTTATTATTATTATTATTTTTAATTGCACAGTATATCAGTGCTGGGATTGTGTTAATTACATAAGTTGGCAGCATGAATTGACAAGTGTGGATAAAGATATAATGATTTGGAAAATAGTCTGAAGTGTAAAGTACACATGACTTGAATCTGAACCGACCTAAAATGTTGCTATAAACCTTCAACTTATAGTCTATGACAGGTCTTACAACATAAAAAAAATATTAAGCCTTAAATGTCAGATGTTCAAATCATATACTTTACCTAATTTCAGAGAATTTTACAAAGCATGCAGGCTTCCCAGCCAGGTCAGGCGCCCAGTCTGCCCACTACCCACTCTGTTTACATTCATATTTGCATACTAGGCTACTAGAAGATTATAACAAAATCAACATGCTTATTTGACATACATGTCAAATAAGGAGTTGCTTGGCGAAGAATAAACAGTCAGCCAGGGCTCCCTTACTTCTCCTCTGCTTCTCACTCTTCTTGTGATTGTCACCGGTTGCTTCACGTCAGTACTCACCGTGAGTAACTGAGAAAGTGACTCGGCAGACAGTACAGTTGCCCTTGTGCACGTCATCTCGTACATTCTCTAGCCTTATAATCCTTTTCCCATTCAGTTCTGTACTTGAATGGGAAAGAATAACTCACTCGACTCTAAGTTAGATTCATCCACTTTTGTGTTGTTGTTGTTCAGTCAGTGTGTGCGTGCGTGAATGAGGAAGGCAGGAAGCAGTTATTGGCAACCGAGCCAATCACTGTGAAGTATTGAATCTTAGCAAACCAAAACCGCTTCTCATTGGTCCTGTCATGAGTACTGACCAATGAGCGGAGGCTAGCGTGTTTTCAGACACAAGGCTCCTTGTTCCCAAAATCCCTTTGCTCTTTGTGTGTGTGGCTATGTGCGCTCAAACAGCACTGTGTCAGAGAGAAGTTCTGACTGAGAATCACAATAACACACTTATTCTTCCATGGCCCAAATACGGGACAAAGTGCGTCCCGTATTGGTTCATTACAGGACACGTCTTTTTGTTTCCAAAAAGAGGACGATCCCGTATGTTACGGGATGGTTGGTAACCCTAGCACGAAGCATGCATGTTTTATAACAAGGAAGTGAGTGTGAAAGAAAAGAAAGTGTTGCGTAACAGGATACTTGTTGTCCCACCCCTTTTCCGGTCCCAGAACATCCATATCCGTTTTCAACGGGTAGTCCAGACTCTAGGTGGAAAAAAATAATGTCAGATCGGCGATCATACTTTAATTGTTTTATAGCGATTAAAGCATATTGACAACTCATCATACTCGTCATTAGCATAAAGGACACACTTATATCAGAGTCCTGCACGGGTCCAATTTTCAGAACCCGCTCCCGCCCCGCCCCTCATTAATCAGATTTGTGGACCGCCGGGCTACCCTTGATTATATAAAAATCAAAACCAGATCTGCCCCGCCCGTCATTAATCAGACCCGTCGCCCACGCACTACCCGTGATTACATGTATTAAACAGCCTACAGCCGTGTGTACTTGCTTACAAAATGCATCACTCGAACGTCCCTGTACGTCGTCCTCAGTGTTTGCAACGCAATATACAGTATTTACATGAACGCCAGGTCAGCTGCCACTCTTAATCCTTTTAGATAGCATTTTAAACCACCCTTGCTATGATGAGAACATGGGCTAACGTGCTGGTGTGTGCTGTGGTTGCGAGGGCTTGGAGCGCAAAGGGCCTAAGTGACATTTTCATTTTTTTCACAGGACAGTTTTTCATTGATTGTAATTAAGTGTGCCTGCCATGCAACGCAATGGCAAAACACTTATTGTAATCCGCCATACTTAATGATCCCACAAAATTTGGAGCCGTAATAACTGCCGCACGATTTACGCCACCGCCGCAATATATACATCAAAACGTGCGGCTCGGCCGGGAATGGTGTGCTATTACTTTTCTTTCCGATCCGCGTTACCATTGCGACGTAATTCGCAAAAAACGACGCCCAAAAACCCCATTGACTTTGAATGGGGGACTCGGAAAAAAACCCTGAAACTTTGGTGCCACATAACTCTGCCATACTTTTGCCTAGCAAGGTGATTTAAACTTTAAAATGCACTCACAACTTTGGTCTTTTTCCGGCCAATAGGGATGAGCTGTAATTGATTAAGCCCCGCCCCCTCTGTATTCCTATTGGCTGGGCTTTAAACAGCCACTATTCCAGTTCACAGCATGGTACCGTCTTGAAACTTGGTGTCTGGACTTAAACGGCCAATAGGGACTTATTACTTAAGCCCCGCCCCTCTTAAGCCCCGCCCCTATCTTCCTATTGGCTTAGCTTTAAACAGCTATATCTCCAGTTTGCAGCATGGTAACGTCTCGAAACTCGCTGTGTGTACTTACATGGCAAATAGGAATTATCTGTAATTGCTTAAGCCCCACCCCCTGCCTTCCTATTGGCTGGGCTTTAAACAGCCATGTCTCCACTTCCCAACATGTTACTGGTCTCAAACTCAGTGGGTGGTCCCACAGTCCCAACGGCTAACCGCTAACAAATGCCTAATGTTTAAAATGATAAAGGGAAAAATTCAATGATAATGCTAAAAATGCTAAAGCTAATGCTAATAAAAATGTTTCTAATGATAAAAATGCTAATGTAAAAAATTCTAATAATGACGTTAATGTTAATGCAAAAATGCTAATGCTAACACCAACTGCTATACAAGGTTGCACACACTTAGCGAGCTGCAGGCACACTTAAAATTTCTTAGAAATTTTCTTTTCTAGTAATTAAACTACAAACAACATTAAAAAAGTATAATTTAAAATACATTAATTGAAGCCTAATCTGTATTAAAGTATAGATTGATTAAACATATTTCTTTTTATTAAATAATTACAATCAATGGAAAGCTGTCCTGTGAAAAAAATGAAAATGTCACTTAGGCCCTTTGCGCTCCGAGCCCTCGGTTGTCTGTCTGTGTGTTAAATGCGTCCTGCTGCCCAGTGCCACTTCCCACTGTGTGCACTCCACGTTGTTTAGGGGGAAACAGTACTGTATGCATGTCGTGGTTCTGTCCTGCTGCTCACTGTGTGCGCTCCTTCGACGTTCTTTAAGTGGAAACAGTTGTCTGATTTTCACAATAAAATGTCACCCGCCCATGTTTAGTCGCGCAAGCCTGTCCCCGTCCCAGCAAATTTATAATAGTATATATTCCGCCCGTTTCTGCCCGTCAAACACGGGTACCCGTCAGGTACCCGTGGAGCCCCGACCCGTTGCAGGACTCTGACTTATATAACTTGTCAAACTTGTCATTAGCAGTCAATGAGTTAAAAAAAAAAGGTTGTTGTTCTTATTGGTGACAACATGTTGTGGGGCTTCAACGTTGATTTGTTTTAAGTGGCGATTGTAATGAAATATTACATTTCTTCTTTGCTTGTCAGCTGTGCCTCATCCAGAGAAGACCATGGCTTCAGACCAGGTAGGTGTAGTGGCTAATAGCAACTCAAAATAAGATCATTGTAACAATTATTACATATTGAAAAACATAATAATACCTGCTACTCATTTCTATAGGGCTCGTCTGTGAACATATTGGTCGCCAACAAGGTGAAACTTGTTGAGTCGTTCGGCACAGATCTCCACATTCTTCAGCATGTACATGCTGATGGAGTTATTGAAACACGAGTTTATAATCGACTGATGAAAACATCACCACCAGAAGATGCTTTCATTCAACTTATTGACACTGTGATTAATAACGGAGAGGGAATTTCGTCTCAGTTCCTAAAACTTCTAAAAAAAACAGAGATTCTCGACACGTATCCAAAACTCAAGGAATGGAATTCTTCTTTTGCGCTGCTAGGTAAGAAATATATATAATATAATAATAAAAAAATATATAAAAAAAAAATAAAAAAATAAAGGCTCATTCTTTTTGCTGGATGGGTGTAATGTCTACTTAGTTTGATTGCACAATTAATTGAAAGTATGAAAAGTTTAGATTTTATTCTCATCTGGTCAGACAATAAAATTAGTACACTGCATTCTCTCTTCCACAGGACCACCTGAACCAAAGATCACAAACATACGTTCTGTTCCAGGTACAGTCTCACTCTCTTTACATAATATCCATAATTCCAGATATACTTTTTTCCCTTGAGATCTTGTACTTTCTCTGTGCAAGGCTGTTAAACATGGAATTACTTTGTTCACTACAGGCCTGTCAGGGCGTCTCATTACTGACTATGAAGAGCAGCTTCAAGACAACATGCGCGATACATATCTGGGTGTTAAATTGGGCAAAAAGCATGATCTCAAGGTCACGTTTGAAAACATCTTCATCTGGCTCTACAATGTAAATATCAATCTCACAGACATCCACAGACAACATGAGGTCAGACAGATGGAGATGAAGACAGCAGGAGAGGAAAAACAAATCCAACCCAGTGAAATCTTCAAAGACCCTTCAGGAAGAAACACAAGAACAGTGCTGACCGTTGGCTGTGCAGGAATTGGCAAAACCTTCCTTGTACACAAATATTTATTTGACTGGGCCAACAAATGTTTTCCCCAAGATCCACACCTTGTGTTCCCGTTGAAGTTCCGCCAGTTAAATCTGCTCAAGGGGCAAAAGTTTAGTTTGGCACAGCTGATTCACCATTGCATCAAGGAAACCAGATTTATTGACGAAGACGTTCTTAATGACATCTTCAATGAATTGCAGAAGTCAGGACACTACAACAAGAGCCCCTTCAAAGTCATGTTTGCTATGGATGGCTATGATGAAATGAATTTCCTGCTCGATTTCAAAAGAGATTTCGGCATCATGAATGTGACCGATTCTTACCCAGTGGAAGTGTTGCTCGTAAGCCTCATCAAGGGGGAGCTCCTCCCCTCTGCTCACCTCTGGATAACCTCACGACCTGTAGCAGCCAATCTGATCCCTCTGGACTTTGTTAACAAGATGACAGAAGTCAGAGGGTTCGTCAAAGATGACCAGAAGAAAGATTACTTCATGAAGAACATCAGTGATGAGAGCCAGGCCAGCTCAATCTACTCACACATCAAGGAGTCAAATGTCCTCCACACGATGTGTGAAATCCCTGTCTTCTGTTGGATCACTGCTAGCGTTCTGCAGAACATGAAGATGAGCATCAAGCTGCCCAAAACCCTGGTTGAGATGTACTGCCACTTTGTTATAGGTGAGATCCTGCGGGAGAAGATGAAAAATCCTGGACTAGACGAGGCAGACAAAGAGAAGATCATAAAGGATGCAGGAGAAGTTCTTCTGAAGCTGGGCCGGCTGGCGTTTGAACAACTGGACAAAGGCAACATCATTTTCTACGAGAAAGACCTGAAGGCGTGTGGTCTTGATGTGAACAAGGACTTGCAGAACTTGGGATTTTGCACAAAGTTCTTCAAAGAAGACGACGTGTTCTTCCTCCAGACTGTCTACTGCTTTGTTCATCTGAGTTTCCAGGAGTTTCTGGCTGCAGTCTACCTGTTCCACTGTTTCACACAGAGGAACAAGAGGCTATGGTCCCACTGGCTCAAAAGGAGAAACATGGAGGTCCTGGAGACATTCCTGCGAGGCACCAGTTACACCAGCAACAGTTCCCTATCTGACTTCCTGAAGGCTGTTATGGAAAAGAATGTGAAGAGTGAGAGTGGAAGCCTGGACCTGTTTGTCCGTTTCCTTCATGGTCTCTCACTGCAGTCCAACCAGAGTCTGTTAGGGGGTCTTCTGGGTCAGACACAAAGCAGTCCAGAGAGCATCCAGGAAGTCATCAACAACCTGAAGAAGATGAATGATCATGATGCCTCTCCTGACAGATGCATCAACATCTTCCACTGTCTGATGGAGATGCAAGACCTCTCAGTAAGTCAGGGGATCCAACAGTACCTGGAGTCAGAGAACAGATCAGGGAAGAAACTCTCTGTGCCTCAGTGTTCAGCTCTGGCCTCCATTCTGCTGTCGTCAGAGAAGGTTCTGGAGGAGTTGGACCTGGACAAATACAACACAGACCAGGAGGGGCGACAGAGACTGATTCCAGCTGTGAGGAACTGCACAACAGCCAGGTTAGTCATGTGAATATCAACATGTTAGAGCACATTCAGCATTTACTCCTTTTATCCATTAATTCATTTTAAAAATACCATGAAAACCGTGTGTGTGTGTGTGTGTGTGTGTGTGCGTGCGTGCGTGCGTGTGTGCGCGTGTGTGTGTGTGTGTGTGCGTGTTGTGTATATGCACGCATGCAGTGTTTTTACTTTGCTTGTCTTTGACTTGTAAGGGTCCATTTGGTTCCTTTTGTACACTCTCAGAGTTACAGAGCTGTAAGGGTCCATTTGGTTCCATTTGTACACTCTCAGAGTTACAGAGCTGTAAGGGTCCATTTGGTTCCATTTACAGAGTTACAGAGCTGTAAGGGTCCATTTGGTTCCATTTGTACACTCTCAGAGTTACAGAGCTGTAAGGGTCCATTTGGTTCCATTTGTACACTCTCAGAGTTACAGAGCTGTAAGGGTCCATTTGGTTCCATTTGTACACTCTCAGAGTTACAGAGCTGTAAGGGTCCATTTGGTTTTATTTGTACACTCTCAGAGTTACAGACCCGTAAGGTTTCATTTGGTTCCATTTGTACACTCTCAGAGTTACAGAGCTGTAAGGGTCCATTTGGTTCCATTTGTACACTCTCAGAGTTACAGACCCGTAAGGGTCATTTGGTTCCATGTGTACACTCTCAGAGTTACAGAGCTGTAAGGGTCCATTTGGTTCCATTTGTACACTCTCAGAGTCACAGAGCTGTAAGGGTCCATTTGGTTCCATTTGTACACTCTCAGAGTTACAGAGCTGTAAGGGTTCATTTGGTTCTATTTGTACACTCTCAGAGTTACAGAGCTGTAAGGGTTCATTTGGTTCCATTTGTACACTCTCAGAGTTACAGAGCTGTAAGGGTCCATTTGGTTCTATTTGTACACTCTCAGAGTTACAGACATGTAAGGGTCCATTTGGTTTCATTTGTACCCTCTCAGACCTGTAAGGGTGATTGAAGGAAAACAAATCTCCCTGCTTAATGATTTTATACCAGGCTCACTGTAACTATTTAGATTAGATGTGTGAGCTTGTAGATCGGCCATATTTCCAAAATAGCCAATGAACAGAATACAGTGGTCATTTAGTCAAATTGTGAAGCTATATAACTGTGTTTTTGCGAGCGTCTGTGCGTGCATGTGTAAATAGAACATGGTACCACACAGAACAAGAAGTCAAGTTCTCTCTGTATTTATAAGTGTCCTCATCAGATATTCTACAATGAAAATAAATATTCCAAATGAGAACTAGATCATACCATTAGTGGAGGGTTGTACAGAGGATGGTCTTTTAAACAATGAGCTTGGTCATTACTTATTAGATTTCCACGTTACTTAATTCATACATTTAAGTTCCATGTTGTAGATTAGAGACAACTTTATGTTTGTCTTCCACTACTTTGTTCTCTGTTCTTACTGACATCCTGTTAATGTCTGGAGAGCGAGATAGAAGATCTCTTAGCTGCCTTTCACAGCTAAGGTTTACGTAAAACGTTCCGATCAAGGACCAAATGTTAACATTGTTGCATTTTGCATTTGGTCTAGTTAAGGTTCACACAGGACTTTGTTAAGCAAACCAAAATATGTAAACAAAATGTGATCCTACATCTATAGACAGAACATTTCTTCACTTCACTGCTATAGAGTTGAGTAATAGCATCATGTTGTGATCGTTTTTATTATTTAATGTTTGTGTTCCAATCAAATGACAACAGTGGAAAGTTATGAGCACATTTCAATTAAATGTGTGTTAATCACGGCCGTTATTAGCTTAGGCAGAAAAGTAGCCACACACACACACACACACACACACACACACACACACACACACACACACACACACACACACACACACACACACACACACATACAGAGAGTGGCGACCGTCAGTCTTAAGTTTCGAGACCTCTGTGGGGGTCCCGACCCACAGGTTGCCTGCCACGTCTCGCCTCACAGAAAAAAAATATACATTACATTTTCAGTCCCATTTGGACCATCCCCCTTGCCATTATGGCGTTTTACTGGCTTTCTGAAAATGTAATATGCATATTTTTTTATTTAAAGGGGAAGACCACCCATTTTCAATATTGAACTGCTTCATTAATATACCTTAGAGGAGTTGTGTGGAAATAGAAAAAAGTCCCCCCCCCCCCCCCCCTTCTGTGTTGCCTAGAACTGGAGGATTGATTTGGGGGTTTGTATTGCAAAGTACAATGTGATGACATCACACCATTGTACTTTACAATACAAACCCCAAAATCAATCCTCCAGTTCTAGGCAACACAGAAGGGGGGGGGGGACATTTAACCCTAACTCTTCTAAGGTATATAAATGACATATTTCAATATTGAAAATGGGTGGTCTTCCCCTTTAAGTAAAAGAACCAATACCACAATGCTTTAATACTGTTTGTAATGTTACTAGTAAAGGTGCTGCATTCACAATTTGTACTTGAGTAAAAGCACCAAAGTATTTATTAAGTAACCAAAGTTACTCAACATGCAAAATGCCCCATTTTACAAGTGTTACACGTTTAATAATGTGTATAAATATTTCAAAAATAGCAGATCTACAAGCTTGTTGTGAGCTAGTAGATCTGCAGTTTATTTTCATTTCTTTCCATAGCCACAGTATACTGTAATGAAATAAGTGACTAGTGTATATTTTGAAATAATAATCTAAATCTGCAAAGTAAATACAAATTAATTTCTTTTCAAATAATGTATTTAGTCAAGTGATGCTATTTTAACATGTGCGTTTGTATACGCGTGCATGTGTGTGTGTGTGTGTGTGTGTGTGTGTGTGTGTGTGTGTGTGTGTGTGTGTGTGTGTGTGTGTGTGTGTGTGTGTGTGTGTGTGTGTGTGTGTGTGTGTGTGTGTGTGTGTGTGTGTGTGTGTGTGTGTGTGTGTGTGTGTGCGTGCGTGCGTGCGTGCGTGCGTGCGTGCGTGCGTGCGCGTGCATGAGTGTGTGCGTCAATAGAACATAGTACGACACAGAACAAGAAGTCAAGTTTTCTCTATTTATAAGTGTCCTCATCAGATATTCTACAATGAAAACAAACTATTTCAAATGAGAAATGGATCATACCATTAGTGGAGGGGTGTACAGAGGATGGTCTTTAAACAATGAGCTTGGTCATTACTTAATAGGCGCCGTACAGACATTTGCATGAAACATCTTCTCCGTATCGTCTGAGAATGGCCACTGGGGGCGCCGTACTAATGCATTGTCAATGGAAGGTTGTTTGGTGTTTTGTCGTTGCCGTGTCTCTTGGCCAAAAGACAGGCTGTGGTTGAGCTTGAGACACGGCAACGACAAAAAACCAAACAACCTTCCATTGACAATGCATTAGTACGGCGCCCCCAGTGGCCATTCTCAGACGATACGGAGAAGATGTTTCACGCATATGTGTGAGTCCAGCCTTATAGGTTTACACGTTACTTAATACATAAATATAATTCCATGCTGTAGTTTAGAGACAACTTTCCATCTGTCTTCCACTTCTCTGTTCTTACTGACATCCTGTTAATGTCTGGAGAACGAGATAAAAGATCTCTTAGCTGCCTTTCACACCCAAGGTTTACGATCAAGGACCAAATGTTTACATTGTTGCATTTTGCATTTGGTCTGGTTAACGTTGACCAAAATATGTAAACAAAATGTGGTCGTACATCTCTAGACAGAACATTTCTTCACTTCACTGCTATAGAGTGGAGCAACAGCAGCATGTTGTGATTGTTTTTATTATTTAATGTTTGTGTTTCAATCAAATGACAACAGTGGAAAGTTATGAGCACATTTCAATTAAATGTGTGTTAATCACGGTCGTTATAGCTTAGCCAGAAAAGTAGCCAAAACAAACACTCATTTCATGCAGCACCACAGTGAACCTCCTTGACAGAGAACATGGTCTGATCTGTTTTGATCATCTCTGATTTTACATTTAATCTGTCATTACAGACTTGTTGGCTGTAACCTCCAAAAGGAACACATTGAGGTTGTGGCTTCAGCTCTCAGTTCTAATCCTTCCCATCTACGACACCTGGACTTAAGTTACAACAACCTGCTGGACCTGGAGCCGCTCAAAGCTGCACTCAACAGTCCACATTGTAAACTGGAAACTCTACGGTCAGATTCATTCACAATATTTATTTTCACCAGTGATTTATTATGTGATTATACTGTGAATACTGTGGTGATGATTTGTCTTTTAGTGGTGAAAATGTAATCTAATTTATTTTACTTAAAGGTGGGCTGACACGGCCAAAACAACTAATTAAGGCTATCAAATTAGCATAATGTTTTGATGATGTCAAGTACCCCCATGTTAAATTACCCAATCAAATTAATTTATTGTAGTTACTGTACTGAAAGTAGTACTTTCTGTACAGTAACTGAATTAAATGAATTTGATTGGGTAATATGACGGGAGGGGGCGGAGTTGAGCGCTGAGCATTATCTAGTGAAACAACCCCAACAGAACTGTGCGAGGAGGAGAAAATGCGACAATTCATAAAACAAAGTTTAAAACAAGCAGTTCTAGGGGTAAATATTTTATATAATCTGCTATAGAATCCCCCCTAACCGCGTACAGGGTACAAGTCTTCTACCAAAAAGGTGTCAGAGATGCGTGATTATGGATCCAACTGGGAAAGATGGATAACCACGCCCCGGACTCATTTTTGAAGCTTGTGATTGGCCGAACCGGACGTAGGGAGCGCTCCGTTGTAGTCTCTTGGACCGCGCGAGGTGCTCCAAAACCCAATTATCATGGCGTTTATCGTGCGCTTGCCCAGGCCTTACGGCCTGGGCATAAATATAACGATTGCATTCACCACGGCTTCGTAACTCGCGCGGCCGGCCCGCTCTTCGCGGCCACTCGCGCCTGCGGCGCTCGGGGGCGAAGAGCAGGACCAAGGTCCGCTGGCCTTCGCGCCGCTTGCAATGTCGTGGACAATAACTGAAAACGAGCGCTCTTTGCCGTTTCCATCCATCTTTCCCAGTGGGATCCATAATCACGCATCAGAGATTAGAACAAGGGTCCAACGCTCTCCTCCTCGGCAGCACAGAGCACTTTTTAGCAGCCATCTCTGCTAAAAAGTGCTCCAGTGCTTCACCGGAGCTCCGGAGGACTGAAGTCCTTGGCTCATGCACTCCCTGTGTGTGTGTGTGTGTGTGTGTGTGTGTGTGTGTGTGTGTGTGTGTGTGTGTGTGTGTGTGTGTACACACAATAGCTCTTGAAAATAGCCGTGCGGTGCGGCGCTACCAGCTAACAACAACGCATCACGTTGTGCGCGGCACCGCACAACGGACGAAGTATACATTCACTAATAACTGATACGGCCCGCCTCCTTTTCAGACCGTTTGAAGAAAGACCACATGACCTACTGTATCATAATGTTACATTTTGGGGCTTGTCACCACAACTTTAAAGGGCCACCATGCTTTTAAAACTATATTTTTTGTATAAATATATGCTCAAAATTGAGTCTTATGCCTCATTCACACTACAGATATATAGTTGAACGTTTAGCTTGGTAATTCAATGTAATCTCAATGGAAACCAGCTTTAAAGCTTTCAAAGCTTTGCTTGGAGCGTCTCCTGTATCTTTAAAGCTGGTTTCCATTGAGATTACATTGAATTACCAAGCTAAACGTTCAACTATATATCTGTAGTGTGAATGAGGCATTAGACAGGTTTTAACCCTCAACAAACACTCTGACCATTCTTTTTGTTTGTTCTAGCTCTACTATAATGAGGCTCTCCAGCTGCAATACCAAAACGGCCTCTGTTTGCTCAGGGGCGCATCTAGTGGGGTTTTTCCAGAAAAACATTTTTTATTTTTTTTTATTTTTTTTTTACTTTTTGACAGTTTTTGAAACAAAAAAATTTGAGAAAAAAAGTTTTGAAAAAAATCTTTTTTGAAAAAAAACATTTTGAAAAAAAATGTTTTTGAAAAAAAAAAATTTGAAAAAGTTTTTTTTTTTTACTCTGAAAAAAAAAACGGGAAACGCGCGTGACGTCACATGCGTCAACTCTCAGAACAGCACTGTTCTGAGAACCCGTGGAAAGCTTTTCATCTCTGTCTTCCCAAAACCAGAGAAAGACACAATGTACAGAAATAGGACTTTGTGAGGATAGAAGGTGCCAGTGGGACCCCAAAAAAAGGTTTTAAAATAGAAAAAGTGAAAATTCATGGTGTAGGTCCTTTAAGTACAAGTAGCAATATCACAATGCTGTAATAGACTTAGTAATGTTACTAGTAAAAGTAATGCATTCCCAATTTTTACGTATTTGTATCAAATATATGAAGTAACACAAGTTATAGTATGCAATATGCAGAATGCCCTGTCCACAATTGTTTAAAGTTTAAGACTGTATGTATATACATTTTTAGAAAATAGCAGATCTACAAGTTTGTAGTGAGTTTGTATATTGTTTTTTTTTGTTTTTTTTGTACATCCAAAGTATAACAGGTAATGAAACAGGTGGTTAAAGTAAGTTTTGCAATAATAATTCTAACTACAGTATATGTTTCAAATAATGGAGTAAATATTTCCCTCTGAGGTGGTAGTACAGTAAAAGTATAAAGTATTACAAAATGGACATTATCAAGTAACATAAAGAAATACCTAAGATTTGTACAGATCTTGTTCTTAGTTACATTACACCACTGGTCTGTATTTGGTGAACCTCTTTCTCAGATGTTTGGCCCAGGCAGACAGGGTTTTGAGGTTATCCTTTCTGTGAGGTTAGGGTTAGCTTAGGTTTAGGCATAGTGTTTGTGTGGTTGGGGTTATGTCTAGACATAGTGTTTGTAAAATAGATGGTTTTAAGCAGGTTTAGTTTTAATTCATAGCAGAAACATCTTGTGTTATTTATTTATTTTATTCTTGTTTTAAATTGTTTCATTTAGACTGATTCACTGCTGGTTGTCTGAGAGAAGCTGTGAAGTCCTGGCCTCATTTCTCAGCTCCAATCCTTCCCATTTGAGAGAATTAGATCTGAGTCTAAACAGACTGCTGGATTTCGGTATCAAGCTTCTGTGTACTGGAGGGGAAATTCCCCATTGTCAACTGCAGACCCTCAGGTAAATAGTGTTTTCCTGTGTGTGGATGTGTACTTGAGCATCAACAGCAGTTTGTTAATGTCTTGATTTCTCTGCAGGCTGTCAGGCTGTGGGATCACAGAGAAAGGCTGTTCTTCTCTGGCGTCAGCTGTGGCCCTCAACTCCTCCCATCTGAAGCATCTGGACATCAGCTGTAACAATCCAGGAGGAGATGCTGTACGGACACTGCTCTCTGCTGGACTGGATGTCAAGTGAGTAGACTTTGATGTTGGTTAGTTCAGTAGCCTAGCATTATGGCTATAAGTTAGACAGTTTCAGTAAAGGCACAATGTACTCACGTTGGCTCCACCTTTTTATGGTGACGCAGTTCCTCGTGAAACGGTCCAGAAAGGAGGGACATAGCATTCGGAGGAATGTGATTTGATGGTCAAAAAGTAGGCGGGCCATAACTCATTGAAGACATTAATATGTAAAGACGGGCGGGCTGACGATAGGCGCTCAGTATCACAGCGTTGCGCTATAGACTGACAAGGCAAGCCAGCTACACAATGGCTCTGCTATATGCAGAGAGGACGAATGGGGAGGCGGGGGAACGGTGAACCACACGAACCA
The DNA here is from genome assembly GCF_963921795.1 of Nannobrachium achirus. NCBI lineage: Eukaryota > Metazoa > Chordata > Actinopteri > Myctophiformes > Myctophidae > Nannobrachium > Nannobrachium achirus. The sequence continues at coordinate 3,012,525 of NC_137828.1, forward strand.
GCGGCTCGCAAGGAGTAGCTGAAGTTGAAGTAGTTGAAGTTGATTGACACAGGCAGCTGTCAGTTATTCTGACCTTGTGAATTATTAAATAGCAGGGGTTGACAGTAAGGTCTCAGAGGCACTTGCCCGTCGGGCAAGTGCAGGCCATATTCTACTTGACCTCAGGTCTTGGCCACTTGCCCCCCCGCAGCGATGGAAAGTATATTTACTTAAGTACTGTACAATACGTTTACTTCTACTCCACATCTTGGATCCTAATATTGTACTTTTACTCCACTACAATTATTTGAAAACTTTAGTTACTAGTTACTTACTGCAGATATACATTATAATATTATAAGACATATGTAAACCACTTTAGCACTTTTGCTTTTACTTTAGTACTTTTACTTGTAAAAGAGTATTTCTATATTGCAGTATTGATACTTTTACTTAAGTAAAACCTTTGAGTAATTTTTTCTACAACTACCCCCCCCCCCAACACACACACACACACACACACACACACACACACACACACACACACACACACACACACACACACACACACACACACACACCAAAAAAGGAAGAAGAAAATAAAATAGTCTTGCTTGTTTCTCTCTCACAAACAAAACCTGGCAACGCTGGACAGCAGACCATCAGAGTCGGAGATGTGTTTATGTGTGTTTATGTTAGTTGTTAGCACAGAACGCTAACAAGCAGGCTGCCCTGCAGTGCACATGCATGCTGCTCATGATTAAATACATTATGTAGCGCAATACAGGGAGGGAAACATCGGGAAAGCACTGTTGATAGCATGGAAAATAGACGCTTCACTCGTAAAATAGACGCTTCGCGCCGTTCGCGGACATGTCAATGTTTTAGCGACTTTTGCGGTAATAGTTCTGTCTTCTTTCACTTTCTCCCCAACGTTTGGTGACCTGTGCTTCAGCACGTAAAGTTCGTGCATTAATCTGGCCATGCTGTAGCATAATGTGAGTGTGTATGCCTTGTAGATTTGCTGTTTTTGATGGAGCTCACATAGCCACTGGCTGGCGGCTGCCTGCACGCGCGTTCGTTCAGTGTGTGTGTGTGTGTGTGAGTGTGTGTGGGGGGCGTGTGGAGGGACTTCGGAGGGAGAGAGAGACGGACAACTAGCCCTGTAGCCCCTGTTCAAGTATAGGCACACATCTCATTATTATGTTGCTCAAAATGTGCACTTGCCCGTTCGGGCAACCCAGTAGCACAATTCACCTGCCCGACCTTTTTATTTACTTGCCCCGGGCAGTCGGGCAACCGTTAGTGTCAATCCCTGTTTGTCATCATGCATTACGCTGTTGTTTAGGGGCTGGAATAATACACAAATACTCAAATCTTATGGCCATATTATCACAACAGATATGCTCTAAAAGTGTGAAAAACTTATTTTTTGATTTCTCTGGGTATTTAAAGTTCCACCATAAGGGTTCCATTTCCATGAGTGAGTAGCCTACACGTTTCTGAAGTACCGGAGAGGTAGCTCTCCATTTAATATCCACTGAAGTAATGTCTCCCCATTCGAAAATAACCATTTCCATTATTCATCTTCGTGCAATGGTCCAAAACATAACTACTACTATATAGCGACATGTGACTATAATCTAATACTGTAGATTTAATGTTTACATCGATCATAGCCTCTGAAAACCAACTACATAGATTGTAACCTGCATAGATGGCTTGTTATGACTCGTAACGTACGTGCGTCGGCTAACCAAAAAAGATACAAGCTACAAATAAAGAAATGATCATTTCTTCCTACAGTGTGAATCATGGAGGAGAACACTGGATAGAACACTGGACTAATCCTCAACTCCTCAAAAGATGTGAGTGTCTGTCTGTCTGTCTGTCTGTCTGTCTGTCTGTCTGTCTGTCTGAACTTCCAGAGAATTTAGATGGTTTCTCTGTTCGTCCTGGTCTTTAACACCAGCTGATGCTCGTTTACAAAGCCCTACCTGACACACCTTCTACAATGTGAAAAATACAAGAACAAAAAAAGCCATAAGCCACTCGACCAAAAGTCTGGAAACTGGGGTTTGTCAGACAATGTGTCCCTAAAACACACTGTCCCCACATCCAACACTCCTTCTGCCACATCCATTCTGCTGACACTATTAGGATCATTCTGGTGACACCTGCAGATGTTTTGCATGATGTCCTACCCTGTCTGTTTCTTCTCTTTGTCCACTGCTCTGTCCACTCCTAGGCATAGTCTAGTGCAGAGGTTCTCAAACCTTTTTAGTGTCAAGGACCCCCAGGTTTATATATATGTAGCCGTGGACCCCCATCTGATTTTTTTTTTAAATAGAATCTCCCAGAAGAGAAGCTTTATGTAGCAGATATACAAGCTTGCAGCGCGGCACAAAGTGTCATGCTATGCAGTGATGCTCGTAGTCATGCGTCTCTGATGCACAGTTTTAAGAAAGGACATCAAACGTCCCGTGGACATGTACTTTATCCTGCTGTTATGAACACATTCAGCACTTCCATAATTCCAGCATTAATATTATACAGAGCCAACGTGAATGCGCCCGCGGACTTGTCTCATTCTCTCCACATCTCCAGAGTGGCTGTGTCTTTCCAGAGGCAATGAGGAGATAATGCCCCTACCCCTTCTCCACTGTGTATTATTTATAGTTTGTCAAACGGCTGTGTTGCGCAGCGAAACTCTGCGGCCCAAGATAAATTGTTCCTTTCGGGGAGACACAAGTGTAACACTATATGTGTGCTATAAAGAACGAGGCATCCCTTAGACTTCTTTGTGTTCATTAAACGTGTACAGAGAGATACGGGTACGCAGAGATACAAAATACAAATACTGGGTCAAAACAATTATCAAAACTAGAGCCCTGCACGGCCTGAAATGGGGGGCCGGGCTGCCCATGGGAATACAGGCCTATCCCTGGCCACCTTATTTATTTAATTCATTATTTTCGTGCGTGGTTCCACTGGTGCGCGCAGCAGCTACACTCTCAAGGGCAGTCCCTACTGTCACTGACCCCGAACTTTGTGTCGGAAAGGTCCGGTTCAACTACAAAATGACATCACTCGCAACTTCTGAAAAGGATTTCCCCTAATTTGAGTTTGGAAAGCTGCATGCATGTCAGAAAGTCGGAACCTTCCGACGACAATTCGGTGGTTGGAGACAGTATGTACAGCCCTTTAGCTGTGTGTTAGAAGTCAAGAGCACATCAACACACACATCACAAGTAAGAAATCTTCCTCCAGCCACCGTTTGTTATGATGTATTGTTACTGTATATTATCCTCACAGCAGAACATTAGACATTGATATTTGTTGGCTACCGAGGTTACAACAAACCGTCTCGTAAAATACAGAAAAGATGCGTCCCGTAATGAACTGTACTCATGACACGACAAATTACATATGATAGCAGATCTACAAGCTCACAGCGCGGCACCGAGTGCCGCGCTGCAAGCTTGTAGATCTGCTATTTTTGAAAAATCATGCAAATTTGTGCAAGTCTTTGAATATTTCAAATCCTTAAAAAACTATGTTTCTATATCAGAGGTTCTCAAACGTTTTCATGTGAAGGATCCCCAACATGATAGGCATTTAGCCACGGACCCCCATCTCAAAATATTTTTTTCCAGGGACCCCCCAGGAGCAAAATTTTAGTTACAAATGTCTGCTTAAAAAAATACATATATTCAAAGATTTGCACACATCTTCACGACTTTTCAAAAAATAGCAGATCTACAAGCTCGCAGCGCTCGGTGCCGTGCTGTGACCTTGTATATCTGCTATTTTTCAATAGTTAAAGTATAAACTAATGAAGGCCCCTCCACCTTGGGCCCTGGTAACTCAGTCCCACTTTTACCCCCCTTGTGACGCCCCTGGTTCCGAGCATGGTTCTGAGCCCGGCCCGCCCTGGTCGCGTTCCGACGGGCTTGCAGGACTATGATCAAAACACAAAATATAAACACAGGCCAGAGAAATGGATTTGAGATACAAATACATTTCTCATATACATTTTATATTTTGAAAGAACATGGAAATACATTTTATAAAAATGTATGCATGTGACTAACGCGTTACAAACTGACGCGTTACTGTAATTCCCTTTTTCAGTAACGAGTACTCTAACGCATTTTGTTTTTATTCAGTAACTCAGTACCGTTACTACATGGTGCGTTACTCCATTACTTTGTGTTATGTTTATGCAGCTAAAGCTGAGTGTAGTCCTGAATCTTCCTGTGTCACCTCCTCCTGTTGGGTCGACTGCGGTTATAGGGTTAGGGTTAGGGTCAATGTTCCCTCTAATTTTTTTTCGGTCTGAGCAAACACTCAAACCTTCTGAGCACAACTTGAGCAATGATGAGCAAATATGTCGAGTGCACGAGTGTATACTGCGTCAGTGCGTCAAGTCATGTCAAGTTATGGCTTATTCAAATTTAATTACAGAATAAGTAATAGCGGTTCGACTACTGTTAATAAACTGTAGGCTATAGGACAGTTAAATTTAAGAAGACGGGGGAAAAAGGGTTTTATATCCATTATTATTCAGTATTAGGCCTACAGACTGATTTCCCCCCTTGGGATAATAAATCTATCTATCTTATATAGTGTATACACATGTTGACAACATGTTGTGTAAATACAATACAAACAATGGGCCTAAATATGAGTCAAAATAACAATACATTGACATTTTGATATTGACACATCTAAAGAAGTGTCATTATTATGAATAAAATACAGTCCAAAAGCACTATGTGTAGCCTACTGTATGTGCCAAAGTGCCAATGTAAGCATGCATGCGAAAACTTGGTATAGGCCTCCCACTGAGCAATAGACGTCTATTAGACGTTGGTCTAAAATTGGTCTAATAGAGGTATAGATTTGAAAGTTTTTTAGACGTCTAAGCTTAGACTAGACGTTGATTAGACGGCTATGTATAGACGCGGTCTATTGATATACGTCTATTAGACGTCTAAAATATAGACTGTCTATATATAGACGCGGTCTATTGATATACGTCTATTAGACGTCTAAAATATAGACTGTCTATATATAGATGCCTATTAGACGTCTAATCAACGTCTAGGCTAAGCTTAGACGTCTAAAAAACTTTCAAATCTAGTCGTATATTAGACGTATTTTAGACAAGCCTTTAGACGTATATTAGACATCTAATAGACCGAAAAATGCTACCATTTCACACTCAATTTAAATTAACACTGGCTTTTGACCTTGTAGATTGCTTTCCCAAAAATGTAATCATATAATATGACCTAAGCTAGCCCATAACCTTACAGAGAGGTGGACTCTCTCCCTAACCCTAACCCAATTTATATTTTTTATAAAATCAACAAATTAATTTAACTCTTGAGTGTGGGGTTCCATTTGTACACTCTGAGTTACATAAGGGTCCATTTGGTTCCTAACTTTTGCTGGGGACCCCTGGAACTACCTCAAGATCCCCGGGGGTCCCCAGAGCCCAGACCCAATTTGGGACCAATGCATTACAGGACTGGAGTTATTTTTGTTACTGTAACTTGTCGTGAAGGTGAGACGCCAAGCTTGTCAGCTCCAGAGAAACATTGCAGTTTATATAGTTCATACCTGGAAGCTGGATGGAGGAGTAGTGTGTACTGTAGGTCTAATCTCTGCTGTGCACAGGCGGGGGATTTCTTTATGAAACTGCACATTACCAACCATGGTCCTTTGAGCTTCTGATACGCGAAGGAAAGCACATGCGTTTTGTTTTGGTAGCCTTCCCTACAGCCACGCTGTTGCTAACGTTAATGCACTCATAGAAGATGTAACTGAGAAAGTTTTATGACGGCAATAAAACAATTTAGTAGTCCGAAGCAGTCTCTGTTTACCACACGTGCCTGCGTGCATGTGTGTGTGTGAGAGAGAGAGATAGAGAGAGAGGAGGGGGGAGGCGAGCGAGAGTCGAGAGACGGAGACAGAGAGCGAGAGGGAGAGAATTTGGCGAGAGGGGGGAGGCAGCCGAGGCACCGAGAGAGAGAGAGAGAGAGAGAGAGAGAGAGAGAGAGAGAGAGAGAGAGAGGGAGAGGGAGAGGGAGAGGGAGAGAGAGAGAGAGAGAGAGAGACCTAGCGCTGCCTATGTTAAGCATTGCAGGCAGACAGAGTCTGAGTACACAAAAAAATCAACTGCTGCGTTTCACAAATCTATTGGTGTTAATCTGCCGTGCGCTACAAAGATTTGTCGTGCGCGACAGCGTCCTGAGTTGTGCGCGGGCGCGCAGCTTAGAGGGAACATTGGTTAGGGTTAGGTTAGGTTTAGGCATAGTTTTACTGAGGTTAAGGTTAGGGTTAGGCATAGTTTTACTGAGGTTAGGGTTAGGATTAGGTTTAGGGTTAGGGTTAGGATTAGGATTAGGCATAGTTTTGCTGAGTTTAGGGTTAGGGTTAAGGTTAGGTTTAGGGTTAGGGGTTAGGTTTAGGCATAGTTTTACTGAGGTTAGGGTTAAGGTTAGGTTTAGGGTTAGTAGTGAAAACAGCTAATCTACAAGCTCACAATGCGTCGCAAAGTGATGTGTTGTGAGCTTGTAGATCTGCTGTTTTCACTATTTTGGGTAAGTCTAATTTCTTGTTTGGGAACCACTGGTATAGACCACATTGCTTAGCAGAGTTCAGTGCAATGCATATCAAGTGATGAAAATGAAAGCTATAAGGTCATTAATGGGAGACCAACTAAAATACTTTTCAGAGTAACGCAAACATTTTTTGTGTAACTAATCACTAAAGTGTTTAAAATTAATTAACTAGGAACGGTAACGAGTTACTGGTTTTCAGTAACTAGCACAACACTGATGATTAGTAATTTCACAGATTGATAGTATTACATTAATTACCTGTCAGAATTTCTCTGAATAAATTGAGGATACTAGCAGAGTGTTTTTCATGGTGTTTGTCTTTGGAGCAGGCAGCCTAAATGTTTACCACTGTGTGTCAGTGTGTGAGAGCGCAGGCCAGAGTTACCGTTATGGTGGAAAGCTAGACAGGAACTATGGCATGAGACTGAATGAACAGCTGCCTCTACGCCAGTACTTCACAGACTGCAAAACCGCTCTGCCAGCCTTAGAATAATAATCAGAAATTTAAACAAGCCATGTAGAAGTGACATCACGCTGTGTGCGTGCGTGCGTGCGTGGGTTAATGGGTTAATACATTAATCGAAAATGAATGTATTAATGTTCGTCAATTAACCTTTTTTATTGATATAAACCAATTAAAAACAAAGCTATGATGATTATGATGATTAGCTATGAAGACTAAATATATTGACAAATATAAACTAGACGAAGAGATCCAGTAGAACTAAAAGAAAAGTAATTTTATGTTTGGGTTGTGCTCTGAAAATAGCAGATCTACTGTACAAGCTCACAATGCATCACGTTGCGACGCGTTGTAGAACTGATATTTTCAGAGTGCAGCCAAGTGTAAAATCAGGCATTGCGACACCATCAAAGCACTGCCAAAAATTGGTCGTCAAAATCAACCGTAGATTGAAAGTCTAAAATCTTTAAGATATACAAGCTCACAGTGCTGCACTCAATGCAGCGCTGTGAGCTTGTAGATCTGCTATTTTTTTTTTTAAATCATGAACATTTGTGAAGTATTTGAATATTTCAAATCCTTCTAATGTTTTTTGAAAAACGTATGTTTCTATGTCAGTGATGATCAAACTGTTTCATGTGAAGGACCCCCAAAATGGTATGTATTTGGCCAGGGACCCCCATCTCAAAATATTTTGTTTCAGGGACCCCCGAGAAGCAAAATTTGAGTTACAAATATTCGCTTAAAAATACATGTATTCAAAGACTAGCAGATCCTTCATAATGTTCTTCATAGGTGGAGGGGATTTAACCCATTTAGACTGGGAACAGATTATTGCACATTATTTTGTGCTTTAACTATTGAAAAATAGCAGATCTACAAGCTCACAGCGCGGCACTCAATGCCGCGCTGCGAGCTTGTAGATCTGCTATTTTTTTATCATGAACAATTTTGAGCAAGTATTTGAATATTTCAAATCCTTTTTTTCTTCTTTTTTGAAAAAACCTATGTTTCTATGTCAGTGATGCTCAAACTTTTTCATGTGAAGGACCCCCAAACTTGTATGTATTTGGCCAGGGACCCCATCTCAAAATATTTAGTTCCAGGGACCCCCAAAATTTACATTACATTTTCAGAAAAAAATAGCAGAATATGTGAAATCCTTCTAAGGTGTTTTTGAAAAACCTATGCTTCTATGTCAGTGATGCTCAAACTTTTTCATGTGAAGGACCCCCAAAATGGTATGTATTTGGCCAGGGACCCCCATCTCAAAATATTTAGTTCCAGGGACCACCCAGAAGCAGAATTTGAATTTCAAATATTCGCTTAAAAATATATTTATTCAAAGATTGGCATTACATTTTCACACAAAAAAAAACAGATCGCAACGCGGCACTCGGTGCCGTGCTGTAAGCTTGTATATTTGCTATTTTTCAATAGTTAAAGCAGGGGTCTTCAACAGAGGGTCCGGGACCCCTAGGGGGTCCTCAGAGTTACTACAGGGGGTCCTCCAAATCTTTGTGTGATAGAAACTTTGTTTCCTCCTTTTTTATATTAACCACTTAAACCATAGCATCCACTTTTGCCAAAAATAGCCGATCTACAAGCTCACAACGCCTCGCGCTGTGAGGCGGGAAAAAGAGCAGACTAAGTACAGAGTGAAAGGTCAAGTTTATTAAGTATTGACGGTTCAAGTGGTTAAATATCTGAAAACACAAATTGACATGAATCCAAAATACGCTGATGATTGTGCTGTCAAACAATGAAACTATATGGAATCTATGAACAGGTTGTGGGGGTCCCTGCTTCATCTCTCTCTCAACTAAGGGGTCCCTACTTCATCTCTCTCTCAGCTAAGGGGTCCCTGCTTCATCTCTCTCTCAACTAAGGGGTCCCTGCTTCATCTCTCTCTCAACTAAGGGGTCCTTGGCCTGAAAACGTTGAAGACCCCTGAGTTAAAGTATAAAATAATTAAGGCCCCTCCACCTTGGGCCCTAGTAACTCAGTCCCACTCCCCCCCTCCCCCCTTGTGACGCCTCTGTGTGTGTGTGTGTGTGTGTGTGTGTGTGTGTGTGTGTGTGTGTGTGTGTGTGTGTGTGTGTGTGTGTGTGTGTGTGTGTGTGTGTGTGTGTGTGCATGTGCGCGTGTGTGTGTGTGTGTGTGTGTGTGTGTGTGTGTGTGTGTGTGTGCTGGGACCCCTTGGAAAATAAAATGGATGCTTTCCCATCTTGAATGGGTTAATACTAATCCAAAATGAATGTATTAATGTTGGTCGATTAACCTTTTTCATTGAGGAAAACTAAATAAAAACAAAGTTTTGATGATTAAAACTAAGACTAAATATATTGACAAATATAAACTAGACTAAAATGTTAGGGAGGGACTAGTGGAGAAGAGATCCAGTAGAACTAAAAGAAAAGTCATTTCATGTTTGCGTTGCACTCTGAAAATAGCAGATCTACAAGTTCACAATGCATCACGTTGCGACGCGTTGTAGAACTAATATTTTCAGAGCGCAGCCACGTGTAAAATCAGGCATTGCGACACCATCAAGGCAACGACTAAATACATTTTGTCATCAAAATCACCCGTAGATTGAAAGTATAAAATCTTTAAGATCTACAAGCTCAAAGCGTGGCGCTCAATGCCGCGCTGTGAGCTTGTAGATCTGCTATTTTTGAAAAATCATGAACATTTGTGCAAGTATTTGAATATTTCAAATCGTTCTAATGTTTTTTGAAAAACGTATGTTTCTATGTCAGTGATGCTCAAACTTTTTCATGTGAAGGACCCCCAAAATGGTATGCATTTGGCCAGGGACCCCCATCTCAAAAAATAATTAAGGCCCCTCCACCTTGGGCCCTAAAAACTCAAGGATTCACTGCAGGCCCCCCATGAATGTTCTTCATAGGAGGAGGAGGGGGTTAAACCCACTGGGAATGCATTATTTAGTGCTTTAACTGTTTAAAAATAGCAGATATACAAGCTCACAGCGCGGGACTCAATGCCGCGCTGTGAGCTTGTAGATCTGCTATGTTTGAAAAATCATGAACATTTGTATTTGAATATCTCAAATCCTTCTAAAGTTTTTTGAAAAACCTATGTTTCTATGTCAGTGGTGCTCAAACCTTTTCATGTGGTAAAATGGTATGTATTTGGCCAGGGACCCCCATCTCAAAATATTTAGTTCCAGGGACCCCCCAGAAGCAGAATTTGAATTTCAAATATTCGCTTAAAAATATATTTATTCAAAGATTGGCATCACATTTTCTAAAAAAAAACAAAAACAGATCGCAACGCGCCACTCTGTGCCGTGCTGTAAGCTTGTATATTTGCTATTTTTCAATAGTTAAAGCAGGGGTCTTCAACGGAGGGTCCGGGACCCCTAGGGGGTCCTCAGAGTTACTACAGGGGGTCCTCCAAATCTTTGTGTGATAGAAACTTTGTTTCCCCCTTTTTTATATTAACCACTTAAACCATAGCATCCACTTTTGCCAAAAATAGCCGATCTACAAGCTCACAACGCCTCGCGCTGTGAGGCGGGAAAAAGAGCAGACTAAGTACAGAGTGAAAGGTCAAGTTTATTAAGTATTGACGGTTCAAGTGGTTAAATATCTGAAAACACAAATTGACATGAATCCAAAATACGCTGATGATTGTGCTGTCAAACAATGAAATTATATGGAATCTATGAACAGGTTATGGGGGTCCCTGCTTCATCTCTCTCTCAACTAAGGGGTCCCTGCTTCATCTCTCTCTCAGCTAGGGGTCCCTGCTTCATCTCTCTCTCAACTAAGGGTTCCCTACTTCATCTCTCTCTCAGCTAAGGGGTCCCTGCTTCATCTCTCTCTCAACTAAGGGGTCCCTGCTTCATCTCTCTCTCTCAACTAAGGGGTCCTTGGCCTGAAAACGTTGAAGACCCCTGAGTTAAAGTATAAAATAATTAAGGCCCCTCCACCTTGGGCCCTAGTAACTCAGTCCCACTCCCCCCCTCCCCCTTGTGACGCCCCTGTGTGTGTGTGTGTGTGTGTGTGTGTGTGTGTGTGTGTGTGTGTGTGTGTGTGTTTGTGTTTGTGTGTGTGTGTGTGTGTGTGTGTGTGTGTGTGTGTGTGTGTGTGTGTGTGTGTGTGTGTGCTGGGACCCCTTGGAAAATAAAACGGATGCTTTCCCAGCTTGAATGGGTTAATACATTAATCCAAAATGAATGTATTATTGTTGGTCGATTAACCTTTTTCATTGAGGAAAACTAAATAAAAACAAAGTTTTGATGATTAAAACTACGACTAAATATATTGACAAATATAAACTAGACTAAAATGTTAGGGAGGGACTAGTGGAGAAGAGATCCAGTAGAACTAAAAGAAAAGTCATTTTATGTTTGGGTTGCACTCTGAAAATAGCAGATCTACAAGTTCACAATGCATCACGTTGCGACGCGTTGTAGAACTAATATTTTCAGAGCGCAGCCACGTGTAAAATCAGGCATTGCGACACCATCAAGGCAACGACTAAATACATTTTGTCATCAAAATCACCCGTAGATTGAGAGTATACAATCTTTAAGATCTACAAGCTCAAAGTGCGGCGCTCAATGCCGCGCTGTGAGCTTGTAGATCTGCTATTTTTGAAAAATCATGAACATTTGTGCAAGTATTTGAATATTTCAAATCCTTCTAATGTTTTTTGAAACAACCTATGTTTCTATGTCAGTGATGCTCAAACCTTTTCATGTGAAGGACCCCCAAAATGGTATGTATTTGGCCAGGGACCCCCATCTCAAAATATTTAGTTCCAGGGACCCCCCAGAAGCAACATTTTAGTTAAAATATTTCCTTAAAAATACATGTATTCAAAGATTTACATTAAATTTTCACAAAAAATAGCAGATCTACAAGCTCACAGCGCGGCACTCGGTGCCGTGCTGTGAGCTTGTATATTTGCTATTTTTCAATAGCTAAAGTATAAAATAATTAAGGCCCCTCCACCTTGGGCCCTGGTAACTCAGTCCTACTCCCACCCTACCCCTTGTGACGCCCCTGTCTGTGTGCGCGCATGTCTGTGTGTGCGCGTGTGTGTGTGTGTGTGTGTGTGTGTGTGTGTGTGTGTGTGTGTGTGTGTGTGTGTGTGTGTGTGTGTGTGTGTGTGTGTGTGTGTGCGCGCAGGGGTGTGGCACCAAATTCTGGGCCCTGGGTACAAGGATTCACTGCGGGCCCCCCATGAATGTTCTTCATAGGGGGAGGGGGGGTTTAATAGGAACGCATTATTACGTGTTATTTAGTGCTTTAACTATTGCAAAATAGCAGATATACAAGTTCACAGCGCGGCACTCAATGCCGCGCTGTGAGCTTGTAGATCTGCTATGTGTGGAAAAATCATGAACAATTATTTGTTCAAGTATTTGAATATTTCAAATCCTTTTTTTTTTTTTTTTAACCCTATGTTTCTATATGTCAGTGGTGCTCAAACCTTTTCATGTGAAGGACCCCCAAAATGGTATGTATTTGGCCAGGGACCCCCATCTCAAAATATTTAGTTCCATGGACCCCCCAGAAGCAGAATTTGAATTTCAAATATTCGCTTAAAAATATATTTATTCAAAGATTGGCATTACATTTTCACACAAAAAAAACAAAAAACAGAGAATGTATTAATGTTGGTCGATTAACCTTTTTCATTGAGGAAAACTAAATAAAAACAAAGTTATGATGATTAAAACTAAGACTAAATATATTGACAAATATAAACTAGACTAAAATGTTAGGGAGGGACTAGTGGAGAAGAGATCCAGTAGAACTAAAAGAAAAGTCATTTCATGTTTGCGTTGCACTCTGAAAATAGCAGATCTACAAGTTCACAATGCATCACGTTGCGACGCGTTGTAGAACTAATATTTTCAGAGCGCAGCCAAGTGTAAAATCGGGCATTGCGACACCATCAAGGCAACGACTAAATACATTTTGTCATCAAAATCACCCGTAGATTGAAAGTATAAAATCTTTAAGATCTACAAGCTCAAAGCGCGGCGCTCAATGCCGCGCTGTGAGCTTGTAGATCTGCTATTTTTGAAAAATCATGAACATTTGTGCAAGTATTTGAATATTTCAAATCCTTCTAATGTTTTTTGAAAAACGTATGTTTCTATGTCAGTGATGCTCAAACTTTTTCATGTGAAGGACCCCCAAAATGGTATGCATTTGGCCAGGGACCCCCATCTCAAAAAATAATTAAGGCCCCTCCACCTTGGGCCCTAAAAACTCAAGGATTCACTGCAGGCCCCCCATGAATGTTCTTCATAGGAGGAGGAGGGGGTTAAACCCACTGGGAATGCATTATTTAGTGCTTTAACTGTTTAAAAATAGCAGATATACAAGCTCACAGCGCGGGACTCAATGCCGCGCTGTGAGCTTGTAGATCTGCTATGTTT
>NC_137828.1:3031022-3226022 GCF_963921795.1 Nannobrachium achirus
GCCCGCGTTTCAATAAACATTGAACCAGTCCGGTCCTGGACTTGTACCATGTTTTACATTTATATAAACATTGAACCAGTCCGGTCCTGGACTTGTACCATGTTTATATAAACATTGAACCAGTCCGGTCCTGGACTTGTACCATGTTTTACATTTATATAAACATTGAACCAGTCCGGTCCTGGACTTGTACCATGTTTATATAAACATTGAACCAGTCCGGTCCTGGACTTGTACCATGTTTTACATTCTGGCCCACTGTGTGTTTGAGTTTGATGTCCCTGCTTTAAATTTTAACATGTTATTGTATGATCATGTGTAAGATTAAATTGAAAAACAAAACAAAAACAAAAAAAGTTTAATAAATTGTTTAATAAAGTGATTATTGAAAGTGTCGTTGCTGTGTTTATTATTATCATTATTACAAGGTGATGTTAACAGTGAGTGAATCCAGGGAGGGAGGGGGCTTTATATTTCTTTTTTTCTATTGATTACGCATGCCAACCTGAGTTCAATAATATTTCTTGATTCTTGTTGCATTACTAAGACAATGATTGAGTTACAAGGGCCCAAGGTGGATCGGCCTTTACTTTAGCTATTGAAAAATAGCAGATATACAAGCTCGCAGCGCGGCACCGAGTAGATCTGCTATTTTTGAAAAATCATGAAAATGTGTGCAAATCTTTGAATACAGCTATTTTTAAGCATTTTTAACTAAAATTTTGCTTCTAGGGGTACCGGGAATTAAATATCTTGAGATGGGGGTCCGTGGCCAAATACATATCATTTGGGGGGTCCTTCACATGGAAAATAGTAAAAAAAAAAAAGAGAAGGATTTGAAATACTTGCACAAATACTCACAGCGGTGCCGCGTTGTGCGATTGTAGATCTGCTATTTTTCAATAGTTAAAGGCAAGCACTTTGAAGAACATTCATGGGGGGCCCGCAGTGAATCCTTGTACCCAGGGCCCAGAATTTGATGTGACACCCCTGGGAGTGCGTACAGTGATAACACACTCCCCAGAACACATTGGCAAATGGCAGACGCCCAACAAAACCATGCGTTTATGTATGTGTATGTATGCATCCACCGCACGCATGCATGCATGCGTATGTATGTATGTATGTATGTATGTATGTATGTATGTATGTATGTATGTATGTATGTATGTATGTATGTATGTATGTATGTATGTATGTATGTATGTATGTATGTATGTATGTATGTATGTATGTATGTATGTATGTATGTATGTATGTATGCATGCATGCATGCATGCATGCATGCATGCATGTATGACGTATGTATGTATGTATGTATGTATGTATGTATGTATGTATGTATGTATGTATGTATGTATGTATGTATGTATGTATGTATGTATGTATGTATGCATGCATGCATGCATGCATGCATGCATGCATGTATGACGTATGTATGTATGTATGTATGTATGCATGCATGTATGACGTATGTATGTATGTATGTATGTATGTATGTATGTATGTATGTATGTATGTATGTATGTATGTATGTAAATTATCTATCATATTTCTTATTTGTTAGTCTGTATGTTTTTCTGGGCGGCCAAAGCCCCTATAGTTGTCCCAGGTACGATTCCAGACCAAGCCGGGGAGTGCTTATATGGGATGGGTATATGACATCACTACTCTTATAGGATGGGTATATGACATCACTACTCTTATAGGATGGGTATATGACATCACTACTCTTATAGGATGGGCATATGACATCACTACTCATAGGATGGGTATATGACATCACTACTCTTATAGGATGGGTATATGACCTCACTACTCTTATAGGATGGGTATATGACATCACTACTCTTATAGGATGGGTATATGACATCACTACTCTTATTGGATGGGTATATGACATCACTACTCTTATAGGATGGGTATATGACATCACTACTCTTATAGGATGGGTATATGACATCACTACTCTTATAGGATGGGTATATGACCTCACTACTCTTATAGGATGGGTATATGACCTCACTACTCTTATAGGATGGGTATATGACATCACTACTCTTATAGGATGGGTATGGGTATATGACCTCACTGAAACTAGTGGTATGTAACAATGATGTTAAGCCTGGAACCAAGCCATCCAGGATGGCAGTGAATCATGACCATACAACCTTTGATCCTATGTGGAAACATATTTTAATATTAAATCATTTGATATACTACATTAAAATACCCTTTGTTTAGGGATTTTCAAAATGTTCTTTTCATAGAAACAAAGGTTGTATGTTCATGAGTCACTGCCATCCTGGATTGGCTTGGTTCGAGGCTTAAAATAAATGTTATAAATATTTTTGTAAAAGTCTATGGGGAAAATGAATGGGGAATATTAAGTGACACCAGTAAACCACTTCCGCTGCGATGCTCTATAGCTATAGAAGTAACACCCCAATGAGTGAGGACCAATACATAAAACATGTTGGTAGCATATTATTATTACAGTGGATGCACGTCCCACTGGGAGGAGACCCCGTGGCAGACCAAAGACCAGATGGAAGGATTATATCTCCAAACTGGCTTGGGAACGCCTCGGAATACTCCCTGAGGGAGTGGAGGAAGTTGCTTAGGATAAGGAAATCTGGAAGTCTCAGTTGGAACTGTTACCCCCGCGACCCGATTCCGGATAAGCGGTTGAAGATGGATGGATGGATGGATGGATGGATGGATGGATGGAAGAGAATAAACCCCATAAGATGATCTGTTTTAAAGCATAATAGTTTCCTTCCTTCCTTCAGATTATAGGGAGGATTTACTGTTGGATAAAAAGCTTCAAGTGCAGAATAATACAATGCAGAAGACAGCTATAAAAGTGCAGTTCATCTCATGTTTATTTATTATTTAGCCCACATCCAGTGGAGTCAGTTCATCAAAAGCTAGGGTATGGCAAAGATGGGAGTCCTCATGGAAAAGAGGCATTACATTTTGTATAACACGGTTCTATTGTGAGAATAGCAGATCTACACGCTCACAACGTCTCGATCGGCTATTTTCACAATGTCTGAAAAAAACGATTTTTTTGTTTTTTATACACGTTTCTACAGTTTCTTGGGCTGGATATGGCAGCCTGGAACGGTTGTTCAAGTGCAGCTAAAAATGGTAAATGGTGCATTTATATAGCGCTTTTATCCAAGGCGCTTTACAGAGATTGTGCATTACATTCACGCACCCATTCACACATCGGTGGCGGAGGAAACCATGCAAGGCACCAACCTGCTCACCGGGAGCAACTAGGGGTTCAGAGTCTTGCTCAAGGACTCTTCCACATTAACTCAGGGGGAGCCCGGATTCGAACTGGGAACCCTTCGGGAGTAAAAGTGCCACAATTAACAATAATGCATTGCACCTGTGCAGCTGACCTGCAGCTGACCTGCAGAACCTGGGAATATACCATTCTGTCAAGATGGGGAGAATATAATTATAATACCTTGATAAAGTGACCATTTTGTTACATTTTGCATTTGTAGTTATTTTACTGTAATTTAACAACATAATAACCAGAACAGATAGACAAAGAGACATTCATGGATTTATATTTAAAATTAACTTTTATTTCCCCCCCCTGGACCCAAGGTATGGCAGCTGTATACCCCTGCCATACCCAATTGACGCCCCTGGGGAGAGCTCCGAACTGAGCTCATGCTTCCTTCTACAACGCGCTGCGAGCTTGTAGATCTGCTATTTTTTTTTTATCGTGAAAATGTGTGCAAGTCTTTCAATATTTTTTACCCAATGCTAAACATGTCTCTAAATCCTTCTAAGTAGGGGTGTAACCAGAGATGGGCGAAAATACATTGAAAACTATTTTGATACAAAATACAAATACTGGGTCAAAAAATGTATCAAAATACAAAATATAAATACAGGCCAGAGAAATGTATTTAAGATTCAAATACGTATTTTGTATTTTGAAAATACATAAATACTTTTTATAAAAATTGATGCAATGATAAGTAATTTTATAGATTGACTGCCAAGTATTAAATGAATTGCCTGTCAGAATTTCGAAGAATAAAGTGCCTTCCAGACAATACGCGGTCACCGCCTCCTAGTGATTCATTTTTTAGTTTTGGGGTCAGCGAGGCGAGCGGGTGCGGTCCCGTGAAATCCCCGTGAGCGTGCTCGTTTGTGCATGCATATGCAGGCGGCAAGAGATGGATTGTGTTCATCTTTGTGAAATACTGCGTGGCGTTTACTCACTGAGCGAGTATGTTTGTGTCTCACTACAGTGCGGTAACCGCTGACCCAAGCGGCAGCCATAGCGGTGACCGCGTATCGTGTGAAAGGCACTTAAATTGACCATACTATGATGTTTGTCTTGAGCAGGCTGCCTAAATGTTTACCACTGTGTGCCAGTGTGTGAGAGTTCAGGCCAGAAGTGCCTTCCACAAGGTACGCGGTCACCGCTATGGCTGTCGCTTGGGTCAGTGGTTACCGCACCGCGGTGAGACACAAACACACTCGCTCAGTGAGTAAACGCCACTCGGTATTTCACAAAGATGAACCCAATCCATCTCTCACTGCCCATGTGCGCATGCACAAACGAGCACGCTCGCAGGGATTTTCACGGGACTGCGCCCGCTCGCCGCCTCAAAACTTCGCTGCGTGGCAGAAATAGCCGCCCGCCTCTCATTGAAAATTAATTACTAGGAGGCGGTGACCGCGTATCGTCTGGAACCCACTTAACCGTTATCTTCTAAAGGAACTATGGCATCAGACTGAATGCACAGGTGCCTCTGTGCCAATACTTCATAGAGTGCAAAACCCGCTCTGCCAGCCTTATAATAATAGCTAAAACTGCTCTCTGTTGAGGTGCCAACTTGCGTCTTGTGCACAAGTAGGCCATGTATGGCCTGCTTGTGCGCCAGCAGAGCGCGCCATGAGGTGCGTTCACCACTGACATCACCACTGGCATCACCACTGGCGATGCCAGTGATATCACCACTGACATCACCAGAAATGCTGGTCCCTTATTGTGCTACGTGCTTAAACACACACAGCTACCTACCTACCAACCTACATACATACATACATACGCAGATGAACGCAGTACTTGCGCGCAAGTAATTCGAAATTGTAATCATAATGCACGTTACATTTGAAGCAAATCAAAGTCAAGTGCTATGGCAGTATCACACACACACACACACACACACACACACACACACACACACACACACACACACACACACACACACACACACACACACACACAACCACTCGCAAATTAGATTGAAAGAAAATGTCTTTCCCCCTACAGTTTAAACCTTTGTGAATGTTTAAAATAAACACGTGTCCATTTGAGAATACATTAAAAAGTATTTTGTATTTCAAATACAGAAAATACGAGACCTGAAAGTATTTTGATACAAATTACATCCAATTTTTTCCATCCCAGCCAAATACAAATTACAAAATACAAAAAAGTATTTCAAATACGTATTTCAAATACATGTATTTCAAATACTGCCCATCTCTGGGTGTAACGATACATTTTAACAACGATACGATACGCATCACGATACATGGTTGACGATACGATACATGGATGATATTGGTTCATTCATGGCGATACGATACGATTCCATTCAATGATTTAAAGTCGATATAGTAACTATTTAGCAAAGAAATGAAATCTGTGTAAAACGTGTAACAAATCTATTATTATGGAAGTAAACGCTGTGATTCTCTAGCAAATACATGGACATTATATTTCAACACATTATGGACAAACCTGCACCTTGACATGAACACAGAGATTACACACATTTATCCATAGACCAAGAGTAGCCTTATGGAATGGAAAGGTAATTAGACCCCTCTTTTACATTTTCCCTCTTAAAATTGCTAAATACAAGGCACAAATACTTAGGTTCCATACAATCAATGATTTGCATTGCAAAACGATTCGATACCGATTACCACATTTTAAAGAGATACGATACGCTACAAAGCCAAAGCGGTACAATATTTTGCTTTTGCAAACGATACAGTAAATCATTGCAAGTGAAAAATCGATTTTTCGATTCAGTTACTATATCGTTACACCCCTACTTCTAAGGTTTAAAAAAAAAAGAAAAAAAAAAAAAACTCTCACTTCTCAAACGTGTTCATGTCAAGGTGGACCCCCAAAATGTTATGTATTTGGCCGTGGACCCCCATTTCAAAATATTTAGTTCCAGGGACCACCCAGAAGAGTGTTCGCTTTAAGATATTCAAAGATTTGCACACATTTTCACGACTTTTCAAAAATAGCAGATCTACAAGCTCGCAGCGCGGCACTCGGTGCCGCGCTGCGAGCTTGTAGATCTGCTATTTTTCAATAGTTAAAGCATAAAACATTGTGCCAACAATGTATTACTTTTACCATATAAACAGTGCTAAAACAGACCAGAAGGTGGCGCTAATGCAAAGACAAGGGATGCCTGCCAGAGCGTCATAAAACATCAAGAAGAAGAAAGGGGGAAAGAAAAGCTAATCTACAAGCTCACAGCAGGTGGCAGAACAGACGCGGTGTGAGCTTGTAAGTCTGCTCTTTTCTGCAGGCTGGAAAAGCCACGCCTGCTGCCGCCGGGTTGCCATGGTTACCATCAAGGAGGGTGAGTTAAGGACACGACACTGACGTCATTTCCATTTCTCTTCCTTCCTTCCTTCCTTCCTTCTTACCGAGCAGTGGTTGCCATGTCCTCTCATTATAAGCGACTCGTTTTTTTGTAAAGTTGCTTGTAAATGTTTGTAATAAAAATAGTAATTGTTGTTCTTCTTTAATATTGTTTTACAGTAAAGTAGCTTCCCTCTTAATGTTGTTCAAAGCAGTGGTTCTCAAAACGTTCTCATGCCAAGGACCACCAAAATACATTCGTATTTGGTGCCAGGGACCCCCAAACAAGATTTGTGTTGTTAATATTCGGTAAGAATATTCATTTTCTTCTTTTTTTTTTTTTTTCTAATTCATTTATAAACGAATAAATTCATTAATGTATTAATGAATGAATGAATGAATGAATGAATGAATAATTAAAAAAATAGCATATCTAGAAGCTCAGGCGCATTCGTTGTGAGCTTGTAGATCTGCTATTTTCCGCTAGCTATTTTTGAAAACGTTTGAAAACACATGAACATTTTCCAACGTCATAATTGCAACAGACCTAGGGCGTTCCCTTTTATTTGACGATAGCCAGACTATATATAATAATACAATGAATACATGAATTAATGAATGAACGAATCAATAAATACATGAATGCATTAAAAAACAGATAGCAGATCTAGAAGCTCAGGCACATTTGCTGTGAGCTTGTAGATCTGCTATTTTCAAATGGCTAAATACAGCTCTTGCATTCTTTTTTTGAGGGCTCGTTTTTCCAAGACCCGCTTTTGCTTATTTCTCTGAGAACCTGGCAACCATCGGTCGGTCCGTCTCATTCAAAACAGCGGCGCAGTTCGGCCAGTGGAGACGCCCCTCTTAAAAAAAACTGTTAAAGCTGCACTTGACACTTTGTGCTGTGCTCAAAATAAACTTGACACTTGTACTGTGAAAGGCCTCTCATTTTATTTATCTTCTGTGCTGGGTGTTTTTTAATGGGTTGGCATGGTACAAAAGAGAAATTAGAATTAGTGAAAACGGCTCACAACACACTTTGAAAAGATAAAAATATACTGTCTTGTTTTGTTCACTACTAGAAAATGCAGACATAACTTAGAAAATGCAGACATAACTGTTTATTTACAGCCAAAAATGTAATACAGTTGTAAAACATGGGCTGTAGGAAACAATTAAGGAAACCATGAAATGTGAATTAACGTTCATACTCAGCATTTCCTTAAAGCTTATTCGAATTCGCCTTTACTTTAACATTAAAACCCAAACTACTGTCATACTCAAGATAACTTATAACGTGTCGGGTTTTATTGTTAAAGTAAAGCGCTACGCGCCTGACAGAGATGACAGCGTCCCCACCCGGGTGCCGCCACGGGCTTAGGCCAATCAGAGGCAAGCGGAACGAGAGGGGCGTCGCCACTGGCCGAACTGCGCCGCTGTTTTGATACACGCGTTTAACCCCCATAGCAACCCCATCTTTCACACATGGCAGCCATGTTTGTTTACATTCGAAGAAAACATAATGGCTGCTAGTTCATGAATGCCTGAATGGATTTCCATTCAGATGTTTTTGTTTGAAAGCTGTGAGCAATGTGCACACAGCACACACATGGTGCATGATCTAGGCATGGACATGACATGATCAGTGCACTATGAATTACATTGGAAGTCTATGGAGAGGGAGGTGTCTGGGACACACGTGGTGCATGATCTAGGCATGGACATGACATGATCAGTGCACTATGAATTACAATGGAAGTCTATGGAGAGGGAGGCGTCTGGGACACACGTGGTGCATGATCTAGGCATGGACATGACATGATCAGTGCACTATGAATTACAATGGAAGTCTATGGAGAGGGAGGCGTCTGGGACACACGTGGTGCATGATCTAGGCATGGACATGACATGATCAGTGCACTATGAATTACAATGGAAGTCTATGGAGAGGGAGGCGTCTGGGACACACGTGGTGCATGATCTAGGCATGGACATGACATGATCAGTGCACTATGAATTACAATGGAAGTCTATGGAGAGGGAGGCGTCTGGGACACACGTGGTGCATGATCTAGGCATGGACATGACATGATCAGTGCACTATGAATTACAATGGAAGTCTATGGAGAGGGAGGTGTCTGGGACACACGTGGTGCATGATCTAGGCATGGACATGACATGATCAGTGCACTATGAATTACAATGGAAGTCTATGGAGAGGGAGGTGTCTGGGACACACGTGGTGCATGATCTAGGCATGGACATGACATGATCAGTGCACTATGAATTACAATGGAAGTCTATGGAGAGGGAGGTGTCTGGGACACACGTGGTGCATGATCTAGGCATGGACATGACATGATCAGTGCACTATGAATTACATTGGAAGTCTATGGAGAGGGAGGCGTCTGGGACACACGTGGTGCATGATCTAGGCATGGACATGACATGATCAGTGCACTATGAATTACAATGGAAGTCTATGGAGAGGGAGGTGTCTGGGACACACGTGGTGCATGATCTAGGCATGGACATGACATGATCAGTGCACTATGAATTACAATGGAAGTCTATGGAGAGGGAGGTGTCTGGGACACACGTGGTGCATGATCTAGGCATGGACATGACATGATCAGTGCACTATGAATTACAATGGAAGTCTATGGAGAGGGAGGCGTCTGGGACACACGTGGTGCATGATCTAGGCATCATGGACATGACATGATCAGTGCACTATGAATTACAATGGAAGTCTATGGAGAGGGAGGTGTCTGGGACACACGTGGTGCATGATCTAGGCATGGACATGACATGATCAGTGCACTATGAATTACAATGGAAGTCTATGGAGAGGGAGGTGTCTGGGACACACGTGGTGCATGATCTAGGCATGGACATGACATGATCAGTGCACTATGAATTACATTGGAAGTCTATGGAGAGGGAGGTGTCTGGGACACACATGGTGCATGATCTAGGCATGGACATGACATGATCAGTGCACTATGAATTACAATGGAAGTCTATGGAGAGGGAGGTGTCTGGGACACACGTGGTGCATGATCTAGGCATGGACATGACATGATCAGTGCACTATGAATTACAATGGAAGTCTATGGAGAGGGAGGTGTCTGGGACACACGTGGTGCATGATCTAGGCATGGACATGACATGATCAGTGCACTATGAATTACATTGGAAGTCTATGGAGAGGGAGGTGTCTGGGACACACGTGGTGCATGATCTAGGCATGGACATGACATGATCAGTGCACTATGAATTACAATGGAAGTCTATGGAGAGGGAGGCGTCTGGGACACACGTGGTGCATGATCTAGGCATGGACATGACATGATCAGTGCACTATGAATTACAATGGAAGTCTATGGAGAGGGAGGTGTCTGGGACACACGTGGTGCATGATCTAGGCATGGACATGACATGATCAGTGCACTATGAATTACAATGGAAGTCTATGGAGAGGGAGGTGTCTGGGACACCAACACATTATCATACCGGGGACGTCACGGAGCTACTATTAGTCAGAAGCCGGTGCAGGCAGTGCGTGCCTTCTCTGGCCGCCAGCGACAGCAATAACTGCCTTCCAGGGTCCACTCATAGACATTCATTCATTCTAAAGACGGCAGACCGCTCCGTCTCCGACGTGATTACTTCCACTGGGTGAAAAGAGAGATTATCTGACATATACTGGTAGAGTATATGACAGTTTATTTACAGATATACTGGGCATATACCGACATTATTGGGTATATACCTTTTTAGGGATATTCTGGCATATTCCTCTTTATTCAGTGATAATCAGTGATATACTGCCCCCAGCTAGACAAAGGCACACCAGGGGGTCTGGTTCATTCCTTTGACCTACAAATTGACTATTTGTTTAAAGAAAGGGGAGGAGGGCAAACAGCCCCCCTCCCAAAAAGACACATTTTAGTTTGCCTTATTTTTTAGGGCTTAATTTGCCTTAACTCACATTTTCAAGTAATTACAATGTTGTAAAAAGTAGAAACTTGCAATCTCATGTACTATAATGACATTCAATGATGACTAATTAGAAACAGTTGTATGATACAATACGTCTTTATTTTTGAACATCATAAGAGATACAGTATAGTATTGTACAGTATTGTATAGTACAGGAATGGCATGCAAATTGACTGGAACCTCATTTGGTCTAAGTCAGGGGTCTTCAACGTTCTTCGCGCCTATAAATGCCTTCGAAGCGTCCCTGTTGCGTTATTTAACCACTTGAACCGTCAATACTTAATACATTTGACCTTATACTCTGTACTTAGTTTGTTCTTTTTCTCCTCTACAACACACCTCTTTGCTGAAAATAGCCGATCTACAAGCTCACAATGTGTTGCATCATGACGCATTGTGAGCTTGTAGATCGGCTATTTATTTCAAAGTCTACTGTACATAAAACAGAAGCTGTTTCTGATCTGGGTTCAGACAACACCATGACCAACACCAAGTACAGTAGCTCAGACCAGGCAGTTCCTTTATTCTTAACCAATCACGTTCCTTATCAGTGTGAAAATGTGACCAATCAGGTTTCTTGCTTCAACCTTTTGAATTCAAACTGCCTTGCAGTCTGGCTCTCGGGCAGACAGTAACTGCTTGCTGAAGAAGACAGAGAGGAGAAGTGTTACCTAAATTAATGGATCATTTTCAAACTGTTTGGTAAGTTGCAACAAATATAATTCTATGTAAGTAGTCTATTATATGTTAGAGACAGGTAATAGTAGAGACATGTAACCATTTCTCAAAGCATAGCAGCTAACTAAAAAAGGGGTTTGTTTTGTTTAAGGGGGACAAACATTGTTGATTAGATTAGATTAAATTAGGTTGTATTGCTTGTTGTTCTCAACATCATATTGTCTGTATTTATCTAGTGACCATTTCTTTCAAACCGTGGACTGGCCTTTTTAACAACTTTTATGGGTTTTAACCACTTAAACATTGCATTGCATGTGGGTCAATTTTTTATTGTGTCTCTGCACCAAGTTAAGAAGAAAGTTAAGAACTTATTGGTGAATGAGGCCCATTGAGAGTAAGTTAAAAGGAACTGTTTGTAAGACCTTTGTGTTCCTGTAATAATTCTAATTTAACAAATTGTTTAACTCACTTAAGCTCTTTTAGACAGTTAGCAGATAGTGACCGTCCCCTTTGTCACTGTAAATGTAAATGGCACTGCTAGGTGGGGGTGGGGTGACTTTACTGGGCCAGTCAACTAACATAGTTCTCATTAACAGTGTCTGTCTGTTCTCCATATGACCTGTATGTGTCCACCAAATGCGAGGAGGCCTTTATGCTTAACTAACTTTGTGAATCATTCTCTTTGTTAAAGGAATCTGTAAGACGTTTGCACAACTCGGAAAACAACAAACACAAACTATCCCCACAAGAAAGGTAACAATTTGTTCTATGTTGTTCTTTGCTGTATCACATATTGTAGTAAAAAGACACATTAGCTAGGTACATAGGATATTTGAATTGGGTGATAACACCTTTGAACTTTAAATAGATTGTGTTTGTAGATAAACAACGAAATAAATCCTAATTGCATTTTCCTTGTATTTTAAGCTGCCTGCAGGACCCTTTTGAGTCTTTGAAAAGGAGCCATCGACTGGACCAGCCAGAAAATGCTCTCCGCAAAAAGAAATTGACTATGTCAACGAATCACCGACAGAGAAAGACCAGGGTAAGTTTGGAACTGTTTGTTTTTTGCTGTTGTTATTATGTTTTACATGTTGTATCAATGTAATAATGGTAATTAAATACATACAATTAATTGCTATTCTATGTTTTACAGTTGCTGACCACCAGGATTGCATATCTGGAGACAGATGAAGAAAGAGCTGTGTGGTCGCATGCATGCTGGGAGCTGAAGTTGACTGGCGCGCGGTGTGGATCGTCTCACCTCCTCCGGAAAGAGATGCTCAACTCTCCGCTCTCTGCAACGTGCTCCACGAGAGGAAAAAGAGTGACCCGCGATGGCTTCATCAACACCACCGCATGCACCGAGACGCACTGGGAGAGCACCGCCCATTCATGGCTCTCTTAAACAGTACCATGACTTAAATGTTTATGTTGTCCAGTTTGGACGGAGAGGAAATGGGGAGCGATATCAGCCACTGCACAGAACTGCTCATTTTTGTAATTATTGTCCCCTTTGTGGGAGCAGAACTGTTGTCAGTTCCCTTTTTTTTTTTTTTTTTTTACAATTTGTTGTTTCTTCTACAAATGTTTTCTGAATGCTGCATACTGTGAAGTTGAATATTAATCTGTTGCACATAGAACACACTGTGAAGATGTTTACAAAAGTTAAGTACAGTAGCCTACAGTACAATAGCAACTACTGGAAAAAATATGCTGTTGGCGTATAGAATATGTCAAACTGTTTGCACATATACATCTGAGGATGCTCTTTTCTTTTTTGCACTCCTTTATTTTTTACGTCTTACTACTATTTACTATTTACACCTTTTTAGATTATTATTATTTTTAGATGTGGTTTGCTGTTATTATTTTGTTTTTTGATATACATGCGTTTTCATGTCAAGGATCCCCACAATTGTAATTGAAAACTGACACCATGTATGCACCATTTAAATATTTTGTAACGTTATGCTTTTCTGTTGTGTTTCTCTCAATAAAAACAATTTACCTGATGCCTATTCGTTCATAAATTAATTCTATGTGACACAGTGCAACACATTTTGAACTTGTAGATCTGCTATTTTGCTATTTATTTTTAATTGGAATACTGAATAATGATTAACTAGAATATCACTTTGAGCTTGTAGATCTGCTATTTTGCATTTAAAAAAAAAAATTGGAATACTGAATAATGATTAACTAGAATATAAATATACAATAATATACAATATATATAATATATAATGGACCCAATGTGGAAGGGGGGTCCACGAATACCCCCCCCCCCCCCATGTGGAAGGGGGTCCACGAATACCCCCCCCCCCCCCAAATAAACCCCCCCCAGTGTGGAGAGGTCACAGATCACAGCCAATCACAGCTGGCTCAGTGCACATGCTCAGTGAAAATGCAGGTACAGGGAGGGGGGAAAAAATCCCTCCCACCAGTGAGAAATCCTGGGACTAGAGAGGTGTGATTTCTGACAGCAGCCACAGCAGGGGTTCACGCATACTTAAGTAGTGGTACAAAACGGCTATATACCGAACTGAATACTCCTGAATATCTGGCTGATTACCTCTGATTATGCCGGTTTATTTACTGAATATACTGTCATAGAATGTAGTATACTGGCCCGATAATCTATCTTTTCACCCAGTGTTCCGCATGCTCGACATGATTGACAGCAGTAAATATCTGGTAAACGTTTGTTTAAAATATAATAGATCTATATAATAGATGCGCCTGTCCATAAATCAATTATGCTGGCACGCAAATGCCTAATTTATGAAAATGTCCAGCAATAAATAGTATTTCTAATTTCCTGGTTCCTCGCACTGATTAGATCCCGCCTACTGCATCCGGATTCACACCACGTCCACATAACATAACGTTTCCGTATCCGCTCTGACCGAAAATGTTGTTATAGCAACCTTTACGTTTGTAAATGCTTTTTAAACAAAAAGCAGCTATATGTTGCAGTGGCTTTGGAACAAATAACAGTATTTATTTTTTCTCGAAACGATGTCATGTTTTTTTGTTACATTTAGGACGTAAACAATCATTTTGATTCTGAAGGCTGTGTTGTTAACTATAGAAGCACACTTCCTCTTAGACGGGGTCTGAGACGGACGTTTGGTAGGCCAATCAGAGGCAGGTAAGGGCGGGTCTTTCCCGAAAGTTTTCTTTGTGATTGGCTAATAGTCACTTGGCAGCAAGTTTTTCACACTACAGAAGGCTAAGCGTTAGGTTGTGGTCATTGTTGATGTTGTTCACTTCACAGACGCGAGGAATTACCATGAATTACCTACTTCTCATAACTCTATGTGAATGACTGAGGTATGTAGCCTTTCTATCTATGAGTGTCTGCATGTATTAAAGTAAACACGTTTAGTTGTGAAATCTTCACCACAATAGAACAAGGTCAATGGCGTTATTGTTAACATGTTATGATTGCTACAATTTCATACTGGCACAAGGTCAACTAAAAGGAGTTCCTAGTAAGCGTTTTGGCTTATTTGCACAGGAACCACTTTATGTATCTCATATAACATTGAAAGACAGGCAGATAGAAGTGGTGCAGTGGTGATTCAATGTTTGGGGGGTCGCGAACGTCGCTATACAGGTCTATTGATATGCAAATAGTTAGTTTCTTTGTTAAACAGTTGTCGAGGTGTGAACTGGGGGGGGGGGGGGGGGGGGTGCGAGACCTTTAGTAGAACACAGTACTTTGCATAGGGCATTATTAAAGGGGCTATCATTATCTATTGATTGATTGATTGATTGAAGACTTTATTAGAAGTTTGCATAGGAAAAGGTACAGTTTCATGACGGTACAGTTCACTGGTACAAGGTCTACTAAAAGGAGATCCATGAAAAGACTAAGCTTATTTCCACTGGAAACCCTGTGCTGTTTGCCTCCAGGGCTGTTTGCCTCCAGGGCTTTATAAACAAAGAGATTCTGAATATCAATTCAATTCAAAGGAGCTTTATTGGCATGAGAAAACATACGTTTACACTGCCAAAGCAAGTCAAATAAAAACAGTTGAAAATGGGGAACATCAGACAGTGCTTATATGGTTTAGTTATAGAACTGTAATGGTCCATTGGTGGCCACTGGAACATTTGCTCATGATAATATTTCATTGATGTATTCTCATCAATTAAGAAAATGGATAGAAACCTGAAAGCTACATCACTTTGCATTCTATTATGCCAAGTACTGTGTTCTGTCTGTCTTTCAATGTTATGTGAGCTACATAAAGTGGTTTCTGTGTAATTAAACCAAAAAGCTTACTAAGGTCTCCTTTTAGTTGACCTTGTACCAATGATTTGTAGTGTCATGAAACTATTTTCCCCTTGTACCCATATATGGAGATCCATGTACTGTATATGGAGATATGCTGTGAGAGCCCAAACATGCTTACTCAGTTATTCGTCCTTATGACATCTGACCATGCATGTATGGTCTTATGACCATACATGGAGATCCCTGTCTGTAGAACCAGCCACACAGATATGGGCTGTCTTGGACAGCTGTCTTGGCCATATATGGATTCTGTTAGTGTGGTATATATGGGCATTCCCATATGAAGTCCTGTTAGATATGGGCTTAATATTGATGACATCAGGGAACTCCATATATGGGCATAAAGGGATTCTGTTAGTGTGACATCACAGTGAAGCCAGAGCGTGATGTCAGTTAGCTCATCTTAGCTTTCTTATTGCTTTGAGCTGCAAATGGAAGCCTGCATAAACAAGAGTTTCACCTCACTGTTACCTGTAATTGTGTTGTGACAATAAAGTTCATATATTGATTGATTGATTGACTGACTGACTGACTGATTATCTGAGTAAGCGAGAGGGGTTGTAAGGTTGGATCACGCTTTGAAGGTATGGGGTGCCATAACTTTGGTTGCTTGGTAGGCCAGCATCAGTGTTTTGTACTCTGTGCGGGCAGACCTGACCATTTTGGCTGGTTGAAGATCAATCATGCTGCGACATTCTAGATATTTGCAGAGGCTTAAGTGCACATGCCGGAAGGCCAGTGAGGAGAGCGTAAATGTTGATGAGTGTTTTCTTTTCTTCTTTTTTTCCCCCATCCAGTTGGTTGCAGTGAGACACCTGTTCCTCCCAACGATGTTCCTGACACTACCTTCGTAGGTCTTCTTCACTCCAGATTGTATGCCCATACATGGAGATGCCTGTCTGTAGAACCAGCCACACAGATATGGGCTGTCTTGGCCATCTGTCTTGGCCGTATGTGGCCGATGTGGCCTAGTCCTGTTAGATATGGGCTTAATATTGATGACACTCCATAGATGGGCATAAAGGGGATTCTGTTAGTGTGACATCACAGTGAAGCGAGAGCCTGATGTCAGAGTGGCAAACCCATTTTGTCTGTGACAGAGACACTAATACATACATACTGACAAGCTGTGACCGTTCACATACTAATCTGCGACCTACGTTCGCCATGTCCACAGCTAGGCATTTATCCTGTGCTTGTGCTTGTCCTGTACTTACAACATTACCCAACATTGTCATTGTAAGACATTATGATGTCACATGAAGTTTGACCAATCATGGAAAACCACTCTTTGCCCCTCTCTGATGAAGCTTTGGGAATAAAAGCCCCCCTGATTGGCTACTGGCATAAACACAGACAGAGATTTGGATAATTTATAGATTTTATAGAATTGTGCAGATATTACAAAGCATCATGGCTTAATGATCTTTCATTTCATCTTTTAAGGTGTCAAGAAAGGTTCCCAGGTCTTCTCTTGTAAGGAAAGGACAAATCAGGTAAAAGAAATATAGGACCCTCTCTGTCTGTGTCTGTGTCTGTCTGTCTCTCTCTCTCTCTCTCTCTGTCTCTCGCTCTCGCTCTCTCTGTGTGTGTGTGTGTGTGTGTGTGTGTGTGTGTGTGTGTGTGTGTGTGTGTGTGTGTGTGTGTGTGCGTGTGCGTGCGCGTGCGTGTGTGTATGTTAGAGCTGGGATACCCGACCGAAAACCCGCGGGGCCCGACAAGCCCGACGACAAAGTCCCATGCTGAGGTAAACACGTTTTTGTAGTTTGATTGGAAATGGCGTGCCGCTGAATGGAGCTCCTAGCTTGTGTTCCCACTCCTGTCCCTTGCATTGGATGTTTATTTTTCTGCGCTGTTGTGTGCAGTCGCAGTGCACTGTGCCAGCCTTGTCCGTTCAACACACATCACATCACTCAAGTAAATCCTGGCTTTTATACTTCAACGCGGTGTGTTCCGTGACAAAACTGTCTGATCTACAAGCTCACAACGCCTCGCATCCGCAACGCGTTGTGAGCTTGTAGATCTGCTATTTTCCAGGCGCAGAAACCTGCAGCAGTCACTGTGTCAGACATCCTGTTTAGCGCACGTTATTATTTGCATTATTTAATTATCAATGTAGCCTACTATTTAAACACTTTCAAAAGCCACATTGTCGATTAATATTCATATTAAGGGTAAAATGCAGGCACGCTGAATGTGCTGCACATTAGAACAAGTTTGCTAGTGAGTGTAAATCAGTGGCTTCCTCAAAGAAAAAGAAATGAGGCGAAAAAGCGCTGGAAACATAAGGTTCGGGCCTCGGCACGGGTCGGACGCATTTTAATGATTAATGCTCAGACGTCGATTCGGGTCGATCGGGCCGATCCCAGCTGTGTGTGTGTGTGTGTGTGTGTGTGTGTGTGTGTGTGTGTGTGTGTGTGTGTGTGTGTGTGTGTGTGTGTGTGTGTGTGTGTGTGTGTGTGTGTGTGTGTGTGTGTGTGTGTGTGTGTGTGTGTGTGTGTGTGTATACAGTATATATTACACATTCACATATACTGTGTATAATGTGCGTTTTTGTAATACTTGTGTACTTACAGGAACGCTTGCCCTGCAACATCATTGACATGGACGTGTGGGATGAAGTGACTTCGACTCACCTGGACAACTGACTGCTGCTTGAGGTTCTCGTGCTTTGTGTCCGGGTGGATTTCAGGCCCCTGGGATCAGTAATGCTACGGAGAGCACTTCTACACTGGACGGCAATGCGAGATTGGACTGAGAGTGGATATGCCCACGGAATGGTTGTTGGGGGGGGTTACAACTTATGATGGAAAGACATGATTGGCAGCTGCCATGTTAGCCCCATATAGAACCTCACCCGTCGCTGCATACTGTTGTGCTCCGAGATGAGGTTCTATAAAGGTACCCCAGCACTGGCCCGGACTGCCACCACGTTGAGTTGGAAAACACAGTCTGGGAGCTCTGAACTACCTTTACTTTTTGGATAAAATTTAGTTTTGAGTGTTTTCCAACTCGATGTGGAGGCGGTCCGGGCCATCGCTGCGGCACCTTTATAGGACCTCATCTCGGAGCACAACAGTATGCAGCGACGGGTGAGGTTCTATGTGGATACTGCCATGTATGCTCCTAATGGCCATGGACTGCTGGGTGAAATGACATGCTTGGACTATCATGACTACCATATCTGTATACCTTCATTCATATTTATTTGTGCAAGAGAGCACACAAGTACTGCGATGTGTGTCCTCTGGGGGGGTCACCAGCCCATTCGCCTAAAACGTATTTGCCTCAACACATTTGGTCCTTTCGCCTGGCACTTTCGCCGCGGAGGAGAGTCTTTTCACCGCCGTTGAAGAGCCATTTCGCCTAAATGTTCAAGGGTCCATTTTTTTATCCATTTTGCCTGGCTTAAAATGTTAAAGTTAAGTTGTGTGTCTTTTATGACACGCTATGCAGCGCTCTGGCCGGGCTGCCACGCTGTGGGCAGACAGACAGACAGACAGACAGGTACAGACAGACAGACAGACAGACAGGTGCAGACAGTCAGAATTTGGCACAGAGCAGAGGAGAGCGCACTGACCAAAACCAGACACGGAAAGTTTATGCTTGCGGGAGGATCTGCACGCCTCTCACCAGAACAATTTTGCTGCATATCCTTTTTACAAAACTTCTTCACCATAAAGCATACTAGCAGTAGGCCTATGATAGTCTTCCAAATCAAATGCTATGATGTATATCGGGACGTCATGACTCATGACCTATTTGCGCAGTGCACATATCAATTAATTAATTATTTGGATGCACCTGATTCCATAGCTCTAATCAATTCTGCTGTCAGACTGTACATGTTTGCATATTATCCCTTTGTCATTTAAATATTATAGTGACTGTCACAGGTGTTCCTGTCAAACGGTGACCATTACTCAAGGCTATGTGCTCTATATAGTAATCACATCAATACAGATTAGAGCTATTGGAATCAGGTGCGTCCAAATAATTAATTGATACGTAGCCTACCTATGGGAATTATATGCTTTTCATAC
This sequence comes from Nannobrachium achirus, assembly GCF_963921795.1. Taxonomy (NCBI): domain Eukaryota; kingdom Metazoa; phylum Chordata; class Actinopteri; order Myctophiformes; family Myctophidae; genus Nannobrachium; species Nannobrachium achirus. Next base: position 3,050,710 of record NC_137828.1, read on the forward strand.
GGAAGAATGTGAAGCATTTGCATGGCTCTTATCTCAGTTATGCCCTATGCAGGTGCAGTGCATATTTACGGTAACTGGGGACCCCCCACCCTGACAAGCACTAAAAGTTGAGGCATTACATTTTGTATAACACGGTTCTATTGTGAAAATAGCAGATCTACATGCTCACAACACCTTGCAATGTGAGCATGTAGATCGAGATGACATGCACTTGTTAAATGTATTCTTGCAGCTGTGTGCGTAAATGCGTGAATCGTCTAGAAAGGGTGGGTGAAAACTCTCTCATCCACGGCGAAAGTGCCAGGCGAAAGGACCAAATGCGTTTAGGCGAATACGTTTTAGGCGAATGTGCCTGACACCCTCTTGGGTATGCATGACGGTGTCCTCTCTTGTTTGAATCAGGGACCAGCATCTCTGGCAAAGGTCATCATTAACAGGCAATGAGAGAACAGTGTTCCTGGTGATGTCATTGGCATCGCCAGTGGTGATGCCAGTCATGACGTCTCTACTTCAATCCCAAAGAGGATTTAAACTAGCAGTTGTACCAGGTAGTTTCAGCATTTAGAACAGTAGTTGTACTCGACATTAGTGATGATGTATATGTTTTGTTTTTTTGTTTTGTTTTTTCACTAAGGAAATGTTCAGATTGGGATAGAGCAGTGTTTTTCAACCAGTGGTCTGTGAGGGAGTTCCAGGTGGTCCCAGCTAAATGATGGAGAGTTGGTAACCAAATGGACCCTTCTAGAGCTTCTTTAACTCTTGAGAGTGTGAAATGAAACCAAATGGACCCTTATGGACATCAATTACAAGAAGTCTACCTTTACCTGTTATCACCTATGTCAGTGGTTCTCAACCTTTTCAGGACGTGACCCCCAAAACATCTAATTTTAACTGCCAGTTAATCACATTTTAACCGCATGACGAGCACTAAGAGTTGAGGCATTACATTTTGTATAGCGCAGTTTCTATTGTTAAAATAGACGATCTACATGCTCACATTGCCTCGCGTTGCGAGGCAATGTGAGCATGTAGATCTGCTTTTGGGTCTGAGGGGCAAAATCGCATCTAATGCTAATCAACATGCGTGTGTGTGCGTGTGCGTGTGTGTGTGTGTGTGTGCGTGTGCATCCTCCACACGCGCACCACACATGCAGATCTCGTGTGTGTGTGCGTGTACTGTACATCCCCCTCCACCCCCCTGTGTCTTGCGATAACTTGTTATGATTTGACACTTTAATAAAATTGAATTGAATTGAATGCAAATGGTTTCCTTTCATGTCTGTTTCTATAGCTGTTTTTGATCTACTCAATGCACTATTTCTCATATAGCCTAGTTTTTATATAGTTAACTACTGTATAGGGGCAAAGATCCATTTTCAGACACCATCTGTCTTCTTTCTATATGCATTGCATTGTACATGTGACAGTGTGGCCGTACATTATCTGTTCACTTCAAATTGGAAATTGTGTGTATTTAACAGTTGACTCACTTTAGACTTTTATGTTGTTGAAATTATCAGTTGAGAATTGTCACTTCTGAACACAAAGCATAGTCCATGATTTGTGTAATGGGGAACGATTACATGGGCAAATATAGAACAGTCTGGTACTTTATTTATTATAATGCCTTTAAAACCCAAGAAAATGTGCCATTTCTGAATCTGCATAATTATTACCACACCAAAGATATAAGCTCATATGCATCATAGGCAGTCTTACACAACCATGTCCAACATCCAAGTTCATATCCAATCTCATATCACCACATTACACATACTTTCCATATACTGTTTATCCGAGCCATGCAGTTGTCCGAGTATGCAAGTGCACGAACAGGCCTAAAGCATAAACACCACTAGCCCATTGCTGGTGGGCACAGGGTAACCAGACTGTTATTGTACGATTAATTGTTTCTAGGGTAACTTCTGACGTTGTGTGGGTCTATTGGGGTTTCAATTATTATGTCATCATGATGAAACCAAAATGAACTAATGGGTCATGGGGATTTCCGTCAATCCTGTCATGACGTGTCTGTCCGCTGTCTGACCGTCCGTCTGCATGCTGACCACTGATACTAAACAGTGTCACCAATTTGGAGATGACATCACAGCCTGGCCTGGACACAGAACACATATGGGTATACAACGGGTATTGCACAACTGGACATAGATTGTAACTATTCTGCCCAACGGGCAGCGGTCTGGGTTCTCCAACATTACTTCTGAGACTCCTACATTCAGTCCCTCATCACACCCCCGGGCACAGGACTAGTAACATATAAAACCAGCATCTTCACTTCTACAAACACTGGTTAAATGTATTACAAGTAGGAACCAACCTTCAATTTCCCAGAATTGCATCTTTGTAGTTATTACAGTATAATAAACATTGTCAGCAGAACTTATGTGAAATGGGGCCAACGTGGGGTAACATGTCATTAGGTCGACTCCCTTTGGTCCGACCACCTAAACCTCACCTTAACCCTAACCCTAACCTCAATAAAACTAGCAGATGTGACTTATACTTTGTTACAGTGCAGTAGTAACAGCCTATCTGACTTTTTATCCTTTTTGAGCAGTGCTACCGCCCCTAAGTCTGGCTTTCTGTGTATGTTTAGCCCCTTTTCCACAGACCCCACTCCACACCACACCGCCCACTTGTGCCAGGTTTTCCACTACAAGGACCTGGGTAGAGTGGTGTGAAAGTGGTACTAAACATGGTACTAAAAAGTATCCAGTCTAGAGTAGGTCTGAGCTAGGCCAAACAGGGCCAAACACTTCATAATGACTGATCACTCACTGACTTTTCATTTAGACCACCAGGATATAGTTGTAACACATGATAATAGATTCTATTGTGTTATAACCACTATTATAATCTATTACAGTGTATTATAATTATCATAGTAATACATTAATACTTTATTGTGTATTATAATCACAGTTATAACACATTATAGTGTATTATAATTTAGGATAGTTGTAATACAAATGTATATTGTATAATAATCACAGTTAAAAGGGTCAATTTGTTTCTTACCGATAGGGGTACTTTTGTGTAATGGAAAATGTAGATATTTTTATGTGGTGCGGTGTGGTGTGGTGTGGTGTAGTGTGGTGTGGTGTGGAGCTAAAGCTACAGTCGAAAATGGGCTTTAGTGTCGGTATGAGCACATTACTCGATGTATGGCGATAGCTGACATCACAGACAGATATGCAGGTGTCGTGTTTGATACCACCGCTCACTTCGTACCGGGAACTGCCCATAAGTCTGAAAGGTCATTAGTCGTACATTTGTTAGGGTTAGTGTTAGGTTAGGTTAGGTTTAGGGTTATGTTTAGGGTTAGGGTTAAGGTTAGGTTTAGGGCTAGGGTTAGGGTTATGTTTAGGGTTAGGGTTAGGGTTAGAATTCACACCGTTGCGATTTTATCATTTATATACCAATTAAGCTTCATTCATTACACACTGTCATTTAACAAAGTATGACAAATCAGGATTAATGGAGTAAATATGCAAACAGCCTACGCTCTATAGTAGCCTGCCATGTCTACCTGTCCTTGACCAAGGAATGTTCCTTTTGTGGGTGTTAGCATCGCATGCAGAATATCCAGGTTCATATTCATTACTTTCATCTGTAGAGTTACAAAACCCTATCATTAATTATCATGAACTGTGCAAAGATAGTGAGTAGGATTAGGCAGGTGATCTTTTGCAATGTGTGTAAATCATTCTGCAGAGTTTTGCCAAGGAACATTGTGAAAGAGTACATTGTGGAGCCGACTGTGCAAGCATATTTCATATTTCCAGCATATGTTGTGGTGTTCCACTATATAGCATACTGTGATTCTTATTGCTTGACTAGTGGTTGTAAAGCAACTCAAGTTGTGTAATATGAAACGGTTGCCTGAACAGAGCAAGTATTGCCCCATTGTCATTTAATGAATATTTTCATCTGTTCAGTCTCCTATAGGTTACACAAACACAATATTTTAATAAGCTGCCCTGTACTCTTTTTTTTAAACAATATTTTTATTTGTACATTTTTTGTTACATGTATATTATAGACAATGTACAACAACACGTACACATTTACACACATATCTCCTCTGTATGAATATTACAGGAAATGTACATGCAGAGCCCAGTGTCTTATCCAAACTGCAAGAGATAACCTAGGAACTTTTGGAGCTGCCTTAGAAATCCCACCCTAAAAGGTCTTATCTTCCTGGTTTACCATGCCACCACAACCCTCCAACCCGGCCTTCCTATTTCATTCTGTTTATTAGCAGAAATGCAAGTATGCAAGGCTATGGCTGAGTCGCAATACTGTGGCTCCAACACCAGGCACATGAAAATCCAGCAATGTAGTATGCATTAAGTGTTGCATGTTTCTGATTACAGACCATAATATAATGCATAAGGACTCGTTGAGTGAAAAGTAAAGAAAACATGTTTTTATGCAAGAACACCATGTCATGCTTCTGTTTACGCCTTCTGTCTACATTAGGGTGACCAGACGTCCCGTTTTACCCGGGACAGTCCCGTTTTCAAGCTGCGTGTCCCAGTGTCCCGACAAATATCTCTAAAACACTAATATGTCCCGGTTTTCAACATTCACTGCAAAATTGTCCCGGTTTTCACCAGAATTAAAATAATAGTAGCTGTTTTCAGTGGTTGTTGCATAGACATTTATCATGTTCTTTTCATGAAAACATGCTCACCTAACCAATCAGAAAAAAGGAACAAATTCATTGCGTGTCTGAATTCAACGCTGAGGCTGTTTGTCAATCACTCACTGCCTGTTTGCAACCCTGCGGTGTGTGTGCGCGCGTGCACGAACGTTAAAGAATGGGCACGCGCGTGCGCGGTAACGTGCGCATTGCTGTTAGGGTCCCAGTTTTAGGCAACAGTGTTTTGCGTCCCGGTTTGAGTGGCTGAAAATATGGTCACCCTAGTCTACATGCTTTTCTAGTGTAATTGTTATAAACCGATTATAAAGATTACCCAATAAGCCAATGCAGAATCATATTTTAATGTTTTCAACACTAATTAAACACAAATTATAGAAATGCATTTTCTATTGTAACTTAATGGTCATTGTAACAGAAATATAACTTCAGATCAGAAGCAACTGTCATATACCAGAATTACAATTTTAAACCAGTTATAGTTTAATACATTTTTAGTCAGACGCATGCATAAATTCAATGTCCAGAGGTTTGTATTTGAGTTGGATATACCAATCCATTTATTACATATATCCATAACATACAGTACAACTCACTCTTCAATCATTGCTGTATTGTCAGCAATACCATCTACAAGTAAAAGGCAAGTGAAATTCATTGTGCGCTAAAAACTCTAACAGCAGCTACTGTATGTACAGTGTTAATAATACCACATTCAAATCTGTGTTAAAATAAATAAATAAATAAGCTGCTTAAATATTCTATATCAGTGGTTCTCAAAGTGGTTATCAGGGACTCTCTAGTCCAGGGGTTTTCAAAGTGGGTGACGGGGCACCCTGGGGTGTTGCAACGGCAGTCGCGGGGTGCCGCAAGCTACAGTAATTTGATAATATTTGGAATTTATTTGGACACTTGGAAAAAAATTGTATCATTTTAAACACAAGTGGCTATTATCTCAACGTTTTCCTCGCAAGTCGCAACATAATCACAAAAATATCATTACTGTCAGGCAGAAACCTCTGTTGCACAAAACTAGTGAAAACAGCCGATCTACAAGCACACAACGCCTCGCATTGTGTGCTTGTAGATCTTAAGTGCTTGTGTGATTGTAGATCTGCTGTTTTCACTAGTTTAGGACATTTTATAGATGATAAATACAAAAGGAACAGTTTTGGACATACAAGGTTTCCACCTTATAATGTAGGGGTGCCTTGGATTAAAAAATATATTTATAGGGTGCCCGGAGACAAAAAGGTTTGGGAACTCCTGCTCTAGCCTAGGTTCTCTAGTCTAGCCTATGGGGGTCTAAATTGACCGTGACGAGTCTGTAACTTTGACAGCGTACAAATGGAACCAAATGGACCCGTGGGGAATTTCAAAATTTGAGAATCACTATATTTTTTGAGAATCTATATTAAGATCTTAACTACCTGAACAGTGCAAAGCTCAAGTTCAAACTGGAACATTTTGCAAAATGCAAATTTGTGCAAAATGCCAAACATAAGCCAAAGACAAATTCCCACACAGTCTGGGCCTGGCCATATCCACAACTTTCCAACGTCCCATCGTGCATTGCGCAGAAGGCGAGCGGCATTTCCGGCGTCGCAGCCGAGTGTGATCAAGCTCACAACGGTTGCATCTGCGACGTGACGTGAGCTTGTATGTCTGCTGTTAAACGGAAGTGTCCCGCAGATAATGCTACAGTAAAGTCTTGCGGAAACAGGTGGATAGGGTTCAATGTTTGTTCATTTGTCTGATGGCAGCCAAGAAGAACTCCAGAGTCTGTTAGAGCGGCTGTTACTGCTTGCCTCTCAGCGACTGTGATCCGTTCAGCCATTGCCATGGCCTCTTGTATATTCCCTGGAGGGAGGGAAGCTCACCTCCACTGCAGTCACCTTCTGTAGTGCCTTCTGCTGAAGAGCAGTAGATCTTGTGCCGCCTCGCCGTACGGGTGGCAGGACTGGGGTCTATTTAGATATGGTGGAGAAGACCAGAGCTTGCGTGGAGATTCAGAGCACAGTGGCAGATGCATCCCAGCTAGCACAGGCGAGACGTCGGATTAGTGAGATCTTTGACGATACTTCGGCTGCCACTTCTGGTTGGTGACACTTGAATGCAGAACAAAAGATAAAGGCTGTGTTAGTAACATGTCGATCAACATGAGCATGTATCAACTATTTTCACACTTTCTGCCTAAACATTAGAAATGTGCAGATATACCCTCTATACCAGGGTCTTCAATGTTTTCAGGCCAAGGACCCCTTAGTTAAGAGAGAGATGAAGCAGGGACCCCCACTACCTTATCATAGATTCCATATAGCTTCATTGTTTGACAGCACAATCGTCAGTGTATTTTTGTCAATTTGTGTTTTCAGATATTTAACCACTTGAACCGTCAATACTTAATAAACTTGACCTTTCACTCTGTACTTAGTCTGCTCCTTTTCCCCTCTACACCAAAGATCTTTGCCGAAAATAGCCGATCTACAAGCTCACAACGCCTCGCAGCATGAGGCGTTGTGAGCTTGTAGATCAGCTATTTGTGGCTAAAGTTCTTAGAATAAGGATGCTAGGATACAAGTTGATATAAAAAAAGAAGAAAGATTTGGAGGACCCCCTGTAGTAACTCTGAGGACCTCCTGTTGAAGACCCCTGCTCTATACACCTAACGTTTATGTTGGTTTGTTTACTGGGGACTCCACAAAATAATTTGGGGATCCCCCTGGGGGTTCCGACCCCCAGGTTGAGAACCACTGACTTACAGTACCAGCAACAAAGCAGCATGCTAATATGCAATGTGGAAAATCACAATTTAGGTGCCCACGTTCCTAGTGCCCTGCTTGAAGGCAGCAGGGATTAGAGTTCTCAAATTCTGCCCGAACCCGACCATACCCGAACCCGACCGACATTTAGGGTAGGGTTAGGGTAGGGCCTAAAATGTATGCTAATTAGTAGGGCCAGGTAGGGCCTCGGGCTCAATGAAAAAATAAAATATATTTTTTATTTTATTTTATTACTATTACTCTGTTATAGACCTGACCATACCCAACCCGACGTTTTCGGGCCGGGTAGGGCCTAAAATGTATGCTAACTAGTAGGGTAGGGCCTTGGGCCAGCCCAGTTAGGGCCCAGTTAGGGCCGGGCCTTAATTTTCAGGCCCGTTGAGAACTCTAGCAGGGACCCCCTTATCTGATGCTTCATCTCTCTCCCTCAGCTAAGGGACCCCAAGCAGGGACAGCGTGGCTGAGAGAGATGAAGCAGGGACTGCTAAGGGGTCCCTGTTTCATCTCTCTCTCTCAGCTAAGGGGTCCCTGCTTCATGTCGCTCCGCTAAGGGATCCCTGCTTCATCTCTCTCTCAGCTAAGGGGTCCCTGCTTCGTGTCGCTCCGCTAAGGGGTCCCGGCTTCATCTCTCTCTCAGCTAAGGGGTCCCTGCTTCATGTCGCTCCGCTAAGGGGTCCCTGCTTCATCTCTCTCTCAGCTAAGGGGTCAGCACAGGGTGTTTGACAGCAAAATCAGTGTATTGTCATGTAAATTTGTGTTTTCAGATATTTAACCACTTGAACTGTCAATACTTAATAAACTTCACCTTTGACTCTGTACTTGGTCTGCTCTTTTTCCCCTCTACACCAAGGCTCTTTGCCAAAAACAGCCGATTTAGGCGTTGTGAGCTTGTAGATCTGCTATTTTGGGCTAGAATTCTCAGAATATGGAGGCTAGGGTTCAAGTGGTTAATATAAAAACGGAGTAAAAAAAGTTTCTATCACTCAAAGATTTGGAGGACCCCCAGTAGTAACTCTGGGGACCCCCTCCAGGGTTACTACTGGGGGGATTGGGGGGAATTATTGGGGGAATTACAACAATTCATGTCTCTCAGCTAAGGGGTCCCTGGCTGGGGGAGGTGTTGTTGTATTTAGCTTAGCTTTAAATTAGCTTAATATGTTGTTGCAGGATAGATACAGATTACAGGCCTAACATGCTAACAATAAACCCCCATTGAGTCATTCTATATGATGGCTTTATTGTTGTATCTTACCTGAATGGCATTCATAAATCCATGACAGTGCTACGCTTCTTGCTCACTTCAACAACAATCCATTCAGGAAACAGCAGGTCGTCTTCTTCTTCTTCTTCTTGACTTCCGGCAGTGTGGACGCCGCCAGGTGTATTACTGCCCTCCACTGGTCTACTGGTTATCTACCTATATCTTCCCATATAGTCCACAGCAGGTCGTCAGTCTGAGTGTATCAAAAAAGCAACTGAGTTAAGGCAGCCGAAGTTTGTGATTGGCTGTCTCCACCTTAGCCAATGTTGCTATGGCAACAGTCTCAGAGATCTGCCGCATGCCCGTCTGAAAGAGGTGGGCGGGGTCGGCCCACTGTCTTATAGCGTCTGCAATGGACGAGCTGAGCATGCCTTATGGCGTCTGGAATGAACGCGGAAGGCTACTTGACAGCGTCAAGGGTCTGACGCAGGGAGGGTGAGAATCTGTCGTCATCAGACATTCAAAGTCACTGTCATCATCATCATCATCATCATCATCCATAAAGGTGATATTCTCTGCTCCACACAGATAAGAGCTCTCGTGACTGCATCTGGAGTGAAGAAGACCTCCGAGGGTGGTGTCAGGAACATCGTTGGGAGGAACAGGTGTCTCACTGCAACCACCTGCAACCAAAAAAAAGAAGAAAAGAAAACACACATCAACATTTACTCTCTCCTCAGTCCTCACTGGCCTTCCGGCATGTGCACTTAAGCCTCTGCAAATTATCTAGAATGTCGCAGCATGATTGATCTTCAACCAGCCAAAATGTTCAGGTCTACCCCTCCCTCCACTTGCTCGCAGCTGCTGCCCGCACTGAGTACAAAACACTGATGCGGGCCTACCAAGCAACCAAAGTTATGGCACCCCATACCTTCAAAGCGTGATCCAACCTTACAACCCCTCCCACTTACTCAGATAATCAGTCAATCAATCAATCAATCAATCAATCAACTTTATTGTCACAACACAATTACAGGTAACAGTGAGGTGAAACTCTTGTTTATGCAGGCTTCCATTTAAAGCTCAAAGCAATAAGAAAGCTAAGATGAGCTAACACAGGGAAGCTGACAGAACCTTTGCTAAAACACCCTGGACAACGATCCCCTTGTCCCAGTCTTTTCTCCATCTCCCAAACTGTAGAATGGACTCCCAATTGCAATTAGAACTGCAGCCTTAATCACTAGCTTCTGCCGTAATCTAAACATTTATAATAATAACTATAGCTACATAACTATCAGGGGTTGACACTAAGGTCTAAGAGGCACTTGCCCGTCGGGCAAGTACAGGTCATGTTCTACTTGCCCAAAGGTCATGTACACTTGCCCAAAAAGTAAATCATCCATTATAAAATGATAGGTAAGATTTTAATTACTACTCAATTTAACTCAATAACAATTTGTAATCATACCTCAATACCTCCAAATCCAAATACCTAGGTAGTTATGATTGCTATGGTTTCATACTTTGTCATTTTATATCTTTTTTTATGGCCACGTTCAGGTGTTTAGACAGATATCTTGTGTTGTTTATAGACGGTCGTGTCCCCTCTCAAATGAGAAATTGCCCAGTCGGGCAACCTGAATGCAAACTTCACCTGCCCCAAAGTTTCATTTACCTGCCGGGGGCAGGTGGGCAAGCCTTAGTGTCAATGCCTGACTATACTATCCTATTCACTGTAAGGCTAGTAGTGTCTGCCTGGTTATTATTACCCTGAGAGGACTATTAGCCTACAGACTTTTAGTATTAGTATGTGAACGGTCACAGCTTGTTCGTATGTATGTATCTCTGTCACGCCTGACTGACACTGTGGTTCTATGGGTTTGTCACTCTGACATCATGCTCTGATGTCACTGTCAGGGGAACCACTCTTAACATTATGGGTTTGCCGCTCTGACATCACGCTCTGGCTTCACTGTGATGTCACACTAACAGAATCCCTTTATACCCATATATGGAGTTCCCTGATGTCATCAATATTAAGCCCATATCTAACAGGACTTCATATGGGAATGCCCATATATGGAGGCCACATACCACACTAACAGAATCCATATATGGCCAAGACAGCTGTCCAAGACAGCCCATATCTGTGTGGCTGGTTCTACAGACAGGGATCTCCATGTATGGTCATAAGACCATACATGCATGGTCAGATGTCATAAGGACGAATAACTGAGTAAGCATGTTTGGGCTCTCACAGCATATCTCCATATACAGTACATGGATCTCCATATATGGGTACAAGGGGAAAATAGTTTCATGACACTACAAATCATTGGTACAAGGTCAACTAAAAGGAGACCTTAGTAAGCTTTTTGGTTTAATTACACAGAAACCACTTTATGTAGCTCACATAACATTGAAAGACAGACAGAACACAGTACTTGGCATAATAGAATGCAAAGTGATGTAGCTTTCAGGTTTCTATCCATTTTCTTAATTGATGAGAATACATCAATGAAATATTATCATGAGCAAATGTTCCAGTGGCCACCAATGGACCATTACAGTTCTATAACTAAACCATATAAGCACTGTCTGATGTTCCCCATTTTCAACTGTTTTTATTTGACTTGCTTTGGCAGTGTAAACGTATGTTTTCTCATGCCAATAAAGCTCCTTTGAATTGAATTGATATTCAGAATCTCTTTGTTTATAAAGCCCTGGAGGCAAACAGCACAGGGTAGATAATTATGATAGCCCCTTTAATAATGCCCTATGCAAAGTACTGTGTTCTACTAGAAGGTCTCGCACCCCCCCCCCCCCCCCCCAGTTCACACCTCGACAACTGTTTAACAAAGAAACTAACTATTTGCATATCAATAGACCTGTATAGCGACGTTCGCGACCCCCCAAACATTGAATCACCACTGCACCACTTCTATCTGCCTGTCTTTCAATGTTATATGAGATACATAAAGTGGTTCCTGTGCAAATAAGCCAAAACGCTTACTAGGAACTCCTTTTAGTTGACCTTGTGCCAGTATGAAATTGTAGCAATCATAACATGTTAACAATAACGCCATTGACCTTGTTCTATTGTGGTGAAGATTTCACAACTAAACGTGTTTACTTTAATACATGCAGACACTCATAGATAGAAAGGCTACATACCTCAGTCATTCCCATAGAGTTATGAGAAGTAGGTAATTCCCATGGCAATTCCTCGCGTCTGTGAAGTGAACAAACATCAACAATGATTGATCACAACCTAACCCTTAGCCTTCTGTAGTGTGAAAAACTTGCTGCCAAGTGACTATTACCCAATCACAACGAAAACTTTCGGGAAAGACCCGCCCTTACCTGCCTCTGATTGGCCTACCAAATGTCCGTCTCAGACCCGTACTGCAGTGGCGTCAGTTCAGAAAAAGCTAAGGTATGGCAACATGACTGATTTTTTCCCTGTTTCTACGGTTTCTTGGGCTGGATATGGCAGCCTGGAACGGTTTTTCAAGTGCAGCTAAACTTGGCATGTTAGTAGCCTAAATGTGCCTTGTTAAAGTTTTTGTAAAATGTAGTAGTTATTTTACTGTAATTTAACAACATCCTAATACAGATAGACAAAGAGACATTCATGGATTTATATTTAAAGATAACTTTTATTGTCCCCCCTGCTTGGACCCAGGGTATGGCAGCTGCATACCCCTGCCATACCCAATTGACGCCCCTGCCGTACTGGTCCGTCTCTGTCAATCATGTCGTGCATGCGGAAGTAATGTGACGTGACGTCACGGGTTGGAAACGTTAAATAAAGGTCTCGTTCTCAGAGAATACAAAACTATTAAATACAAAACTAGGATGGAAATGCTCACAAATATTTACAGGTTTTTGTGTGTGCTGGCGTGTGGTTTGGTGCATTTTAAACAAGCTGTTTAGCGCACGTTTTGGATTTCTACCCTCCAAAGCTGACGTCAGCACCAAGAAGTTGCTGATAAATTCGCTAAGTGCGCATGCGTGGGCGGGCAGAGACGGCGCGGTCTGCCGTCTTAGATCTCAATGAATGTCTATGAGTGGACCCTGGAAGGCAGTTATTGCTGTCGCTGGCGGCCAGAGAAGGCAACCACTGCCTGCACCGGCTTCTGACTAATAGTAGCTCCCTGACGTCCCCGGTATGAGACTGTGTTGTCTCAACACATGTTGTTCCAGGGACCCCCATCTCAAAACATGTTGTTCCAGGGACCCCCATCTCAAAATGTTGTTCCAGGGACCCCCATCTCAAAATGTTGTTCCAGGGACCCCCATCTCAACACATGTTGTTCCAGGGACCCCCATCTCAAAACATGTTGTTCCAGGGACCCCCATCTCAAAATGTTGTTCCAGGGACCCCCATCTCAAGATATGTTGTTCCAGGGACCCCCATCTCAAAACATGTTGTTCCAGGGACCCCCATCTCAAGATATGTTGTTCCAGGGACCCCCATCTCAACACATGTTGTTCCAGGGACCCCCATCTCAAGATATGTTGTTCCAGGGACCCCAATCTCAACACATGTTGTTCCAGGGACCCCCATCTCGAGATATGTTGTTCCAGGGACCCCTATCTCAAAACATGTGTTCCAGGGACCCCCATCTCAAAACATGTTGTTCCAGGGACCCCCATCTCAACACATGTTGTTCCAGGGACCCCCACCTCAAAACATGTTGTTCCAGTGACCCCCAGAAGCAAAGATTCCAGTTAAAATGTTCTCTCTAAATGTGGTCTCTATTCTGCATCCAGCTTAAGGCCTCAGACTGGTGTTGGAGGAGCCTTGGTTTGTGTGAGCTTACAGCGACCTCTGCTGGCAGTGGCAGAACAGTGCACCACAACAGCAACGCATTAAAGCCAGGATGAAATCGAAAGTAAACTTTGGGTTTTTGATCAAAAGGTTTTTTTCCTCCACATTAAAAAGTCACTCTGCTCTGAGCAACGAGACAAGATGGAGGCTCGCTCTGTCCCCTGCTTTTACTGCCGAGTCCCTCTGAGTGGTCAAATGGATGGATTAATTATAAACCACTAACTATCACAGGTTGGTACAATTATTCATCTTTACCAGGGGTTTTCAAAGTGGGTGACGGCCGGGGCACCCTGGGGTGCCGTGACGGCAGTCCAGGGGTGCCGCGAGATCATTTGATAATAAACTACAAAGTTATTTTCAGTCAGTTCTAACCAAAATGGCTGTTATCTCAACGTTTTCCTCGCAACATAATCACTAAAATATCGTCACTGTCGGGCAGAAACCTCGTATCTCCAAGTTTCAAATGTGTACGTCTTTTGGTAAAGCAAAGCCCTGCTTCATCATACAAGACTGTCGCACAAAACTAGTGAAAACAGCAGATCTACAAGCACACAACGCCTCGCTATGTGAGGCGTTGTGTGCTTGTAGATCTGCTGTTTTCACTAGTTTAGTACATTTTATAGATGATAAATACAAAACGAACGGTTTTGGACGTACAAGGTTTCCACCCGACAACGACGATATGCTATAAATATAAGGTGCTGGGAGTGAAAATTATAATGTAGGGGTGCCTCGGATTAAAACAATATTTATGGGGTGACCTGAGACAAAACAGTTTGGGAACCCCTGATCTATGCTTCATTAAACTGTTGTTAATGTAATCTCTGTTTAATTAATGATCTCTACATGTTATGATCAACTGTTACAGTGCTTCTGTCACAGCTTGGTCAACTTTAACTTTTACATTATTAATTAATCTATAATTAATTAAACTGTTGGTCAAAAACGTTATGAAACATCTGTCCATGCTGTTTAGGAAATGCAAAGCTCTGCGAGGCGTTGTGAGCTTGTAGATCTGCTATTTTCAGCAAAGAGCTTGGAAAAGAGCAGACTAAGTACAGAGTGAAAGGTCAAGTTTATTAAGTATTGACGGTTCAAGTGGTTAAATATCTGAAAACACAAATTGACATGAATCCAAAATACACTGATGATTGTGCTGTCAAACAATGAAACTACAGGTAAATGGAATCTATGAACAGGTTGTGGGGGTCCCTGCTTCATCTCTCTCTCAACTAAGGGGTCCCTGCTTCATCTCTCTCTCTCAACTAAGGGGTCCTTGACCTGAAAACGTTGAAGACCCTTTTGTTTTAGTGTCATGTTGCTGTGTTCGTGTGAAACTGTATGATGTGTATAATTATTATAAATATAGTTATGATGTGTATAATAATTATAATTGAGGTAAAAGTCTAAATAAGGAGATATGATGTTTCTTTACAGACACAGACTGACTGTAACCCTTATGGAACAACTTCATCATTTATTGATGTTTCTTTAATTAAATATAAAATGTGATTCTGGGGTGAAAAAGTAAGAAATATTAAAATATAAACATGTGTTCCTCAGTTCCTCTTATTACCGTCACACACCCTGAAAATGGCCTCAACAAGCGGTAGGCCTACAGTTAAAACCAGGAAGATCAAAGAAGGAATGGACACCGACGTCATTTTAGGCTCCATGGCCATCCGCCATGACACTTTGGTTGGCGGAAGTGGCACCGGAGGTTCGGTGAATAACATTAGCGGTGCCACCCAAAGTGTCATGGCGCATGGACCGTGGTGTGCCAACTTCCGGGTGGGTGTCTTCTCCTTCTTTGAGCCTTCTTGGTTAAAATCAGGAAGTAGTTTGTTTATGTGCGTGTGTGCGTGTGTGCGTGCGTGTGTGCCTGCGTGCGTGCGTGCGTGCGTGCGTGCGTGCGTGCGTACGTGCGTGTGTGTGGTGGTTAGCAGCAGTCAGTGTTGCCAGATATTAGGAGAGAAATAAGTAACCAGGTCCTATGAGAACAAAGCAGAGGCTAACCACCAGGTCTGTTTATTATAAGCGACTCTGGACTTGTTTTTCTCTAAAGTTACTTGCAAATAATTATTGCTAATGTAGTTGTTTATTTGTGCTTTGGCGTTTAAAGTGTTATTGTGTTGTGAATTAAGTGTTGCCAGGTCTGTTTATTATAAGTGACTCTGGGCTCGTATTTCTCTAAAGTTGCTTGTAAATGTTACTAGTGTAGTTGTTTATTTGTGCTTTGGCGTTTAAAGTGTTATTGTGTTGTGAATTGACTGTTGCCATGGTGCTGTTGCCATGTCTACTTATTACAAGCGACTCCGGGCTTGTTTTCCGTAAAGTTGCTTGTGAATATTGATAGTTGCTGGTTGCTTTATATTTGTTTATATTTGTTGTGATCTTGTAGATCGGCTATTCTCAAAAAGCCGATGTGGTGATGCATATAGTTTTAAATGTGGCCTAGATAATTGTTACTTTTTGGGGATTACTTTCGCTGCTAATTTATCCGCTGTAATTAATGATTTTCTATTGATTAGTCACACCATGGAGACTTGAGTTCAGTAATATGTTGTTGTATTCGTCGCATTCCTAAGACAAATACATTTGATTATAGTAAATTTAAACCCATTGATTCTGAATGGGGACTCAAATGTATTTGGGTCCCCATCAGGGCCTTGTATTTGGGTCCCCATCAGGGCTTGTATTTGGGTCCCCATCAGGCCTTGTATTTGGGTCCCCATTCAGAATCAAAGGGGGTACATTTACTACTAGTAAGACACCTCAGGGTGACATGCGACCTCGCCCTAAAGGGCAACCCATATATGGGCTCTCTGTTAGAGTGGCTCCCATGACATCACAACATACAATATATTTTATGCCCATACATGGAGATCCCTATCTGAACCAGCCACACAGATATTGGCCAATTATTGCCAGTGATGTACGTATATCGGACCAGTTACCCATATATGGAGATCCCTGCATGATAGGCAACAATGTTGTGTCAGAGCATGCCCATATATGGGGGCATTACCAAATATGGGCATTCCCAGATATGCCCTTAATATTGATGACATCGGGACACGGATCTCCATATATGGGCATAAAACGGACAAGCACGTAATTTATTTTCAAGTGTGATCTGGGAATGCCCATATATGGGCATGTTCTGACATCACATTGTCGACTATGGGCATAAAATATATGGGCATGAAAGGGACATCAAGCCAGAGTGTGATGTCAGAGCGGCAAACCCATTCTGTTAAGAGTTCCCCTGACATCACAGTGACATCAGAGCATGATGTCAGAGCGAAAACCCATAGAACCACAGACGGTAAAAATTAACTGACTGACTGACACAGACGGAGACAAGCTGCAACATTTCTCATGGTATACTGCGACCTTCGGTCGCAATGATAAAACATACATAAACCAATTTAGCCCTACTTTATACCTTGTCTATTTGAAAATAGTCAATCTACAAGCTCGAAACGCGACATGTTGTGGATCTGCTATTTCCAAACATTTTGTACTTTTACTTTTAAGTAGAGTATATATTTCTCTATTGCATGATACTTTTGCTTAAAGGGGAAGACCACCCATTTTCAATATTGAACTATGCCATTAATATACCTTAGAGGAGTAGTGTGGAAATAATAATAAAGTTCCCCCTCTTCTGTGTTGCCTAGAACTGGAGGATTGATTTTGGGGTTTGTATTGTAAAGTACAACAGTGTGATGTCATCACATTGTGATTTTTTTTACTATTTCCACATAACTCCTCTAAGGTATATTAATGACATAGTTCAATATTGAAAATGGGTGGTCTTCCCCTTTAAAGGACCTACACCAGGGGTGTCAAACTCATTTTGGGGTGAGGGCCGGATTGGATGAAAGGCGAATTGATGAGGGCCGAACCAGTCGCGGATCGGATGGCATGCACACTCGCGCACATGTTCGCTCTGTTTTTCTTCCTGTCGTCTCAGCCACTGCTATAGCTAGCAGTATAGCAGTATATCATTTTACAAATTGTGTTCATTATTAAGTAAAATAGCTACTTTCATTATTGGTATTACAGTTGCAGTTAGGTACGAGAGATGCTATTTGTTTAAAGGAGTAGTTCATCCCCAAAATGACTTTTTTTTTTCTTTGATTACTCACGCCATGGAGACTTGAGTTCAATAATATATTTTTATTTTATTTGTCGCATTACTATGACAAAAATGTGATAATAGTACACTTCCCCCCATTGATTCCGGATGGGGACCCAAATGCATTTGGGTCCCCATCCGGAATCAATAGGCATGCATTTATTGTAATCAAATTTCTGTTTTAGGAATGAGTCTCCATTGGCTCCATGGCATTTTGGGGGTGAACTACTCCTTTAAGAAGTGCCAATAAGAATAAACCATTTGATAATAGAATAATTCAATTCCTGATAGTCTCTGCTATAATTTGTAAATGGCTAAAAAAATATTATTGATGCAGGACAATAATTATTTTTATTGTATTTTATAATAAAAAGAATAAAAGTAATGAACAATAATGGCATATTCAGAAAATATCTGAATGATAAAACTTTTGCTGTTCTGAGAGTTGATCCGTGTGACGTCACACGGATTCCCGTTTTTTTTTTTTCCAGTCAAAAAAACATTTTTTTCAAAAATTATTTTTTTCAAAACATTTTTTTTTCATTTTTTTTTTCAAAAATTTTTTTTTTTTCAAAAACCTTTTTTTTCAAAAACTTTTTTCAAAAAACTTTTTTTTCAAAAAACTTTTTTTTTTCAAAAACTTTTTTTTCAAAAAACTTTTTTTTTCAAAACATTTTTTTTTTTATACATAAATACAATGCAGGTGGGGTTGATTGTCTAATGTAGATTAACTTTCTGTAATGTCTGGTCTAGCAACGGTCGCCCTGTGTCATTTGACAGTAGGCCTATAACATACAACATAGGCCTACAGTAGGCTATAATCAGAGCTGCAACATTATCCTATTTTTGTATTGGCCCAATATTAACATTATTTGTTGTCAACGTGGGGTCCGGGGAGGAGTGAAGAGGAGGGGAGGGGGGAGGGGTGGAAAAACCCCACTAGATCCGCCCCTGAGCAAACAGAGGCCGTTTTGGTATTGCAGCTGGAGAGCCTCATTATAGTAGAGCTAGAACAAACAAAAAGAATGGTCAGAGTGTTTGTTGAGGGTTAAAACCTGTCTAAGACTCAATTTTGAGCATATATTTATACAAAAAATATAGTTTTAAAAGCATGGTGTAGGCCCTTTAAGTAAAATGTGTGAGTTATGTTCCTTTACATGGATTCACCCAAACACACCAGCCCGTATTTCAGGCACCTCACCCCTGCTCACATTTACTTCTATATAGACGGGTTACCTGTTGTTTTGGGGAGCGCTGGTTTCATTGGCTAATTTTGGTACGGACCCTGCACACGCATCTAGTTTTATCAGTGTAACGTGGACCAGAAACCTGTCTATTAACCTCATGTTAACTGATGAGTCACAGTTGAAAACATGCTATTTTCTGGACACATTTCCTAATAATGATGTCTCAACCAAACCTCACTTCCTCTTCTAGAGGGTCCACTTCCCTTTCCTGTAGAAGTTCCAGTAAGTGTTGTCATGTCAACCACGTTGACGTCTCCTCTCAGGTCACCAGGCCTAGTGAGTCAACGGTTTCTCAACCAGTGGTCCATGGACCAGTAGTGGTCCATGACATGATCAGCGGTGGTCCATGTCTGACTCTTCTTGGCTACAGAGCAGTGAAGTCATGACGTGACTCGCTCATCCCCCGGTTCACGGAAGTCATTTCTCTATGGAGAATAACATTGAGTCATCTTAAAATCCTCTCATATAAACATTGTGGTCCAAAAATAGACAAACGGTCTCCATGATATTGTCGGGGAGGCTCTGTATGGTTTATGATAGTCAGTCACTCATATTTGATGCAGTCAGTTTCTGGTGAAAATGAAACTAATTCAGCGACAGTAACATTAGCGTTTTCTCCGTTGATTCTTCATATCCATATGAGTCAAACCACTGAGATCATTTGTTTATAATTGGAACACAGTTCTTATATGACGTGATATGAAAAAAGTCTATGGGAATTCAGAATGGGGGAAAACCGTGAACCAGGTAGGATGGGTAAATGACATCACACTTCACTGCTCTATAATAGTCAGCGGTGGTAAAAGTACTTCATGTTTTTACTTCAGTAAAAGTATCAATACTGCAGTATAGAAATACTCTGTTACAAGTAAAAGTTCTGGAATTCAAAATGTACTTGAGTAAAAGTACAAAAGTATTAGCATTAAAATGTACTTAAAGTACCAAAAGTAAAAGTACAAAATGTTTACAAGCTTACAAAGCGTCACGATGCGACACGTTGTGAGGTTGTAGATCGGCTATTTTCAAATAACCTAGGTATAAAATAGGGCTTAAGTGGATTAATGTATGTTTTATAATATAATCATTTATATCTGCAAAGTAACTAAACTTTTCAAATAATTGTAGTGGAGTAGAAGTGAAAGTATGGGAAATTGAAAACAACAAAAATTGTTAGTACAAATATCTCAAAACTGTACTTAAGTACAGTCCTTGAGTAAATGTACTTACTTTCTTTACACTTTCCTTGTACCTTGTACTGTACATACTGTAGTCTTCAGGTATGCCAGCATGAAAACATTACTGTCACAGACATACATACAGACAGACACGTGCACACATAGACATCAAAGGGGGCTTGAGCCCCTGCCCTTTTATCTGTCTGTAAAAAGTGTCCTCTCCAGACCATGAATGCAGTTTTCACTATGGTGAAAGAAATGCAAATGCCCCCTCTTTCCATGCCATACCTGAAGGCAGCATCCAAGAGAATTGCCTTGTCCAAATTCTCCTGAACTTTATAGCATCTCATGTTGAAAGAATTGCCCTCTCTGTGTAGAAATCTATGCAGCATCTACAGTATTGACTTGATTATGCTTAGTTCATTGTGGTATCAAGCACAGAAAATAGCAGACCTCCAAGCTCACAACACGTCGCAGCGTGGTGCGGTGTGAGCTTGGAGGTCTGCTATTTTTGAGGCCCTTTTAGAAATGTCAGCCCCTGCCTCTCTAACATTCTCTGCACATCCCTGCATACAGTGGTTCACAGAAAATTGAGTCGCCTCAGGTATCTGTAGGTACCTCTGGACACCCACCGGTCTCTCTGGAGATGGGAGTGTCTAAAAATAGGAGGCCGTCCTTTCAGCTTATCTTCTGCAATACAGTCAAGTGACACTAGATGGCATAGCAGAGCAATTAGTTTAACTATTTTGCTGGGGATTGAAATGAATTGAAATGAACCACAGAAGAGACTACTGTAGATACTAGAGAGTAATTATACTTTAAATGGTGTAAAAATACATTTTGGCATAGGACTTTTTCATTAAATGTTAATTAAATGTCTCATTTGTATTTGTAAGGGTCCATTTAAAACTGGCTATGGGACTAAAACGGATAATTATAAAGTTAACAGTTCACATGACAATGAGCTTATTACCAGCACTTAATAACAGTTCCACTGTTTCAGAGAGAGCATGTTTCATTATGGAAAAGCTCTGCTGTTCGCTTGTCTGTCTTTGTTTCCTTGTTGGTTTGAAAACATGTGTCTACCCATGTTTTTCTTAGATTAGCCAACTAATTCTACTATTTCTTTGCATTTGATGTAATTGGTGTTGGTGTAATGATGTATTACCTAAGTTCTAAGAATTACTTGAGTTCAATGTTGAGGTATTTGTATTTTACTTTAGTATTTACAAATTCAATTTGGTGGTCATTACTTCACAGTGTCTATATATCATTGATTACTGCACCTCTCAGTTCTCAATTATAAACATTTATAATCATGTAGTCCAGGGGGCGCCTGAGGGATTGAGCATACAGTTATGAGAGCACTGGCCAAACTGCATTCCTGGCACTCAGCCGATATCACACGTCGGCTTTGTCCCTTTCAATGTGAGCAGGGCGTCACCCAGCGTCAAAGCCCGCCTCCACATCCTGGCTGTCTGCAAAGGCTGTATGTCTACTCGTGATGTAGCTCTACTGTAGCCTATACAGTATTCTACCCCCACCTCCAAAATAATAAAAAAAAATCTCAACTTAACTGTGTCATGTTCCCAGCCTACATAGGCCTATACTGTGTATTTACCCTTCAACTATAAAATATATATTGTTTTTAATGAGACATGCTTTGTAATTAGGCTATGCTCCCAAATCCATATTATTATCGTCTGTTCGCATATTTCAATGAGTCCCGCAAAAGGAGGTTTTTAGCGAGGTGAAGTGAAACACCAACAAAAGTCACCTGGAAGATGAAGGTCGGAACATTTATAGCCTATGGAGCATATTTCTGGACATTATCTACGGGGATGGGCTATTTCTCTATCAAAATAACAACTTTTCTAGTGTTATTTCTTATCCTGGTAAACATCATGGGTCTGTCTGACAGACAGCGTTCCTTGTTCGGCCATGTCAGATATATGCGCTTTCTCTAATTATCCAACAGAAGAGAGAGAGAGAGAGAGAAATGGTCAAGCCTATAATATATTCAATAGAAATATATTTGTTATGCCAAATTACAAAACCAAACCCGAGTGGCCCCGTAATGGTCTTGTCCAGTTCCGTCCCGTTCGGATTCTTTTTTTGTTTTTTTTTAGACCTGTGACATTGTCCTGAAATCCGTTTATTTCCGAGGTTCAGAGAGACCCGAGCATTTAGCTTATGATTAGGCTATTAAAAGTCCATGCGTGCCTCTGCCTTTCATGTGGTGAGGTCTACTCAATCTAACATACTGCAGCTGTGTGAACTGATATGATGATGATGAAAGCAACATGCGTGCCTTAAGAGGAGGCTGGACGCACTGGAGAAAAAAAGCGAAATAGCCGATCTGCAAGCTCATAATGGACATGATTTATTTCAGTCTAACAGTGGACTGACACTGGACTGTTTATTCTGTCTGTCTGTCTGTCTGTCTGTCTGTCTGTCTGTCTGTCTGTCTGTCTGTCTTGTTTTGTCTATGAACCAATAAATGTTTTATAGCCAATATGCTATAGACATTTTTAAAAGGCTTTCATATACTCCTGACATTTTTCAAATGAGGTTTGGGCTAATAGATCACTATGTGTTCAGTTTAGGCTATTTTCTGGGTTTCAATTAGGCCTACAACAACACAAATAATAGCTAATAATAATACATTTTCGGTTAGTCTGACAGACTGCACTGTTATGCAGCAGGGGAGGGGGTGCTATGACATCCAGCAGCCAGCGGCCAGCGGTGGACAGTAACTGAGTAAATGTACTTGAGTACTTTTACTTTTATTTGTACTTCAAGTAGCTTAAAAGCATGTACCGGTATGTCCTCTTGAATACGTTTATTTAAAAGCAAGTACTGTTTTACTCTTTTTAAGAAGTCCTCCACTCCATCAGTGTTTCAACTGTAAACCTTTGCTTTGTCCCAAACAGCGTCAAAGCCCTCCCCCACATTCCTGGCTGTCTGTGATGCAGCTATGCTGCTCCCCCTCCAACCGTCCTACTGTATATGTTCCATGTTCTCCCTTATAGACTGTTTTTATTACATTTTTTGACACTTGCTTTGGCAATGTAAACGTATGTTTTCTCACAAAATGTCATGATTACCGAAAAGTATTGTCACATCTTCTTCTGAGACGTTGACATTTACCAGAAGAGGAGGAGAAACGGTCAGCACAGAGAGAGGCGGCAGTCGAGGAGAGAGAGAGACAGATAGAGCAGAGAGAAGTGTCCCTTGATGCGACTACAGTGTTACCAAAACAGCTGGCAGACATACAACTGTGTCAAATATCGCAACATCAACAAGCCGAAATCAGTCGCTTACTTCAACTGGAAAATGGTAACCGTCCAGCACGCTATGCCGATCTGCTGTTCAGCTATGTTACGCCTTTGCATATGTATCATTCTTGGGTGAAAAGAGCTAACTGGTACGGCACTGGGGTGAAATCTATACTTCCACAGAACCTGAAAGAATTTATTTTAAACTGTTGCCAAGAAAGGTTCTATTCCGATGTCCCCGAAATGACTGCTGCAGCAAGGCAATCAATTGTTACCAAGATTAACGATGTTCTCCGTAAAAGACGAGATTGGACTAACCGAGTCTGATTGTTTTCGATTCACATAGGCAACATTTGATTGTATGTGCCATGTTAAACTTCGCAAAGATAAGCAGATGAAGGTTAGACAGACTGAAACGTTTTTATTCACAGTAAAACATTGTAATTGTAATTGCATTTGAAGACTGAACTGTATCTGTTGCCTACTGCCTTGTTTCCAAATAAAGAACAAATTCAATTTAACATGTTTGATTTTTTTTTTCCAAGGATACAGTTTAATGCTGAGAGAGAGAGTGACCAAAATGAACCATACCTTGCTTATTATACTGTATAGCTTTTTACTTGCCTTTAATTGGCTTGAACTAAAACATAGATAAGGGGGGGGGGGGGTTCTCAAATAATAATTTGATTATCAGGGGGGACCATTACTTTTTTATTTTGGCTGGAGGGGGGTCATGCTACTTTAATTTGTTGAATTTTGTATTAAAAAATGTTTTCTTTTGTTATTTTTCATACGTGTTTACTCCCATATATTTATCAAGTTCCCCCTGATTAACTTGGTATATTCCGCTTCTGTAAATCTCCCCACAAGAAACGCGCACTATAGGCTAAAATACCCTATAGCCTATAACGTTCTCTACAATAAGTAATTGTAGATGATAGTTATATCTATCAAATATGGTTTTATATAGCAAATCAATGTCGCACTGTAGATCAGCCAACGTTTTTTTTCATAATTAGGACGGTGCTTGCTACAATGTCTTTTATAAAGACAGTTGGAAAATGGTAGAATGACACTGTTCTTAACAAATCACCAATATTGTATGAGGAAAAAAAGGCTGCTGCCGTCTGCATTATATAAGCTTGTTTAGAATGTCGGTCTTCGGGCCGAGCCGGTCTCCAATTGTCAATTATGTATCGGGTTTGGGCTCTGTCCGGGCTGAAATTCTGTCGGGCTGGGTTGGGCCGGGCTCACTTTTTTAGGCCCGATTTAAGCTCTACGGGAAGAGGTGACGTTTTATTTGTTTTAATGGCTTCATAATTGACCGAGCCATGATGAACTTAAACCAGAAGAACAAAACGTAATCCTCGCTCGCTCGCTTTCTCTCTCCATCTCTCTGTCGCTCTGTTCCAAATCATGTCCAAATGGAATACCACGGCCCCATAATGAGGAAATGTATTTGGCGTGGGAGAGTGTCGTCAGGGTCCCTGCACTGTTATTATTATTATTATAGGAAAGGTCTCGTTTTGGTTAAGTTGTGTCTTTTTCGTTTCCTTATATTTAGCTTATTATTATTATGTCACGTTTGTGTTATTTTTGGGACAGTGTGTGAACCAATTATTTTGTAATTGTTTGTGAGTAATGACGATTGGCTGGTGACTCTTGAGGTAACTTCTTTATATACAAACCAGGAACTTTCAAATGTAAATGTCACAATAGTCTACTTGTTATCCTGCTGTTCTTATTTCAATATTAATTATTAGTGAAAGTTAGATGAAGTTAGAACTCAACTGCTCTGCTGCTGAGTGAGCAAGCCGATCGAGGCGCGATCGTCTATGGGCGGGATCAGCAAGGCCGTCAGTGATGAAAAAAAGTACTCACATGTTTTCCTTAAGTAAAAGTAGAAATACTCTTTTAGAAATCCCATGTTCAAAATATAAGCCTTAATTGGCTTGAGTAATGACGTTTTGGTATCAAAATGTAGGCTGTATAAAGAAAACGGAGCCTATAGTCTAGTCATTTCACAAATGTAGCCTACCATTTGTAGATTATACAAATATTTGAGCAGATTGAGCAATATTGTGAGCTTGTATTTTCAAATGGCCTAAATGTAGGGCTGAAGTGGTTGTATGCCTTTATAGCCTAATAATCGAAATTTGCAAAGTATCTAACTGTTTTCAAAAGATTGTAGTGGAATAAAAATAGCCTACTCGAGTAAATGTACTCAGTACACTAATGAAGCCTGCGTGTGCCGTCAATTCAACACGGGCGGACAATAGAACTGGTTCAACATGTTTGGCACAGATACTTGTGTATTGGAAGCAATTAGCTTGTCTAGAGGGTCGCCTATATGGTCAGCTGCTCCCCCTCCAACCGTCCTACTGTATATGTTCCATGTGATGTTCTCCCTTATAGACTGTTTTTATTTAATTTTTTGACACTTGCTTTGGCAATGTAAACGTATGTTTTCTCACAAAATGTCATGATTACCGAAAAGTATTGAAAAACGGTGTGGTAAATAATAGTTTGACATTTTAACTTGACCTTTCACTCTGTAATTAGAAAGGGACCCTTTCACAAAAGCAAAAGCGATTGGTCATGTCAGAGGCTTGGTTCTCAAAAACCTCCTCGCTGTCACATCTTCTTCTGAGACGTTGACATTTACCAGAAGAGGAGGAATGGAGAAAGATTTCTACAGGCATTAGGCCTACATTTATGACCATGATGGCATTACATTATTATTATTAAACCACAATCAAATGTTTGTCCAGGTGTCTGGGACAACTAATACATCTTTATGAACAACTTTATGAGGCTATTGGAAAAATGTTGCCTACTGCCTTGTTTCCAAATAAAGAACAATTTCAATTGAACATGTGAACAAAAGTTGTGTCTTTTTCGTTTCCTTATATTTAGCTTATTATTATTATGTCACGTTTATGTTGTTTTGGGACAGTGTGTGAACCAATTATTTTGTAATTGTTTGTGTCACAACGTTCTGTCATTTGATGACTTCTCCGCCTCTCTCTCTCTCTCTCTCTCTCTCTCTCTCTCTCTCTCCCAGCCCTAGAATATATATATACATACAGTATATAGTATCAAAATCAGCTTACAGTTTTTTTTTCGATTGCTAAAACACATTTTTTTTAAATTTGGCACAATTTTCACAACCTTTACTTCTGTCCCCAATCGCTTGACTCAATTTGTTACTACTTTAGATTTCCTTATCATATTAGACTCTGACTTTCCTTCTTTACACTCTGATGTAAATTTCACATCACCTTGTTGTCAAAACACAAGACACACTTTTCAGGTTTGCACACACTTCTCACATAAAATCTCATAGCATCAATCCACAACACACAAATATTCAAATCTCTAAACTTTCGGGTCAGGCGAGCAATTCAGAGCCAGGTCCCACTGCTTCAGGCCATGGAGGAGGCTTATGGAGATGTGGGCTTTGAGGCCTGTCAGGGCTTCATGCGGCACTCTAGGCCAGGGGTTTTCAAAGTGGGTGATGGGGCACCCTGGGGTGCCACGACGGCAGTCCAGGGGTGCCGCGAGATCATTTGATAATATTTTGAATTTATTTGGACACTTGAAAAAATATTATTTATTATATAAAGTACAAAGTTATTTTCAGTCAGTTCTAACCAAAATGGCTATTATGTAATGGCTCAACGTTTTCCTCGCAACATAATCACTAAAATATCGTCACTGTCGGGCAGAAAACTTGTATCTCCAAGTTTCAAATGTGTACGGCTTTTGGTAAAGAAAAGCCATGCTACATCATACAAGACTGTCGCACAAAACTATTGAAAACAGCCGATCTACAAGCACACAACGCGTTGTGGGCTTGTTTGGAGTGTTTGGGGGTAAACGTTTAGACCTACAGTCAATAAAATGTTTTGTCTGCATATTTGTGTGCTGTTTTATGTTTGTCTATGAGAGAAGTGGGCATACACTGGGTCATTTTACAAAAAGGGAATTGGTTCATTTACCAGAGTAATTGACATTCATTCAGTGTGTTCCATTTCGACAATTGTGTTTTCAATTTTGCTCTTCAGTGTTCTGTTCATGCTTGGTAGTGTTCAGCCAAAAGCTAGTTGTGTTTATTCAATGAATGCATGTGTGTGTCATGTGAAAATATGGCTGTGTTTACCAAATGAAAACACGAGTTCCATTTTGTGAACATGTTAAGAGATTTGATGGCAAAGAGTTGTTTTGCAAAGGGATCTTCAACGTTTTCAGATCAAGGACCCCTTAGTTGAGAGAGAGATGAAGCAGGGACCCCCACAACCCTTTGTACCTCAACCTCTGTGCTTACTGCTTAGTATGCTCTTTTTTCCCCTCCACACCTAAAGTATTTGCCGAAAATAGCCAATCTGCAAGCTCACAACACTTTGCAGTGTGAGGTGTTGTGAGCTTGTAGATCTGCTATTTTTGAAAAATTGTGAAAATGAGTGCAAGTCTTTGAATATCTTTGACCCGATCTTTGACCCGACTTCTAAATCCTTCCTCTAAAATCGAAATCATGCTGTTCTCAAACCTTTTCATGTGAAGGACCCCCAAAATTACAGATATTTGGCCACGGACCCCCCATCTCAAAATATGTTATTCCAGGGACCCCCCAGAAGCAAATATTTGAGTTACAAATGTTCGCTTTTAAGTAGATATATTCAAAGACTTGCAAAAAAAAACATGATTTAAAAAAAATAGCAGATCTACATGTGCTTGTATATTTGCTATTTTTCAATAGTTAAAGCAGTCAATAATCCTAGGCCTAAATGGGTTAAACAAATAATTACAATTTGAGTGCAAAAATAACTTGAAAAGAAACTATTTACAAGCTCACAATGCAGGTAGAGATAACAAGTAACCAACAAGTAATAGACTCGAATAGTCGACTCATATTGAAGAATCGCCACCCCGTGGCTGAACAGCCACACTACACGTTGAAATAAAATATCACATTTCTAGGGGGCGCGGCTAAGAATTTGGAGGCGTGTTTGACAGAGGTACCTCTAGGCACCTCTTGACACCTCTAGGTGTCATTTTAGACTTGGCGACGCTAAATGTTGTAACCCACTGTACATACAGCCCAGTAATAAATGCACCCCTGATTAAAGTCAATGCTTAAGACAAAGATACACAACAGGACAGGACAAGGCCCACTTCAACTGAGCCCACTTCTATCCAGTGCCCACTTTGTAAACCTGTCCAGTCCTTCAATGACCAGTTCCTATTAGAGCCCAGTTCTATCAGTGTCCACTTTAATTATAGTCTATTCCTTTAAGAGCCCAGTTCTATCAGTGTCCACTTCAATTATAGTCTATTCCTTTAAGAGCCCAGTTCTATCAGTGCCCACTTCAATTATAGTCTATTCCTTTAAGAGCCCAGTTCTATTTCAGTGCCCACTTCAATTATAGTCTACTATTCCTTTAAGAGCCCAGTTCAATTATAGTTTATTCCTATAAGCAGTGTTGGGAAAGTTCACTTTAAAAACGAACTAGTTCAAGTTCAAGTTCAGAACTTCTAAAAGGAACTAGTTCATTTCTAGTTCATGATTCTATATTTTGAACTAAAGTTCATGGTTCCCCAAAATGAACTAACTTAGTTCTTTTTCGTTCTTTTTTTAACCATAATTCTTTTTATACTTTTGGCTATTCAAAAAATATAAATTAAATGATTTATGTATTTTTTATTTATGTTTTCTTTTTTTTTCTTTTTTTTACCTTACCATTTATTGTGTAGCAATCTATACAATAGGCCTAAGGCTATGTCTAAAACACTGGCCTACACACGACGTCTTGAAGAAATATGAATTAAATAAAGTAAGACATGAACACAATAATATTAGGCTTGCCATTCAGGTTGACAAATAAAGTTGCCCCTTTGAGAAGTGGAACTTACAAGTCATTTAAAATAAGGTGGAGAGAATCTACTGAGTAGGCCCTACCTGCACTACTACAGTGGTTCTCAACCTTTTCAGGATGCAACCCCCAAAATAATCATATGAACTGGGGACCCCCCACCCTGACAAGCACTTGGAATTATAGGAGTTGGCATTACATTAGTTTGACTGTTTGATTGTGAAAATAGCCGATCTACATGCTTATGAACATGTGCTTTAGAAATGTGCAGATGCCACACCTATACTGTATGTTGATCTGTTTATTGTTGAGTGAGAAAACAATGTTAACATTAAGCTTAACAACTGGGGAGTCAGGGACCCCCCAAAAAATAAAATTGGGGATCCCCCTAGGGGTCCCAACCCACAGGTTGAGAACCACTGCACTATATAACACAGAATTATTTGACATTTTGGTTACAGATTTAACAGTTGACACACGTGCACAAGACAGAGAAAACAAGCCTTTGTAACAGCTGCTATTAATGTTGAGCTGTTAATTGCCGCATTTTCAATGAGGCGATCGAGTCGATCGTTATGCCTGGCAGACAGTGTTACCGTGCGTGCAGTCTGTCATCTGATCCAAGAAAGTTGGAGCACCCAGCACCCTAACAACATCGCGGATTTCAGGAACAGAGGTAGAAGTAGGCTAGACTATATTATAAGATGTACTGTATGATGATCAGTTATTATTCCAGTGAGTGAAATCCTGTTTTAACAGCTTCACTTAGAGACGGCAGATCCCTCTCTCCCTCACTGCTCAGAGTGCAGACTGAGCTGAAGTGTTGTGTATAGAAAGGGGAGGGGGGATGGGGAGTTTAGGGGCAGCGCTATACTAGTCCGTAAGACAGTGTTCCACCGAGAGAATACACTTCAGCTCAGTGAATGGGCACACAGTGCGTGCTTCTATTGGAGCATGTGAATGAAAAGAGAGAGGAGAGGACAGACAACCGCGGAGGCGCGGACCGCCGCATGAACGGCCGACGAACGCCGACGAACGTCGTTCATGGGCGTCAGAATGACCGCGTTCGACAATATCGTTCATCAAGCGAAAACAATTACGTTCAGTTCACGTTCGCCCAAAATATGAACGTGTTCATGAACGATCGTTCTTTGAACGCGTTCGGGTACAACACTGCCTATAAGAGCCCAGTTCTATCAGTGCCCACTTCAATTATAATATTTTCCTTTAAGAGCCCAGTTCTATCAGTGCCCACTTCAATTATAGTCTATTCCTTTAAGAGCCCAGTTCAATTATAGTCTATTCCTATAAGAGCCCAGTTCTATCAGTGCCCACTTCAATTACAGTTTATTCCTTTAAGAGCCCAGTTCTATCAGTGCCCACTTCAATTATAGTCTATTCCTATAAGAGTCCAGTTCTAATATTCTATTCATCAAATGTTGTCAACAAGTGACTCTGTTCCTGTCCTGACATGACTTTCTGCTCTGTTGAAACAACCACACAAACACAAACCAGTTTAACACGTCAGAGCCTCTAGGCTATGCACGTCTGAGTGTGTGTGTGTGTGTGTGTGTGTGTGTGTGTGTGTGTGTGTGTGTGTGTGTGTATGTGCGTGCGTGCGTGCGTGCGTGCGTGCGTGCGTGCATGCATGCTTGTTTTACGTTGTTGAAATTTCAAGGAAGAGTTTGTGAGTGTTGTCAACTGCAAATTGTTGGATGGAAAATAATGTATTCACCAACACATTAAAAACACAATGTAGCCTACACTAGTGTAAAAGGGTAACCAAATGGACCCTTACAGCTCTGCAACTCTGAGAGTGTACAAACAGAACCAAATGGACCAGGGACGTGCTGGGCCCCTGATTCAGCCCGGGAAAAAGAGTTGCAGAGGCCCTCATTGCGCGCTATGGAGAGAGATCTCTCTCTATAGCGCTGCTGCTACTCAAAGATTTGCCATTTCAGATCATGACAAGTGACAAGCCAGTGGGCCAATTACATGAGTTATATTTCGTCGTTGTCGGGTGGAAACCTTGTAAGTCTAAAACCGTTTGTTTTGTATTTATCATTTTAAAAGACAGCCGATCTACAAGCACACAACGCCTCGCACCGCGAGGCGTTGTGTGCTTGTAGATCTGCTGTTTTCACTACTTTTGTGCGACGGCCTTGTATGATGAAACAGGGCTTTGCTTTCCGAAAAAAATCTACACATTTGAAACTTGGAGATACAAGGTTTCTGCCCGACAGTGACGATTTACTTTGTTATACGCCCAGCCCCCAAAATGGAAGACATTTTTTTTATTTTTTTTTCCTAATGGCCGGCCTGGACCGGCCGGGAATGAACCGGCCGTTCAGGAGTTGTCCCGCTTTTCCCAATGGCCAGCACGTCCCTGAAATGGACCCTTACGGCTCTGTAACTCTGAGAGTGTACACATGGAACCAAATGGACCCTTACAGCTCTGTAACTCTGAGAGTGTACAAATGGAACCAAAATGGAGCCTTACAGCTCTGTAACTCTGAGAGTGTACAAATGGAACCAAATGGACCCTTACAGCTCTGTAACTCTGAGAGTGTACACATGGAACCAAATGGACCCTTACAGCTCTGTGACTTTGAGAGTGTACAAATGGAACCAAATGGACCCTTACAGCTCTGTGACTTTGAGAGTGTACACATGGAACCAAATGGACCCTTACAGCTCTGTAACTCTGAGAGTGTACAAATGGAACTACATGGACCTTTACAGCTCTGTAACTCTGAGAGTGTACACATGGAACCAAATGGACCCTTACGGATCTATTTAGTTCCTTTTGTATTCAGATTAGATCAGCTATTTTAACCAGGGGTGGAGCTATAGGAGAAGCAGCCAATGCAGTCGCATTAGGGCCCGGGGGGAGGGGAAAATAAAAAATAAATAAAACTTTTATTTTGAAATGCTTACCGGATTGAGAAGACACTCTATTGCCCCTCTTGACGAGTGCTACTGATTGCCCAAACTGATCAGTTGCTTGAGGACAGCTGTGTCCTGTTTACTTTTAGCGGTAGGCATGAAGAATTTTCTCTCTTCAGCTGTGAGTGAGACCTGCCGTCTTTTTAGGGCTGTTATCGGTAGTTTTTTTACAGCATGGCTCTGAAACTAATATCTGATTTCTTTGGTGGGCCCGCCACCCAATTAAAAAAGAAAAAGAGTTGTAGGCTACAGAAACAAGTAGGATATTGTTGATCAGTCCGTGACTCGATCAGAGGTGGAGGATTAGGAACAGAATTTCTACTCAAAGGTAATTAATAGCATTTATACCAGGGGTCTTCAACAGGGGGTCCTCAGACAGAGTTACTACGGGGGGTCCTCCAAATCTTCCAATCCTTTTTATATTAACCACTTGAACCCTAGTGTCCATATTCTGAGAACTGTAGCCGAAATTAGCCGATCTACAAGCTGGTGAGCTTGTAGATCGGCTATTTTCGGCAAAGACGTTTGTTTTACAGAGTAAAAGGTCAAGTTTATCAGGTAATGACGGTTCAAGTGGTTAAATACTCGAAACACAAATTGACATGAATCCAAAATACACTGATGACTGTGCTGTCAAACGATGAAACTATATGGAATCTATGAAAAAGTATCAATACTGGATGTACTCTGTACTCAAGTAGAAGTCTGGTATTTAACATTTACTTGAGTAAAAGTACAAAATTATTGGTATCAAAATGTACTAAAAGTACCAAAAGTAAAAGTACTCATTTTGCTGAATGTCCCAAGTTATCAAATGAAGACAAATCTTTTGAAAATATCCGATCTACAAGCTCACAATGCGTCACATCGCAGCGCATTGTGAGCTTGTAGATCGGCTATTTTCAAATGGCCAAAATGTATATACGGCTGAAGTGGTTAATGTATGTTTTGTAATAATAATAAAAATCTACAATCTACAATCTACAATCTACATAATCTCTAAATAACTAGTAACTAAAGTTTTGAAATAAAGTAAAAGCTATACTGTGTAAGTTGCTCAACTAGTGGTCAGTAGCTCTATAGCAAACCGCGGTCGCGTCCGCGTCTTTCGGCCGTTTTTCGCCGCGGACACCACCGCGCCCGCCTGCACCTCGCCGAG
Source organism: Nannobrachium achirus (assembly GCF_963921795.1). Lineage (NCBI taxonomy): Eukaryota > Metazoa > Chordata > Actinopteri > Myctophiformes > Myctophidae > Nannobrachium > Nannobrachium achirus. Next base: position 3,084,037 of record NC_137828.1, read on the forward strand.
ATCTATCTTTAGAGGGGTCCCTGGTTCCTGTGCGTTCAGGCATTCCGGAGAAACTGACTCCTTCACCCGAGTATATGCTGTTGTTATGTTGAGGCAAGCTACTTCTTGAGAAGTCAGCAAGATGCGCTGTGATTGGCCGGCAGTGTGTGATGACGTAATTTTGCCGCGAAATCCGGTCCCCGGCCAGAATCATAGAAAACATATTTACAGAAGGCTTTAGGGGCTGAAATTCACGGAGTGGGTGTTCTAAAATTTAACGATTTAATAGTTCGATGATATTTAAGATTTGTTTAATTAAAAAAGTTGCATAGTATAACTTTAAAGTAAAAGTACAATATTTGGATCCCAGATGTAGTGGAGTAGAAGTAAAAGTATTGGAAATTGGAAACACTCAAGTAAAGTACAAATAACTAAAATATATGTGTTTCAATTCAGAAATGACCACAAAAAGCGTACAATAATGATAAAATAATCATTTTGGCCATTGTCAGACCGACACTTTGTTTACATCCTAGTCCAACCCTATCAAAGAATAGACTAGAACTAGCCCTTACCCGTTCAAAGATATGAGCTCCAAAATGATGTGCAGTGTGTGGGTTATGGGATGTGCACTGTGCACACAGTATATGAGGGATGGAAAGTAACTTTAACTGGTGCTTGCATGATGTAGGAGCATCAATGTAAGAAACCCGTTTCGTTTAATGGCTACAGACCTGCCTGCACACCCCCCCCCCCCCCCCCCGTGTGTGTGTGTGTGTGTGTGTGTGTGTGTGTGTGTGTGTGTGTGTGTGTGTGTGTGTGTGTGTGTGGGTTTGTGTGTGATTGTGCATGGCCTGAACAACAGCGCCCCTCCCTTAACATGTGTGGTCACAAAAGGTACTGTAGGCTAAATAGATATAGATACACCATAAAAATGCTAATATACAGCATACGATTTGTGAAAGTGACAAACAGGCTTCACAGTTATGTCAGGTGTGTTCATATGCTGATGGTGATGCGATTTCAGATCAATTGCTCCAGCCACCGAGGAGAAACGCTGTGACAGACAGACAGACACTCACTCACTCACTCACTCACTCACTCACTCACTCACTCAGACATTCGCAAAATTATAGTATAGATGTAAACAAAGTGTCAGTCTGACAATGGCCAAAATGATTATTTTATCATTATTTTACGCTTTTTGTGGTCATTTTTGAATAGAAACACATGTATGAAGCTTATTTTTTTATAAAATATTTTCGAAACATTTTTATTTTAGCATCCGTTTTTCAAGAAAAAGTTGACTATAGACGGGTTTCTTGTTTACAAACATTGAGACTAAATGCACAGCTGACTGTATCATGTAATCAATTCCGTCCAATCCCCAAACCTGTTGTTTTGGGGAGCGCTGGTTTCATTGGCTAATCTTGGTACGGACCCTGCGCACGCATCTAGTTTTATCAGTGTAACGTGGACCAGAAACCCGTCTATAGCTCCTTTAAGTAAATGTACTGAGTTACTTTACACCACATGCCACGTTTATCCTTCATCGTGCAGACCCTGAGGCTGCTCGCATGACGTGTGTGTGTGTGTGTGTGTGTGTGTGTGCGTGTGCGTGTGCGTGTGCGTGCGTGCGTGCGTGCGTGCGTGCGTGCGTGCGTGTACAGTTTGTTGAGCTCTTGTTTTTAGACAGAGGAAACAGGGAGGCGGGCGGTGGGAGTTTCCAGTCTTGCAGTTTGTATTTCCGTGTAGAGCTGTGTACAGTCAGCTGTAGCAGCACAGAGAACACTGGAGATTGTTGATCATAGATGTGTATTATCTATGGTTGGATGTAGACACTGTACGTTCAGTCATTATCATTCATTACAGTGTTGTTCATAGATGTACTGTATATACTGTACATATGGTTGGATGAAGAGGCAGCAGAAGATGTGCTTTAACTTCCTTCGTTTGACGGTGAGTTCACTTTCACTGCCTTGACTTGACTTGTCCCGTTCCTCAACATTTAGCAAAAACCAACCAGTAAGACTCCCTAAGCGGGAGATAAGCAGCCGTCAGGTCACATGTGTACACAGATAGGTCTGTAAGTGGCATTATTGGTTCCTGGTTGTAGGGGGATGTGCGAATGTATTGCTTAGGTAGAGCCAGAGAATGCAGGGACCAGAGTCCTGCACAGGTCCAATGTTGACAACCTGCGCCCGCCCCGCCTATGACTGTACGCTCCAGCCGGCAGCCGCTCCATGCGTGACTTGAAGTTTAGGCAGAAACAGTGCTGTATGCATGCTGTGGTTCTGTTCTGCTGTTCACTGTGTGAAACAGTGTTCTATGCATGCTGTGGTTCTGTTCTGCTGTTCACTGTGTGCGCTCTTGTGACGTTGTTTTAGGCAGAAACTAGGGTTGCCAACTCCCAGAGTTTCAAATACGGGACACCTCCAAATATTTTCAGGTTATAATGTTGGCTAAAACGGGTATTTTCCTATATTAAAACATATTTTTCCTTTCACAATATTAATTCGGGTGTCTTTGGGCCACCTAACCTATTACCTTAAAATCATGTAGTGTAGTCCTATATTTTATTTCGCTTTAGTTGGCAGACAAGACTACTGTAGTGCTCCCAGGAATACCATCCCATGGCTTATTTTCTGCTTGCTTGCCTGCTTTTTCACCTTGTTGTTTAGGCTATCACCTATCATGGATTCATGTATAATCTGTTTGTACACAATCTTCTGTCACACGTTTTTTTTAAGACATTAAACAATGTTCTGAGTACTGTCGTATGCTCGCTCGCACGCCCTCGTCTCTCGCAGGCAACTTGTGGACTGAACCTACAGCCCATGGGATTGGTGTAGGGGTGGAGACTGTCTTAGCAACACTGTGTTAATGAGCCAATGAGCTGCCTACAAACAGCGCAGTGCCTCACACAGCAATGGGATGCAGCACTTGTCTCAGAGGAGAGCAGAGTGGAAGCTCACTGACAGGCAGAATCGCTGTCATTTCTCAATTAAATCATCCCGTCATTCATATTTATCCCCCAACCTTAAAAGGATCCCTGGCTAATACGACAAATATGCCTTAACACATTCCCCGCCATTTAACAATACCTTCGTACTCTACCATGCCTCCAGTCTCCATAGACTTCCATGTAATTCATAGTGCACGGATCATGCACACCCATGCCTAGATAATGCACCACGTGTGTCCACATTGCTCACAGCTTTCAAACAAAACAATCCGAATGGAAATCCGTTCAGGCATTCATGAGATAGAAGCCATTATGTTTTCCTAAAATGTAAACAAAGATGGCTGCCATGTTTGATAGATGGGGTTGCTTTGGGGGTTAAACATGCAATTTCGCGATTTCTATCATGCCTACTACATTTTTTGGGGTCAGAATTTTTTTTTGAAAAAAAAAAAGTTTTTGAAAAAAATAATGTTTTTTTTCAAAATGGCGGAAATTCTCGGGACTATCGGGCCTGGCAGGGAAAGACATTGAAATTATCTCGGGACTATCGGGCCTGGCATGCAATGAGTTAATACATTATAATTGTCCTCTAGAACTACAATGTAAAATTAAAAACACCTTAAATATTTTATTTCTTCTAGAAATATCCATATGTGGTCTATCCCTATGGAATTTATGGCATGCATGTGCAAATAAAAAACACAAACATATTGATTTGATGCTCATATTAACCATAGGCAGTATTACATTTGTTTTTATTTCCACATGCATGCCATACATTCCATAGGGATAGATCACACATGACATTTATGACATCATCAACTTGCAACAGCCATTTCCCATATTAAGTGAAAGATTAGCTATTTCTAGATGAAATAAAATATTTAAGGTGTTTTTAATTTTACATTTTAGTTATAGAGGACACTTATAATGAATGAAAGCATATTTGTCGTATTAGCCAGGGATCCCTTTAAAATACGGGATAAAGAGCGTCCCGTATCAGTTCAATACGGGACACGTCTTTATTTCGTTCCCAAAAACGGGACGATCCCGTATTTTACGGGACGGTTGGCAGCCCTAGCAGAAACAGTTGTCTGATTTTCACAGTAAAATGTCACCCGCCCGTGTTTAGTCGCGCACCGTATTCCGCCGTTTCCCCCCGTCAAACACGGGTACCCGTCGGGTACCCGCGGGGCCCCGACCCGTTGCAGGACTCTGGTGGGGACTAGCTGTAACCCCGACCCGTTGCAGGACTCTGGTGGGGACTAGCTGTAACCCTGACCCGTTGCAGGACTCTGGTGGGGACTAGCTGTAACCCTGACCCGTTGCAGGACTCTGGCGGGGACTAGCTGTAACGGGTGGTGTTCAAGTAGTAGGAGATATGTTGGTTTGAAGGTGGAGCAAATGTGTAACAGGTGATGTGTTGATTTATGACAGTCACATGTTGATGACATGAGTTGAGAGTTACTGCGTCCCGCTGTGCGTGATGTTTTTGGCCAACATCTGTAGCAGCAGTGTCCATTGTTGTTGTCTGCAAAAAGCAACCTCATGGTGGCGCTAGAAGAGGGCCATGTGAGAAATCAGGGGCGGAGGTTGTGGTTTGCCAGCCAAGGAATGTGTGTGCAAAGTTTGGCATGGATAGGGGCAACGGTGCCAGAGATAAGAGTAGGCCCAAAAGTGTGACAGACTGACTGACAGCCAGCCTGTGGAGATTTTGATAGTAACTGCGACCTGACGGTCGCAATAAAACGTTGCGTCGTCGCTCAAGAGTTGTTGAGATTCCTCAAAGATACAGACACATGCAGTAGGATAAACCCTACCATGTAAACATGTGTGAATCAAAGATACAGACACATGCAGTAGGATAAACCCTACCATGTAAACATGTGTGAATCAAAGATACAGACACATACAGTAGGATAAACCCTACCATGTAAACATGTGTGAATCAAAGATACAGACACATGCAGTAGGATAAACCCTACCATGTAAACATGTGTGAATCAAAGATACAGACACATGCAGTAGGATAAACCCTACCATGTAAACATGTGTGAATCAAAGATACAGACACATGCAGTAGGATAAACCCTACCATGTAAACATGTGTGAATCAAAGATACAGACACATGCAGTAGAATAAACCCTACCATGTAAACATGTGTGAATCAAAGATACAGACACATGCAGTAGAATAAACCCTACCATGTAAACATGTGTGAATCAAAGATACAGACACATGCAGTAGGATAAACCCTACCATGTAAACATGTGTGAATCAAAGATACAGACAGATGCAGTAGGCTACAACCCTGCCAGGGTGACATGTGTGAATCGGCGAGGCCGTTAAATATTCGTAATGTGTTTTTGACAGTGTTGTACCCGAACACGTTCAAAGAACGATCGTTTATGAATACGTTCATATTTTGGGCGAACGTGAACCTTTGTTTTCGCTTGATGAACGAATTGTCGAACGCGATCATTCTGACGCCCGTGAACGCCGTTTGTCGGCGTTCGTCGGCCATTCATGCGGCGGTCCGCGCCTCCGTGCGGTCGTCTGTCCTCTCGTCTCTCTTTTCATTCACATGCTCCAATAGTATGCACTGCACGCAGCTCCTCATGAACGTTGATATGCGGTGCTGTCTGCAGCTGCACTGTGAATCTCCTCCTCGTTACGTCTCGCAAGTAAAGCCTGACTATACTTTGTCATGTGTGTTGCACGGCGAAAATAGCTGATCTGCAAGCTCACAACGCGTCGCATCCACGAGACAACGTGAGCTTGTAGATCAGCTATTTTAACCAACGCGGAAACATGCTGTGCGCGAGGTTTAGAAACTTCTGCCTTCAGCCCTTCACAATAAAGGTGCAGGAAGACTGGGCACTGGGCACCTAAATATTGTGGGCACCTCAATGTTATGTTGGATGAAATTATTGCTGTGTGTGGTTCTATATGGGCTGTGTCAATAATTTTGACAAATAATAGCATGCAGCAACGTCTAAACTTTTTTTTCCCTTTTTTTTTAAAAGCCAAAAGTATAAAAATATTATGGTTAAAAAAGAACGAAAAATAACGAAGTTAGTTCATTTTGGGGTACCATGAACTTTAGTTCAAAATGTAGAATTATGAACTATGAAATGAACTAGTTCATTTTAGAAGTTTTGAACTTGAACTTGAACTAGTAACCGTATCTTCTCTTCCTCATTCAGCTGTTGGCTTGTGGTTCAGAGCAGTGTTGTCTCTGTGCACTCAGCGCCGCACCCAGCATTTGTTACTGACTTGTTGCAACAACATCCTGCCTGCTTGAAGTTGTGCAATAGAGAGAGAGAGAGTGTGTGTGTGTGTGTGTGTGTGTGTGTGTGTGTGTGTGTGTGTGTGTGTGTGTGTGTGTGTGTGTGTGTGTGTGTGTGTGTGTGTGTGTGTGTGTGTGTGTGTGTGTGTGTGTGTGTGTGTGTGTGCGTGCCAGAGAGAGAGGGAGAACCATGCTGCATTCCTCACATTCCTCCCCACCACGGCTGGTGCAGCTGCGAGCCTGGCTGCGACATCAGCTCTCATTCACAGTGCGCATACACAGGGGCGTCACACCAAATTATGGGCCCTGGGTACAAGGATTCACTGCGGGCCCCCCCATGAATGTTAACTACTGAAAAATTGCAGATATACAAGCTCGCAGCGCGGCACTCGGTGCCGCGCTGCGAGCTTGTATATCTGCGAGTGCACTCGGTGCACTCGGTGCCGCGCTGCGAGCTTGTACATCTGCTATTTTAGAAAAATCGTGAAAATGTGTGCAAGAAACCTATGTCAAGGACCCCCAAGATGATATGTATTTGGCCACGGACCCCGATCTCAAAATATTTAGTTCCAGGGACCCCCCAGAAGCAAAATTTGAGTTAGAAATGTTCGCTTAAAAAATACATAATATTCAAAGATTTTCACACATTTTCACAACTTTTCAAAAATAGCAGATCTACAAGCTCGCAGCGCGGCACTCAGTGCCGCGCTGCGAGCTTGTATATCTGCTATTTTTCAATAGATAAAGTTATTAGGGCCCCTCCACCTTGGGCCCCAGTAACTCAGTCCCACTTTCCTACCCCTTGTGACGCCCCTGCACATACACAGGGGGAAACTGTCTGTCCTCACGGCCTCCTCGGCAGGCGAATGTAGCTGTTTTAAACTCCATTATATATTGTTTAGTTTGTTGTCTGTCTATCGACCTACATCTCTGCTAGTTTACAAACTTTACTATCAGTTTTTTGGGTGTGTGCTTAGTCCACAGTCAGCCTCTGCTGCCCCCAGCTGGCCAGCTCCGGAGAACCTGTAACGAGACTGGAAGCTCCCCAGCCCTGCGTCTCCTATCCGGGGGAAATAGTCCATGGGCCATACGAGTTTGTCGGTATCAAAAGGTGGCAAAGGTTACCATGCATTTTTGAAAAGCTCTATATCTGTAGATTATATTTTGGTATGATAACCCTTTCTTAGACACAGCTAAATTGGTGTTATCAGCCGCTAGAGTTGGTGTCCCATTAGCTTTACATTACAGGGAAAAAAAGCTAAAAATTAATCTGCTTTAAGTAGCATAAGAGGGGTCAAACTAGGGGGTTTTCACGATGCTGAATCCATTGCAAGCATCTGTTTTGCACGAAAAACATTCCTGGGGCTAAAACAGCCCCCACAAAAGTGTGAAAAGTGATGACTCATCACTTTTCATCACTAAACCATAGTCTTGTGGGACAGTTTTTAGCCCAAGGAATGTTTTTTGTGCAAAACAGATGCTTGCAATGGATTCAGCATCATGACAACCCCCTAGTTTGACCCCTCATATGCTACTTAAAGCAGATTCATCTTTTTCCTGTAATGTAAAGTTAATGGGACAACAAATCTAGCGGCTGATAACACCAATTTAGCTGTGTCTAAGAAAGGGTTATCATACCAAAATATAGTCTACAGATATAGAGCTTTTATAAAATGCATGGTAACCTTTGCCACCTTTTTGATACCGACAACTCGTATGGCCCATGGACTAAAAGTTGGGGTGGAGAGAGGCAGAGGGCACCCGCGCACACAGACCATTTTCACCTGCTTCCATGCCGTGTTGGTCATATAGCCTTTTATTTCAGTCCATATTCTTGACAAATCATCATTAATATTACATAGCCGTTATTTAAAAAAAAGTTAAAATGTTTATGTCGCAATTTCTGCAGCTCCGTGTCGGTGGTCAGACGAGTTGATTCGGTGGTCTGAATCCCCGCCTACTCAGACCATGCTGTGCTCTGATTGGTTGGGCAAAACAAAGCAAGCTATGTTGCAGTGTGAACGATACAAAAAAGCTGATATAAAATTGAGGACTAGTGAAAAAAAAAGCAAACTTTTCAGTTCCAAGCTTTTTTTCGAGCATGGAAGCTGGTTTCCATAGAGATAACATTGAATTACCAAGCTAAATGTTTAACTTTATATCTGTAGTGTGCACGAGGCATTAGTGGGTTAGGGTGCATGCACAATTTCACAAAAATTGCACACTGTGTTCATGATTTGAGGCATTTTATTCAAAACAGACCAATCTTGCAAACGTTGGAAGCCAATCTTAGCCAATCAGGATGGACTGTAGAGATACTGTCTACCGATTTGTGTGATTTTTGGACAAAATCTGTAGGAGAACTGCATGGCCAAAAGTTAGTTTTGTAAAAAATGGCCTCCTGGTGGCGCTACTGTATAACAGGACCATGTGAAAGATTTGGGGCAGAGGTTCTGAATTGGCATCCAGGGAGTGTGTGTGCACAGTTTGGCAGCGACCGGGCCAACGGTGCAGGAGATTAACTGGTAACAGACGGACGGACGGATGGACAGACAGGGTGCAAAACATAGTCTCTCTCCATGCTTTATGTAGCCTGGTGGAGACAATAAAACATAGTCTCTCTCCATGCTTTATGTAGCCTGGTGGAGACAATAAAACATAGTCTCTCTCCATGCTTTATGTAGCCTGGTGGAGACAATAAAACATAGTCTCTCTCCATGCTTTCAGCCTGGTGGAGACAATAAAACATAGTCTCTCCCCATGCTTTCGGCCTGGTGGAGACAATAAAACATAGTCTCTCTCCATGCTTTCGGCCTGGTGGAGACAATAAAACATAGTCTCTCTCCATGCTTTATGTAGCCTGGTGGAGACAATAAAACATAGTCTCTCTCCATGCTTTATGTAGCCTGGTGGAGACAATAAAACATAGTCTCTCCCCATGCTTTATGTAGCCTGGTGGAGACAATAAAACATAGTCTCTCTCCATGCTTTCGGCCTGGTGGAGACAATAAAACATAGTCTCTCCACATGCTTTCGGCCTGGTGGAGACAATAAGGACTGTTTTAGAGGCTTGATATGATTCATTGCTCGGTGCTACGCAAACACATTTAATCAAGTATTTACTATCATTATTGAACTGAAATGTGATGCTAGTTAGCAGAGTGTTTGTCAGTGTTTGAAAGTTGCTATTTTCTGGACACGTTTCCCAATAATGATGTCTCAACCAAACGGTCCAGACCTCACTTCCTCTTCTAGAGGTTCCACTTCCCTTTCCTGTAGAAGTTCCAGTAAGTGTCATCTCAGGTCACCAGGCCTATGGTGAGCAGGGGTGAAAGAGGGCCGGAACGGAACGGAACGGAACGGAACGGAACGGAAAAGAACGGAACACAGTTACATTAAAATATCCGGGGCCGGAACGACACTGTCAACATCCCTTATTAAATAACCTGCCACAAACGCACGTCCAAGAAGAGAACATGATCTACTAAAGTCAGATTAACACACACACAACATACAACATAGCATGCACACACATACAAGTGTTACTAGTTACTTTTTTCTAATAAAGTGCTTCTAAATAAACTTGACCCCCTTCTTCATAACAAGGAGGGGAGGGGGGCACTTATGAGTTTTTGTCTGGCTTTCTCAGTTTGTGAGCTTTGTACATGCATGCCCCATGGTTTTATCAGGACTGGGGTGGTATTATTCTTCAATAAGTTTAATGGCAAAACCAATGCCTTGCTTTGCAACAGTTAAATGAATGTACTAAAGAACATAGTGGTGATTTAGTTCATCTTCACCAGCAGGTAAAACATTCAACATTTTATTTTCCATTATGCATATAATAGACAAGCTCTGTTCAGACAGAGGTTGAATGAAATATAGAATAAAGCCAAGCAATAGGCCTATTGCTAAAACAAAGGTTATGGGTGACACCTGTCAGTCATGTCTCATTGTGTGCCTGCTTGGTGTGGATAACTATGGAAATCTCACTTCCCGTGGCTTGTTTACCATTGCTTTTTATACATTAAATATGTCAAGTTTCTAAGTTTAGTAGTTAAATGTTTTTTTACCAGTAAGACTCCCTAATCGGGATATAAGCGACCGTCAGGTCGCAGCATAATTTTAGAGCAAAATCTGTAGGAGCAGTGTCCAAAAATGTGTTTGAAAAAATCAGCCTGATGGTGGCGCTATATGGGACAGATCCATGTTGATGACATGAGTGTAAACATATTTGCATGATTTTAGGGCAAAATCTGTAGGAGCAGTGTCCAAAAATGTGTTTTGCAAGAATCTGCCTCATGGTGGCGCTAGAAGAAGGCCATGTGAGAATTGACGGGGTCAATTTGTGGTTGTGGTTTGGCAGGCAAGGAGTGTGTGTGCAAAGGTTGGCATGGATCGGGGCAACGGTTGCGGAGATATGAGAAGGGCAAAAATGTGACGTGTGATGTGTGACTGACAGACGGACAGACTGACAGGCGGTGGAGGTTTGAGCCTACTGTCAAAATGACAAAAGTGATCTTTATAATCTTAATAATCATGAGAACCAACTGTTTTAACAGTTACATTTAATAAACACAGATCAATACGTAATAAGAAGAAGTTGTAATGCAAGATATTTAATGAAGAAGGTCCACAGAATGAGAGGCCTGCTCTGCTGGAAACATCGCCAAAAAAAGTTAGGGCCATTTGTATATTCACTGTCCCATTTACTCCACTAGAAATATTTTAAAAAAATCAAATAAAATAAAATAACCAAAATTATAATAGTATGATACATTAGGTCACGTGGTCTCTCTGAAAACGGTCTGAAAATAGTCTGAAACTCATGTCACAGTGTACTCTGCCCCTCGCCCCCCAACAACAGCTGACCAGTACAGTAAGTAGTCTAAGTACAGTCAATTAATTTGATTGGCTTATAATTGCGCATTCTCACAATGACATCATAAACATATTAACTAATATTTTAAGATTACTTTTTAAAGTGACAGTACCTCTTTAGATGACAGTCCTACTTTAAGTAGCATGTGAGGGGTCAAACTAGGGGTTCTTCATGATTCTGAATCCATTGCAAGCATTTGTTTTCCATGAAAAACATTCCTTGGGATAGATTTCAGCCCCCCAAAACTGTGAAAATCACTTTTCCCCCCCACTTTTCACAGTTTTGGGCTGCCAAAAGTTAACCCAAGGAATGTTTTTCATGCAAAACAAATGCTTGCAATGGATTCAGAATCATGAAGAACCCCTAGTTTGACCCCTCACATGCTACTTAAAGCAGATTATTTTTATTTGTTTTAATATTTCTAGTGGAGTCAATGGGACAGTGAATATACAAAGGGCCATAACTTTTTTTCTCTATGTTTCCAGCAGAGCAGGCCTCTCATTATGTGGACCTTAATGACCAAACTAATAGATACAACAGAAATAAAAAGTACGGCAGAAAATCACAGGTCTTAACCTATTCCTTGAGCTTTTGGGCTTGTGGGTCCACGGCTAACTTTTCAGTTCCAAGCTTTTTTTCGAGCATGGAAGCTGGTTTCCATAGAGATAACATTGAATTACCAAGCTAAATGTTTAACTTTATATCTGTAGTGTGCACGAGGCATTAGTGGGTTAGGGTGCATGCACAATTTCACAAAAATTGCACACTGTGTTCATGATTTGAGGCATTTTATTCAAAACAGACCAATCTTGCAAACGTTGGAAGCCAATCTTAGCCAATCAGGATGGACTGTAGAGATACTGTCTACCGATTTGTGTGATTTTTGGACAAAATCTGTAGGAGAACTGCATGGCCAAAAGTTAGTTTTGTAAAAAATGGCCTCCTGGTGGCGCTACTGTATAACAGGACCATGTGAAAGATTTGGGGCAGAGGTTCTGAATTGGCATCCAGGGAGTGTGTGTGCACAGTTTGGCAGCGACCGGGCCAACGGTGCAGGAGATTAACTGGTAACAGACGGACGGACGGATGGACAGACAGGGTGCAAAACATAGTCTCTCTCCATGCTTTATGTAGCCTGGTGGAGACAATAAAACATAGTCTCTCTCCATGCTTTATGTAGCCTGGTGGAGACAATAAAACATAGTCTCTCTCCATGCTTTATGTAGCCTGGTGGAGACAATAAAACATAGTCTCTCTCCATGCTTTCAGCCTGGTGGAGACAATAAAACATAGTCTCTCCCCATGCTTTCGGCCTGGTGGAGACAATAAAACATAGTCTCTCTCCATGCTTTCGGCCTGGTGGAGACAATAAAACATAGTCTCTCTCCATGCTTTATGTAGCCTGGTGGAGACAATAAAACATAGTCTCTCTCCATGCTTTATGTAGCCTGGTGGAGACAATAAAACATAGTCTCTCCCCATGCTTTATGTAGCCTGGTGGAGACAATAAAACATAGTCTCTCTCCATGCTTTCGGCCTGGTGGAGACAATAAAACATAGTCTCTCCACATGCTTTCGGCCTGGTGGAGACAATAAGGACTGTTTTAGAGGCTTGATATGATTCATTGCTCGGTGCTACGCAAACACATTTAATCAAGTATTTACTATCATTATTGAACTGAAATGTGATGCTAGTTAGCAGAGTGTTTGTCAGTGTTTGAAAGTTGCTATTTTCTGGACACGTTTCCCAATAATGATGTCTCAACCAAACGGTCCAGACCTCACTTCCTCTTCTAGAGGTTCCACTTCCCTTTCCTGTAGAAGTTCCAGTAAGTGTCATCTCAGGTCACCAGGCCTATGGTGAGCAGGGGTGAAAGAGGGCCGGAACGGAACGGAACGGAACGGAACGGAACGGAAAAGAACGGAACACAGTTACATTAAAATATCCGGGGCCGGAACGACACTGTCAACATCCCTTATTAAATAACCTGCCACAAACGCACGTCCAAGAAGAGAACATGATCTACTAAAGTCAGATTAACACACACACAACATACAACATAGCATGCACACACATACAAGTGTTACTAGTTACTTTTTTCTAATAAAGTGCTTCTAAATAAACTTGACCCCCTTCTTCATAACAAGGAGGGGAGGGGGGCACTTATGAGTTTTTGTCTGGCTTTCTCAGTTTGTGAGCTTTGTACATGCATGCCCCATGGTTTTATCAGGACTGGGGTGGTATTATTCTTCAATAAGTTTAATGGCAAAACCAATGCCTTGCTTTGCAACAGTTAAATTAATGTACTAAAAACATAGTGGTGATTTAGTTCATCTTCACCAGCAGGTAAAACATTCAACATTTTATTTTCCATTATGCATATAATAGACAAGCTCTGTTCAGACAGAGGTTGAATGAAATATAGAATAAAGCCAAGCAATAGGCCTATTGCTAAAACAAAGGTTATGGGTGACACCTGTCAGTCATGTCTCATTGTGTGCCTGCTTGGTGTGGATAACTATGGAAATCTCACTTCCCGTGGCTTGTTTACCATTGCTTTTTATGCATTAAATATGCCAAGTTTCCCAACCTTTAATACTTTAACAAGCACATCTGCTAGTAGTTAAAATGTTTTATTATAAATATCTTCACTCTGTAGCTGCGTTTCCATAAGCCTTTTCGAAAATAGGAAGCCAATTGTAAAAAAATCGAAAAAAGAAAAAGCAAATTTTTCCATCCACTGATGACATTTATTATTAACTCATTCCCTGCCAGGCCCGATAGTCCCGAGATTATTCCAATGTCTTTCCCCGCCAGGCCCGATAGTCCCGAGAATTAAAAAAAAAAAAAAAAAAAAAATCAAATTTTTTTTTTTTCAAAAAAAATTTCTGACCCCAAAAAATGGAGTAGACATGATAGCAATCGCGAAATTGCATGTTTAACCCACATAGCAACCCCATCTTTCAAGCATGGCAGCCATTTTGGCAGCCATCTTTGTTAAACATAGTGGCTGTTATCTCATGAATGCCTGAACGGATTTCCATTCGGATTTTTTTGTTTGAAAGCTGTGAGCAATGTGGACACACGTGGTGCATTATCTAGGCATGGGTGTGCATGATCCGTGCACACCCAATTACATGGAAGTCTATGGAGACGAATGGCAGGTGGGAGTACGGAGGTATGTTAAAATGGCGGTCAATGTGTTAAAATGCGGCTGACCCGCGCAGAGGCCCGACTCTTATTTTTCCCAACGCTTTTTCTTTGAGGAAGCCGTTTTACTCTAGCAAACTTATAATGTGCAGCACAGCTTGCCTGCTTTTTACCCTTAATATGAATATTAAACCTCACTGTGGCTTGTGAAAGTGTTTTAAATAGTAGGTCAATTATTAAATGTTATTTCTTTTATTACCCGGCCCAGGGGAGCCTAGGCCGCAACACAAAAAGTTGACTCCCTCCTTCCCAGTCCCAAAACAACAACCTCAACACCCTAGGGTCATAACAGACTCGCTGCACTCTCCCAGCACACTCATCCTGCAAGTTTCTGCGTCTGGAAGGTGGCCGATCTGCAAGCTCACAACGCGTTGCGGATGCGAGCTGCTGTGAGCTTGTAGATCGGCCACTTTTGGCAAAAAAAATAACACATTTTGGCACTAATCATGTTCATACTCCGCCTGTTGATGGTGAGAACTGTATGCTAACTTATACAATGTATTAGATTGTGTAGTTGTGTAGTTATCATTGTTGTCTGTAAAAGTTGTGGTATTAAACGCTTGTGTATTTATATGTGCCGCCCTCGACCTGTAGAGTATCTTCGCGCGCGCTGGTTGTGGGGGCTGGTCTGGCCAAGATGCCAGGGCTGAATTTTAGTCCCAGTCTGTCCCTGGCGCTCTAAAATAAACATCTGCTGCAAAGTCACACACTGGGGTATGATCCATGCAGCACACTGGTCACTGTCACACACTGGGGTATGATCCATGCAGCACACTGGTCACTGTCACACTCTGGGGTATGATCCATGCAGCACACTGGTCACTGTCACACACTGGGGTATGATCCATGCAGCACACTGGTCACTGTCACACACTGGGGTATGTTCCATGCAGCACACTGGTCACTGGGAAGAGCTGATCACCTGCCCAGGAAAAGAGCTTGAGAGGTGGGGTGATGGAGACAGACATAGGCCTACTCAGAAATGGCTTTCGCCTGCTTTTGGTTATCAAACCATGTATTTATATGAGTTAATATCCATGATGATACTAAATTGACGTAAAAACAAAAGACCATTAAAGGACTTATTTGGGATGTTCCCTTTAGGCAGGGTGTTTAACTGTACTTGTACTGTACTACATTTATATTGTATTGACTGTACTTGTACTGTTGTCCATTTTTGTCTAATAAGCTACTCAATCAATCAATCAATCAATCAAACAAACAAACAAACAAACATTTCACGTACAGCTGCTATTTTAACAGACACTGAATTCAGACTTTTGGAAGCTAATGGAATGTCATTGGCAAAGAGCCTGCTATCAAAATGACAAAAGCGATCTTTATAATCTTAATAATTATGTGTAAACCAACAGTTTTATAAGAACAATGTTGGTTTAACTGAGAGATTCGGGAAGGTATCTATATTTAATATACACAGATTAATACGTGATAAGAAGACGTCGTAATGGTATATTTCCTGCTTAAATGCAAGATATTTAATGAAGAAGGTAGTGTCGGCCTAGTGGCCGGGCAGTTAAATGCAAGATATTTAATGAAGAAGGTAGTGTCAGCCTAGTGGCCGGGCAGGCGCCATTGACGCGCATGGGAGCGGAAGTTCAGTGAAATACATTGCAGTCTATAGACTGCCACATGGGGTGGCAGCCTGCATTACAAACCATTGTAAACAATGGAGCGATGGTCCCAAAATATGAGTTCTGTTCAACCATCCTTTTGTCCTTTTTTTTACCAAATTGACGAATGGGCAGATGACAACATCAACATCCCCAAAAGGATTAAATAGAAGGTTACATCCACAATATTCATGGTAGTTAGGTTACAATGTTACTCTGTGCAAAGACTTGCTATAGTATCTGTGCAGACTAGTGCTTGTGTAACGGAGGTGATCCGAACCTCCCCACCCGGGTTCGAACCCGGGTCTCCCACGCGAAAGTCCAATATCTTAACCACTAGACCAGGTCCGGGGGAGATACTAGACCTTTGAGGCTTCAAGGCTGTGGCTGCAACTCTCTCCGTCACACTTGCTCTGCCATCATATAGTTAATATTACTGTATTGTGATTTTTTCATATTAATCAGGAACAATCTAACAACAAATAGTTAATATGATGGTGGAGCAAGCACTGCACAGATAGCAAGTCTTTGTACACAGTAAGGTTGCAACATAACTTACTTGAATATCGTTACCATGGATGTAATAAATCCAGTTACTGTAGCCCTTCTATTTAATCATTTTGGGGATGTTGATGTTGTCATCTGCCCATTTGTCAATTTGGTCAAAATAAATTGGTTGAACAGAAGTCATATTTTGGGACCATCGCTACATTGTTTACAATGGTTTGTAATGCAGGCTGCCACCCGAAGTGGTCATGTGATCCAAGATGGCCGCGGTTTGAATAAGGTCTATGGCAGCCAGCTGGACCATGCTTGTGAATAAATTATTCCCTTTGTCAGTTAATCGGTTCAGGAATATAAAAGAAGACATATCACAGGCTGTTTCCCAATCAATTGTTTTTTGATGTGCACACTGTATACTTTATATTGAGGCATCTAAACAGCAGCATTTCATTTCTGGCAGTGTTGCCAGATACTGAGAAATAAGCAACCAGGTCTAGGAAAACAAGCCAAAAAGAATCAGGGCACTAGTAGGGATGGGACCATATGGACATGTCATATCACGATTATTTTGTCAAAATGAATCACGATTTACGATACTATCACGATAATCAAAATCCATAATCCTGGGGGTGGAACATTTGCCAAAAAATAGCAGATCTACAAGCTTGTATATTAAGTACCGTTTACCAATTATAGAGGGTTTAAGTGGTACCGGATATGCAGCTCAGCAAATAAAAGGTGAATTGATCCCAGTGCATGACGGAGGACGATATCACCATAAATTAAATCTCCACGATACGATTATCCTGAGTGTTTTTTATCACGATAAACGATAATATCACGTATCGTCCCATCCCTGGGCACTAGGCTATTATTAGCACTTTAACCTTATAGGCCTACTGCACATTGAAATAATATTGATTGATTGATTGAAGACTTTATTGTCAGTTTGCATAGGAAAAGGTACAGTTTCATGACGATACAGTTCACTGGTACAAGGTCTACTAAAAGGAGATCCATGAAAAGACTAAGCTTATTTCCACAGGAAACCATTTAAGTATCTCATATTATAACATTGAATGACAGACGAATAGAACACAGTACTATGCAGTAGATATGTAAAGAAAAAAAATGAGAGAACAAAAAAAGAAAACAGTAATTCTAAACAAACAGTAAGTATATACAAAGAAGGGGCAGGGGAGGGTAGGGTTGGGCTAGGTTAGTTTTTTTTACCAGTTGCGAACGGCTGCTGCCTGTAAGTGGTTTTTCAGGGCAATTTTAAAGGATGCTAGTGATCCACACTCCTTTATGGCCTTCGGTAAGGCTTTCCACATTTTGGTGGTATAGCAGAAAAACGAGTTTGACCCTTTGTTGGTTTTGACTCTGGGTTGGAAGTGATCTGTAGCGCTGCCCCTGTTGTTGTAATTATGGACATCATTATGGTCACATTATAAAGTATTTTGACAGGTACTTGGGTATCATAGTGGTGTAGTGTATCTTGTACACCAGGCCCATTGCAAGTTGCTGTACTCTGTCATCTACTCTGAGCCACCCCACTCTTAACTGGTGAGTAGCGGTGAGCCATCTCACAACGCGTCGCTATGTGACAAATTGTGATCTTGTACATCTGCTATCTGAAAACTTGTCAAATGGGACATTCTGCATAATGAGTACTTTCTACTTTTGGTATTTTAATTACATTTTGAAACCAATACTTTTGTAGGCCTACTTTTACTCAAGTAGCCTACATTTTGAATTCCATTTACTTGTGAGAGTATTTCTAAATTGCAGTTAGAGAACCACTGGTTAAAATAAGTAATGGCCCTGATAACTTTATAAACCTTTGAATTAAAAGCTCAGTTATTTAGAAGACTAAAATACACAAAGCCAATTATGAGGAGAACACAGAGTTCAATAAGTTGGTTTGTTCAGAGAATGCAAACCCATAGTCGTTTCTACAGTGGGTTTACAGTATGGCATAAACATAGGGTCACAGCCAGGTCACACAGGATAATGGCCAAACTCAGATCAAATGGAGAACTACCTTTAATGACAAGACTTAAACCTTAATATAACACTTTAAACATACAAATTATTATAATAGAAGCACACTATAAAATACTCATCAGTCTCTGTAACTCTGAGTGTACAAATGAAACCCCTTTAAATTATAATGATTTAATTATCTCTCTCTCTCTCTCTCTCTCTCTCTCTCTCTCTCAGGTTGTGTCATGTGAGGAGATCTTTGCTGTTCGTTGACGTGGAGTTTACACACAACATTCTGACTTGGTGAGTTCTGTATGAAATCCATACAACTTATATATTTTATTTTATTTTATAGAAGATACTCTCCCTCCTCCCTGATGATAAAATGCTGCTATTAATTCACATTTATAAAAGTGAAGCTCACAACGTGTCTTCTGTTGTCACTATGTGAAACAGGGCTTACTGTAAGTTGTTCATTCATTAACACACTTTTCCCTTTTCACTACTGGCTTATATCTAACAACTTTGTAAAGATTTGGGAAAGATTTGGAAAGATTTCTAAAAGACTACCCTCTCACACTAAAGGATTTGAAAAAGACTTTCCAAAGACTTAATGATGATTTTTAAAAGATTTCAGTTGTTAGATGTGAGATGCCTATAAAGATTTTGTAAAGACTGGTACAAGATTCTCTTTTATTTGCTGAAATAGGCCTATTATAGCCATGCCCATGTGTTCATATTCCTCTGACTAGCTCCCACACACACACACACACACACACACACACACACACACACACACACACACACACATAGAAAATAGCCAATCTACAAGCTCACAACGCGTCGCTGATGGAATTTTGGATCATATTCCATATGGATAAACAGTTTTCCCCAATCATAATAAAATACTCCACACAATGAATGAGACCACACCGGAGAATATGCGTTTTTTGGTGAAGTTTAGTCAGAGTTCAAAGTAAGAGCAAAATCACCCATCGTAGCTCTCTGAGTACAAAGCATAATGATTCACAGATATATGGAGTTTACAGAATACATTAGTCACATTCTGATTGGACAATTAACCATAACATGGATGGGATGTTGTTGTGACTGAGTCTCGTGGACTCAGAAGCCAAGGCTGTAGAATGTTTTGGCGTTTTTATTATCCCGTGTCCTGTACACTTTGACATTTCGCTGGTCAATCTTTCTGTCCCTGGAGTGGGGCAGATTCTCGTCTCGTGCATTAGTTATCAGATCAAAACATCATGGCATTGACTTTTAACACTGAGAATGATATCTATACCATGTTAAACAACAATAACATATTTTACTATCAATTCCCTCCTGAGATAGCATTTGAAGTGTTAAATGTCAAGGCAGCATAAACAACAAGGGAAGAAAACATGGGTTAAACTTTTGTTAAGGTATTTGAAACAGAACATAATAATTGAACAATTTAAGTCAAAACATTTCGATAGCTTTAAGTTTTTTTAAAGAGGAGAGTCAAAAGAACTGTATATTTTGGAATCATTAGGGGGAGTGCGTCAAAGGGCAGTCTGAGATTAAACCAAGGATATTTTCTCAAATAAGGCCTGTTTAATTTGGGGCCTGTTTAAGTTTAGATAACATGAGTTCGAATATTTTTATGAGAGAGAGGAGAAAATCACACGTTCCTTAAAATATATTGATAGGAAAAGGAAACCTTTGATCCATCAATAACAAACATTGTCCTGTCGCACCATGACAAACTTTATCACTAAATTTAGAATCTTTCCAAAGTTTCTTCGCAGCCTCACTCTGGATTTGGTGGGGTGCACTTACAAAGGGTGCATTTAATGAAAGAGAAGGATATATCTTTTTTCTTTTGAAGTTTAGATTTATTTGGTGAAGTCATCACCTGAGATTGACGAATGTAGAATTTTGAAAATTTGATTAGTGTGGTGGAGCGTCATGGTCCATTCCCTTGCTTGACCTATGACCTTCGCGATATGTCCCAGCCAGGGTGGACCTTTTTTGACTCCACAACAGTAAGGTATAGGACCTCTGTCCTCATCACTTCAGTAAGGTTTTATACACTTAATATGACAGTATTTAACATTTCCAGGACGAGGCTATGAGATCTTATCAAAAGAAGAGAGTTGCATTTTGGGACAAGACAACTGTAAATATTAACAAAAATGATATAGGAACTCAGGTGACTTGAATCCTCGTACTCACGAAAAATGATCCTTCCTCACAGATCATGGGAAGAGATATGGACCGTCTATCAAATAGATAAGTCTGAAAAATAGAATAAACATCAGAATTACATGGAAGTTAAGACCATTGTGTGTATTTATGTATAGAAAGGTTTGATTTGTTTTAGATATACATCACCACGGGACACCATTTGTGTCAAATTGTATTAAGTTTGTTCTGTTAGGGGTAAACAGATTTAAACATGGTTAAGCAAAATGAAATATATATATATTCTGGAATAAAATGAGATGAAAACCTAATGAAATATGTAAATATGAAATCAGAAAATGGAATATGAATTCAGAAAATGAAAATATGAAAGAAATAAAATTAAATGAAAAAATATTAATTCTAAATATTAATTCTCCAAACACATTCCCTCCCGTTTGCCACAGCCAAAAATATTGGGTGTGACAAAAATTGTTTTGTTGATGTTTGGAGGCAATATGGTTAAATGAGAAACAGATGGTCCAGAGGTACAGTAAACCTTGTGGATGGACAGTGATTCTGCTCACTGTCAGAGTTAGTGAGCTTCCAGGCCTGTGAGGGGGGAAGTGTATCATAACAAGATAAGGTTTTCCCAAAACAATAGTTAGCGAGGCCTGCTGAAAGGCTCTCTACTGAAAGTGTCCCAGAGAGAGAGACTTTAAAGAAGTAAAATAATAATAATAAAAATACATAACATAATCATAATGTCATTTTTTTTTTTTCCAATAATGTGTAATCCCGTATAAGCCCAGTAGGGTTGTAATAATTGTGGAATTTGACTGAACGGGTTTGAATGGAGCCCAGCCATCCAAATTGTTTTTGGAACCGTCTCAGCCTGCTTTTACTCAAGTAAAGAGGATAAAGTATTACCAAAAATAAACCAACATGAGAAATCAAAGGTTGAGTAAAGCAGGGCTAGGCCTCTTCCATCCTTAACCCATACTGCAGTTTATGTGTTAAGAATGGTAAAAGTAAATGTTTTTGGTTCATGTCCATAAGGTGTGGTTTGAAAGAACAAGGTTCAGTTGTTACACAGGAAATAGTGTTTTTCACGACAAAACAGGAGGACAGGAGAAAACTGGTTAAAATAAAATTGAAATAAAACAGTCAGTCAGTCAGTCAGTCACTGATAATCAGTCAGTTAAGTTGGTAGCGAGTTAGTGGAGTTAGTTCCACTATACCTGTTCTGCCATGTCATTAGTCCGTCCTGTCCCCTAAAATAAAATAAAGCCCACCTGTCATTGATGGGAAAAAAAATTATTAAGACGTTAGGGGCATCACATAGCAACATTCAAATAAACCCAAGCGTTGGTTGTTATCAGTACGAGTGTAGTCATAACAAGAGTGAATGAGATCCCTTTTTAGAGAGAGAGAGAGAGAGACAGTCATATGTGTAAATAATTCCTAGTTTTGCAAACCAGGCAAGTGAGTTAGAACACCAACAGAGGGAGAAAAACCCAAGACAGATTCAAATAAGACAGATTCAAATATAACCCCAGCACATTGTTATCAAGCCCTGTATTAGAATGTAAACAGTAGATTATACAGAACAAGAGCGAATGAAACCCATTTTTGAGAGAGAAAGAGAGAGCAAGGTCACACAGAAACTGAAACGGCTCGTGGCCTCTCAAGGTAAAAATAAGAAAAATGAAATAAAAAACAATTCCAGCAATCCCCTCATAGTTTTTTTCAAAATAAAACGATAAAATAACACATAGGCCGTGCCAGCCTATAAGCAGCGTAAGCAGCTCACGCAAGCAGCAGGCATTGAGCAAGCAAGCAGCATAAGCCAAGCACATATTGTACCTTATTGTACACAGAAGTAGCACCGCTCACTTTATACTTGGTTTGATTTTCCTGCTTTCATAATAGACAGGCCAAAATGTAACCACGGGAGGAAAAGAGAGGATTAGACAGACATAGATTATCAAAAACATTTAACACACAGGTTTGTCAGTCAGAACTTGATTTTTCTTTTTTTTTCTTTTCAGAAGTCGTTCTTAGTCAAAAGTAAACAAAATATATAGTACCATTATCTCGTCCCAAGGGTCAAGAGTGTTTGTTCTTTTCGGGACATTGTAATCCATGAAAGTCACGTAGCAGATCGACAAGCTCACAACGCGTCCCATCGCGTTGTGAGTGGAAGGCAGTGCCAGCCAGGTTCGGCTGGGGGGGGCCTTGTCAAGCCCGTCAGCATCTGAAAACACTGTTTGCGTTCTCGGTTCCTTCCTAATGAGGTTTGCGTGGTATCCAGCAACACATCCAGTGGCAATAATATCTCCGCAGCTTCGCCCATATCCATTGAAATGTTCCAGGAAAGGTTTTAGGTATTGCTGGTAAATGGGAGTTCCCGATGATCTTCCAGAGTGATGTGAGGTCCGGGTTAAAAAAAAAAGGTTCTAGGTTTAGATTGTAACATCTCATCCGTGTGTGTCCAGGATTTACACGATAAAAACACTGCTTCTCGGAGCAGGGGGCTTTTTTAGCTTGAATGGTCATGTTTCTTAAAAATGTTCTTGGGAGCGTTGAGATAAAAAGCTCCTGTATTCAACATCTCAGAGTCGCCTGAGACGGAAATAAAAAAATAAATAAAATAAGATAAGACTGAGACGAAAACGAAGACGTGTAAGCGTAAAGCATGAAGATTTCCGTCAGAACGTTCTGTTCTGGAACATAAAGGAAATCTACCAATTAAAATAACCACGCTATTTCTTATGTGATTAAGTGGCTCTAATCAGCCGTATTGGGTTATCGTACTGGCCGAAGAGACATTCCTTCAGAACAAAATATGTTCTGGCCCCAAATAAAAAGATTTCTTCTCAGAACTTCTTGAAACAGCCGTTCTAGAGCATAAAATGAAATCTATATTGAAGTCTCGTACTGATACAAACCCAACCTTAGACAAGCAATCTCCGTGGCCAAACGGCTGCTATGTCCTCAAAACATGTAACAAAAAGCGACAAAAACAATAGACTACAAAACATTAAACAATAAAAACGCAGCTGTGTTAAGAGCTAGCTAGCCTCTTAAGACAGCAGGTATAAACGTATGACCTGGGTTCTGTTGAATTTGGACCAGGGGATGAAGCATGTTGCCCTCTCAAAATCTCTGTGCGGAGAGATGAGGGGGGAGAGACCGTCCGTGAAAGGCTCCTGGTGTGGAACTGTGCCAGAGAGCCAAGCCTCCATTTCGGCTTTCTTCAGACGATATGTTGATGTGGGAGAGAGTCATCATATCTGAATTCCTTTCTCCATATGGGCAAAAATGGTGCAATTGTGGGGCACCTAGAAACAACTGTTTCATTTCCTCATCGTCTATCTTAGCCGTTACGGCTGTTATCAGTTCATTCTCCAAGCTTTGAAGAGACGCTTCAATTCAAAGGTGTTGTTCCGTTTGTAAAAAGGTTGTTTAGATTTCGGCAGGTGTTTTCTGCCTTCCTGTGCCGCGCTCAGGAGGAAAAAACGTGGAGGGAGTCTTTTCAGTGTTACTCCGTGGGAGTCAGGGGAAACGTCTGATAATATCCTCGGCTGGTTGTTACTAGCAGAGATGAACGAAGTGGGATTCCAAAACAAACTGTCCAGCTGTATCGAATCCATAAACGTCAAATCAGTAGAAATCCGTAACTGGTTCTAGCAGCGGAGAAGACAAAATGAGTCCAACAAAGTTGAGCCCCAATATCTCCTCGGAGCTAATCCGGCAATCGAATGGGCCATTTGATGGAATTTTGGATCATATTCCATATGGATAAACAGTTTTCCCCAATCATAATAAAATACTCCACACAATGAATGAGACCACACCGGAGAATATGCGTTTTTTGGTGAAGTTTAGTCAGAGTTCAAAGTAAGAGCAAAATCACCCATCGTAGCTCTCTGAGTACAAAGCATAATGATTCACAGATATATGGAGTTTACAGAATACATTAGTCACATTCTGATTGGACAATTAACCATAACATGGATGGGATGTTGTTGTGACTGAGTCTCGTGGACTCAGAAGCCAAGGCTGTAGAATGTTTTGGCGTTTTTATTATCCCGTGTCCTGTACACTTTGACATTTCGCTGGTCAATCTTTCTGTCCCTGGAGTGGGGCAGATTCTCGTCTCGTGCATTAGTTATCAGATCAAAACATCATGGCATTGACTTTTAACACTGAGAATGATATCTATACCATGTTAAACAACAATAACATATTTTACTATCAGTCGCATCGCAGTATTGCAGTATTGATACTTTTACTTGAGTAAAACATGTGATTACTTTTTCCCTCACTGCATGCAATATTATTGCACACACACCGAGCTCCGCCCTCCTCCCTCAGCCCTCTTCTCCCGTTCTCTCCTCTCCTCTCCTCCATAGCCGGCGCAGATTGATCCTATCAACTTATTATCAACTTTGAATGTTATGTTATGATACGCCAGGCTGGCAGCTCAACCGAACGTCTTGGGGAATAAATGGCTTTTGGCTCGCTAGCGTTCTGTTTTGGTTGTTACGTCATTGTGCTCATTCAGACTCAGCCCCGATTTGAGAAAATATCAAACCAGTTTAATATTCTCGTAACAGAATCTGGGTCTCACGTCGGGGTAAAAATCGAGTCGGAGCACTACCTCACATTTAACGATTGAGTAACGACCGAATCACGGGAGCGCGCCTCTACTCGCCTCGATTTTATTACGACTGAGAAATCTTTTCAAAGTTGTTAGGTGTAAGGCTAGCTTTACAGGACTGTACAAATTACAAAGTGCTCAAACGTCATCAATAAGGGTTACAATACATTTACAATCATACAGTAATTAACAGAGGACCTCTAATAATGCACGATTATAATATGAATCTTTATTGTCCCCAAAGGAAATTTGTCTTCAAAGTCTGTTCAAACAAAAACAACACATAACCAATAATAACTAGTAAGACACCTCAGGGTGACTTGCGACCTCAGGGTGACATGCGACATGTGCCAACCACAGCGTTTCTCTGACGATTCTAGTTGTTGTCATTTTGGGGGGAGTTTGTTCATGTTTTTGTGAGGGTATCAACCCTAGGAGTCACGGGGAGAACATGCAAACTCCACACAGAAAGGCCCTATCGCCAACCCCACCAAGAGTGTGGGCGCTGATGACGCGGAGGGAGGAACACACCGCTCATATATGTCCTTAATATTGGGGGGAACCCTAACATTCTCATTTTTGGCCTGGGATTTATGACATCAGAAATCTCTGTGTATGGGCATACAAGGTTTTTTTCTTTTTCTGGTAATGACCATATATGGACTTTTTATTTTATTTTATCCTTTATTAACACTTATGTTGCAATGATTTTTTCTCTTCAATGTCTCGCGTTGCCATGGTTACCATAGACTTCCATGTAATTGTGCAATTGTGTAAAAAGTGCACGCCCATGCCTAGATGATGCACCACGTGTGTAGATGCTGTTCACAGCTTTCAAACAAAAAAATCCGCTTGGAAATCCGTTCAGGCATTCATGATTTATCAGCCATTATGTTTTCTTCAGATGTAAACAAACATGGCTGCCATGTTTGAAAGAATGAGTTGGTATGGGGGTTAAACATGCAATTTCGTGATCGCGATCATGCCTAATACATTTCTGGAGGTCCCAAAAATTTTTTTTTTTTTTTTTTTTTTTTTTTTTTCAAAAACGGCCCAAACTCGGGAAACTCGGGGTTGGCACAGCGGTAGTACCAATACAAACTCGGGAAACTCGGGGTTGGCACCATATGTGTTAATAATAATATGTATCCATATACATAAAATATAATGTTATGCCCATACATGGAGATGGGCATAACAAAAACGTACGTTAATTAGTAATGCCAAGCAGGGCCTTGGTGAGTTAGGGCCTGGGTTTGATGCCTGTGGATCTCCATATATGGGCCATAATAATGTTCTTAATATTGACAATATAGGAATCTCAATATATGGGCATAAAACGTAGGGCCTTGGTTTGATGCCTGTGGATCTCCATATATGGGCATAAGCAGGGGCGTGCACAGACATTTTGAGGGGGGGGTGCTCAAGTGAAAAAAAAGGGCACCTTGTGCAGCGCGTGGAACCGTCGACTGCCAGTAGTTAGGGATGGGAAGTGTTGCATTGGTGATTCAATGTTTGGGGGACGTGATTTGAATGATGTCACGTGGACAGCGCTTACACATACATTACAGGAGTTAACAGGTACAGACAATGGTCTATTGATATGCATACATGCCCTGCTGTGACATATCCAGGCTATATCTATTGATATGCATGCATCAATTAAATGTGTATTTGGCTGCGGATCCCCATCTCAAAATATTTTGTTCCAGGGACCCCCAGAAGCAAAGACTTTAGTTAATTTGGGTCTTGCCTCAAGCTAGATGCAGAATAGATACATGCTGTTTTGATTACAGATAGCCTACACATGTGGCAAGATTCCAGAGCATTTTGGGGCATAAATATATTAGAACCTTTTAATCCAGAATTGACCAATGTCACCATGGTCCATGCACACTGCACAAAACAACAAAACAAACACTGTACAAAAACATGGGGTCTGTCTGGGGGGGGGGGGGGGGGGGGGGGTCCCAGATGAGTAAAGACCCCATCCAAAAGTAAAACAGGTTATTCTGTCTGCTTTCAAATTGTAGTAAATGAACTCAGGTTGTTTTAAAACCTACAAAACAACTCTAATATTATGAAAATCGGACATTAACTGGCTGGTGTACTGTTCTGGGAGGTCCCAAAATAGATAACCCCCAGGGGCGGGGGTCTTAACATTTTACACCCATCATTTACTCATTTGAGTCCTTGACCCAGAACACATAGGATTGGCATGTTTAATTACGTTTCTAGGTTGTCTAGAAGCCAAGATAGCACAAATTATGTATTTTATGTCGGCCATTTTGCATTTGGATTTTTGGATTCCCCATGCTCTGAAGATTCCAAAAATGTATAGTTTTACTAATCTCCAAAACTTTTGAACAAAAGTACACAGTGAACCTGACTAAAAAAGGGCACTTTCATCCAGGAAGGCAAAAGGGCAGGTGCTCTGGCACCCCCTAGTGTCTACCTGTGCACGTCCCTGGGCATAAGGGGATACCCTAACATTCTCATTTCCGGCCTCCATTTTCTGTACAATGTCACGTGACATCCCTTTTATGCCCATATATGAGTCATTCTGTACCACATCACTGTGATCAACTTTCGCTTTGCCATCCAATCAACTTCAGAGCAGTGATGTGGCACAGAGTGACAGTGAGTCACAGTGATGTGGCACAGAATTACTCATAATATGGGCATAAACGTGATGTCACGTGACATCACTTCCTGTACTGAAAAACACGTGACATCACACTGACATCACTTCCTGTACAGCCAGACAGACAGTCAAGCGACAAGGTTTTTCAGGGTTTAATGCGACCTTTGGTCGCAAACGACCTTCGGTCACACAAAAAATAAACACAACACATCACATCACACAGACAGATCATCAGGTCTCCACTATGCACAGAAAACCATCCTATCCATGGGGGCGGGGCAGGTTGTTTAGTGCAGCGATGGCTGAGGAGACTAAACTCCTGCTGAACCCAACCTTCAGGGTTCTGATCTTCACCCTGATGGTATGAGGTGGACGTAGAGCTACAGAGGATGATCAGTGTTATTGATATACTTATTGATACAGAGGATGATCAATGTTATTGATATAGTTATTGATACAGAGGATGATCAGTGTTATTAGTTATTGATACAGAGAATGATCAGTGTTATTGATAGTTATTGATACAGAGGATGATCAGTGTTATTGATATAGTTATTGATACAGAGGATGATCAGTGTTATTGATATAGTTATTGATACAGAGGATGATCAGTGTTATTGATATAGTTATTGATACAGAGGATGATCAGTGTTATTAGTTATTGATACAGAGAATGATCAGTGTTATTAGTTATTGATACAGAGAATGATCAGTGTTATTGATAGAGTTATTGATACAGAGGATGATCAGTGTTATTGATATAGTTATTGATACAGAGGATGATCAGTGTTATTGATATAGTTATTGATACAGAGGATGATCAGTGTTATTGATATAGTTATTGATACAGAGGATGATCAGTGTTATTGATATAGTTATTGATACAGAGGATGATCAGTGTTATTGATATAGTTATTGATACAGAGGATGATCAGTGTTATTGATATAGTTATTGATACAGAGGATGATCAGTGTTATTGATATAGTTATTGATACAGAGGATGATCAGTGTTATTGATATAGTTATTGATACAGAGGATGATCAGTGTTATTAGTTATTGATACAGAGAATGATCAGTGTTATTGATAGAGTTATTGATACAGAGGATGATCAGTGTTATTGATACAGAGGATGATCAGTGTTATTGATATAGTTATTGATACAGAGGATGATCAGTGTTATTGATATAGTTATTGATACAGAGGATGATCAGTGTTATTGATATAGTTATTGATACAGAGAATGATCAGTGTTATTGATCTTGTTATTGATACAGAGGATGATCAGTGTTATTGATATAGTTATTGATACAGAGGATGATCAGTGTTATTGATATAGTTATTGATACAGAGGATGATCAGTGTTATTAGTTATTGATACAGAGAATGATCAGTGTTATTAGTTATTGATACAGAGAATGATCAGTGTTATTGATAGAGTTATTGATACAGAGGATGATCAGTGTTATTGATATAGTTATTGATACAGAGGATGATCAGTGTTATTGATATAGTTATTGATACAGAGGATGATCAGTGTTATTGATATAGTTATTGATACAGAGGATGATCAGTGTTATTGATATAGTTATTGATACAGAGGATGATCAGTGTTATTGATATAGTTATTGATACAGAGGATGATCAGTGTTATTGATATAGTTATTGATACAGAGGATGATCAGTGTTATTGATATAGTTATTGATACAGAGGATGATCAGTGTTATTGATATAGTTATTGATACAGAGGATGATCAGTGTTATTGATATAGTTATTGATACAGAGGATGATCAGTGTTATTAGTTATTGATACAGAGAATGATCAGTGTTATTGATAGAGTTATTGATACAGAGGATGATCAGTGTTATTGATACAGAGGATGATCAGTGTTATTGATATAGTTATTGATACAGAGGATGATCAGTGTTATTGATATAGTTATTGATACAGAGGATGATCAGTGTTATTGATATAGTTATTGATACAGAGAATGATCAGTGTTATTGATCTTGTTATTGATACAGAGGATGATCAGTGTTATTGATATAGTTATTGATACAGAGGATGATCAGTGTTATTGGTATAGTTATTGATACAGAGAATGATCAGTGTTATTGATCTAGTTATTGATACAGAGGATGATCAGTGTTATTGATATAGTTATAGATACAGAGAATGATCAGTGTTATTGATCTAGTTATTGATACAGAGGATGATCAGTGTTATTGATAGATATTGATACAGAGGATGATCAGTGTTATTGGCCTTATCGTTGATATCAGCAAGTGTGGGTGTAGGAAGTCTGATGATCTTAAAAAGCAACAGAAGTAATACAGTGTTAGGATATGGATTTCTGTGTTGTATTTGAAGTGTGTTCTTGTATCTTATTTTGAAGTATTAGTCTGGTGTTTCCTGTCCTCCAGTGTGGTTGTTTACTGTGTTGTCTCATATTCCCTGATTCACCCTTGCCCTGTTTTCACCCAGCCAATCCCTGCATTGATTGTTTTTGAGTTCACCTGTGCCCTGTTTTCCCCAGCCAATCCCTGCATTGATTGTTTTTGAGTTCACCTGTGCCCTGTTTTCCCCAGCCAATCCCTGCAATGATTGTTTTTGAGTTCACCTGTGCCCTGTTTTCCCCAGCCAATCCCTGCATTGATTGTTTTTGAGTTCACCTGTGCCCTGTTTTCACCCAGCCAATCCCTGCAATGATTGTTTTTGAGTTCACCTGTGTTCTGTTAATCATTGTGCCTATTTAAGCCCTGTGTTTGAGTTTTGTTCTTTGTTGGATTATTGCCGTGTGTTTCAAGAGTGTTTCCTGTATTCCGGTTTGCTGATTTTGTTATCCTGACATTTATTGTGGAATAAACTCCATTGTCTACTGCAAGCTCTTGTGTTCCTTGCGTTTGGGTCCTGCTTGAGAAGTGCCTTGACATAAAGGTTATGCACATGAATAAATTGAAGGGCAAATCGGGTGACAAAATGACTTTACGGTTGTTTAATGCAATCATATGTTACCGCTACACTCACAGTGTTTTCAGACACAACTCGGCTGTAATGGAACTCCACAAAATAACTAAATGCATTGGATTTTTCGTTTTTAGCCATAATAACACAGTTTGAATGTTGAAGAAGGTTTTTATTGAAACAGATTGTCGTTTTACAGTCATTAAATTGTTACTAGTAGATCTTAAACATGACTATGTTTGAGAGATTTTCCGTGCTTAATTTGGGGGTGGGACATTCCTCAGCACGTTTTCATAAAGTCGTTTGGATTGGTCTCCGCTGTTGTTCTCCCCACTGGCCGAGCACCGCCCATAAGCACACCGTGTTTCTAAACAGTAAACACAACAGTATCAATAATGGCTAGTTGTCTACTAACTTTGTATCAGCACGCTTGCTTAATGCTTTGAATCTAGGCTACTGGGAACACAACAGGACAGCCTACTGGAAACGCATGGATTTTTAAATATGTTGTTGTTGTCATCTTTCACCAGATCCATTAGAAGAAGCAGCAAGGAAGACATAAAGATGGGGAACAGTTCATCACGCAAGGTATGTTTATTTACACACCACACTAATTGAAGACCAGAGTTTATGTTTAAATACATGGTAGACATTCACTATAAGAACAAACTAACTGAACACTGTACATTAAAGTGTATACTATTCACTAATCTATTTAAAGTATGGTTAAGCTTGTGTTCAGTCTCTTCACAACCAACACATTAACACACGGGTGACTAACCGGTCATTTTGACCAATTTTGAGATCGCAAAGTGCAATTACTCTCCGTGTGAAGGTCTCAGAAATTTCCCCTTCCATGACTTTTCCTAAATACTCAAGACATACGTTCTTGTTTCTTTTCGCCTTCTGAAACGTTTCCTAAGTATGAAATAATATACCATTATACCACGCTGACGTTAGTTTTTGGCTACAAAGACCGCTCTCCCCCATTTCTCTCCTTGCCAGAAGCAAGCAGAAGAGACTTCACACCTCCAGCCCACCCGGAGTTCGCCTTTGTTCCTTCTAATAGATCATTTACATTTCACTGTCAGCAAAGATAACTTGACTAAACCCCCTACCTCTAATGTTTTATTTTATAATTGATAATAGTAATGATAATATCAATGACAATGTTATTGTTATCGCACGTTATCGCGCATTCGTGTGTGATGGAGAATGCAGGCATGCAGTGGTGTAAAGTAACGTTACATAGGCCTACAGTTTTGAGGTATTTGTAGGGCTTGAGTATAATATATACAGTATACCATATACGTATAATGATCCAAATGAAACCAAATGGAACCGTACAGGTCCATTTGGTTTCATTTTACGCTCGCAAGAGTTAAATCTCTCTCACGCTGTGGGGACAAATAAAAGCGTAATTCTTTTACATAATGGATTCGGTTATATGCTCACACTGCGTGCATGGCTGTGTGCCGGCGCTGTGAGCTTCTAATCCAGGGGTTCTCAAAATATTTTATACCACGACCCAAAATGACTAAAAAACATAACCCCAGTTCAGCAGTTCTGTTTATCATTAGAGCCCCGACTCCACCACACAGCGCTGATTAGGACAAGCATGGAGATCTCAGCAGTGAGTCTTGATGTGTGCTTCTCCATATGGCTGTGTTTACAGTTTACAGTTTAGGCATTTAGCAGACGCTTTTAATCCAAAGTGACTTACAATAAGCAGATAAAACATCATAGTAATAAACAAGATAATATGTCAGTACATCAACTGCAATATAACAAATGCAAATGGATATCTATCTAGAAAAAACACAATATAATCAATAAAGAAAAAAAAATCTAAATAGCAGACATACAAGCTCACAGCGCAGCGCATTGCAACGTGTTGTGAGCTTGTAGCTCTGATCATAGGCGCCGGAGCCGGGTCTTTTTGGACCGGACTGCCACCCCACTTTTCAGGCTGTCGACCTATTTCTTCTGTCATTTGGTCCGTTTTTCCCCCCAAACGGCGCTAAAGTCCCACTGTCCCCATTGTCTTGCTAAATCGCTGCTGGAAGTCGTTGCGACCCCCAGTCAGTCATGCAAATTGCTTCCAATACACAAGTCTGTCTGCATGCTCAACCGGTTCTGATGAAGGCGAGGCTGCAGTAAGTAACAAATAGGCCTACATTATACTCAAGTAGCCTACTGTAAGTACAATTTTGAGGCTTTCTCAGAGGCAAATATTGTAGGCTACTTTTACTCCACTCCAATATTTGAAAACGGTTAAAATAGGCTACTTTGCAGATTTCGATTATTATAAAGGCATACATTAACCAGTTCAGTCTATATATTTAGGCCATTAGAAATGAAAATACAAGATCACAATGCGACGCTTAGCTATAATTGTGAGCTTAGTTCTGCTAAAATATTTGTATCTATGGTAGGCTACATTTGTGAAAACCTGCAATGGGACATTCTGCAAATGACTACGTTTTATTTAGCCTACAGTACATTTTGATACCATAACGTCATTATGCAAGTACATTTTGGACATGGGACTTCTAACAGAGTATTTCTACTTTTAATTACTTAAGTAAAACCTTTTGAGTACTTTTCTTTTTTCTTCACTGACGGCCGAGCTGCTAATCGAGCGTCGGCTCGCTCACTCTCTTTCTCTCCTCACTCACTGTGGTCATTGCGATGCAAGCAGTTCATGTTTGAGTTCTAACATTCAATATACAGTAGGCTAGCTTGAATTTCCCTTATTTTATTCACATTTAAACTTAATTTATTTTCTCGAAAAAAAAAAAAAAATTGAGCGCAGCAGAGCCCTAGCTCATTCATAATGCCGAGATTACAGAAGGCATAATAGGCCTACAACATTGTAGGGGGTAATAATTAATATTGAAATAAAAACAGCAGCGTAAAACGAGTTATATATTGTGAAAAAGTTGAATTAAATTATTTATCCAGAGCTACTTATACAATTGTCATCTAACAACACATTGTGCTAGTGATTGTGATAGTTATACACTAAAGTCAGAGGTGTATGTTTGGTTACGGTTATGACGTCACCACCTGGCCACGCCCACACCACCGTCCCCTCACTATTTTACCCCTGCCGGCGCCGTTGGCTCTGATATGTTCAATGCGCGTCACCATCGTCCGGCGAATAGGCTAATATATAGCTGCACACAGCACAGCACAGCAGAAGCTCAGCTGTCGTGTCAGGATTAAATAAGTTATATAGTATCATTCATATTCATAGGACCATGTAACAAAAACAATAGGGCAGGCAGTGGTGTAAAGTAACTAACTAGAAGCAGTGCTCTTCCGAGCACAGGTCTCCACCAGGCCGTGCTACTGTATAATAGGCCAATGCAAAAAGGGTGGCATATGTTCTTCATCTTAGATCTTTCATGGCAATCTGATGCTGCATGCATGATTTGAAGCATTGTGTTCCAAAAATGAGTTTTGCTAAAGTCTACCTGCTGGTGGCGCTATAACAGGCCAATGTGAAAAAGGTAGCATTTGTTCCTTGACCTAGTGGGAATATGTGTGGCAAATTTCACGGTAATCGCAAGCTGCGTTGATGATTTGAGGCATTTTGTTCAAAAACGGAGCAATCCTGCAAGCTTTGGAAGCCAATATTAGCCAATCAGGATGGAATATGAAATACAGACGGATCGGACTTGATCACATGACTATAGAGATACTGTGTACCGATTTGCGTGATTTTTGGATAAAATCTCAAGGAGTAATATCCAAAAATGTGTTTTACATTAGTCGGCCAAAAGGTGGCGCTATAAAAGGCTGATGTGAAAAATGCAGGGTAAAGGTTTATCCTTAGCCTCTAGGGAGTGCGCTTACAAAGTTTGAAACTGATCGGTGGAGTTATAGGTAAAACCACAAATCGGCCTGTTATAGCGCCACCATGAGGCTGATTAAAAAAGATTTAAGTGGTATTTCTTCCTCGGCCTAGTGGGAACGTGTGTGCGCGATCCTACAAACTTTGGAAGCCAATCTTAGCCAATCAGGATGGAATATGCAAAATCGGACAGATCCGTGTCGATCACATGACTGTTGAGATACTGCCTACCGATTTGTAGGATTTTTGGACAAAATCTGTAAGAGTAGTGCACAGAAATGTGTTATGCGAACATCGGCCACTAGGTGGCGTTAGAAAAGGCCCATTTGAAAAATTTAGGGCAGAGGTTCTAGATTGGCATCCAGGGAATGTGTGTGCTCACTTTGGCAGCGACCGGGCCAACGGCGACTGAGATTAGCTGCACACAAACTGCGAGGACGCACGGACGCACGGACACACGGACGGACGGACGGACGGACGGACGGACGGAGGGGAAAACATACTCTCCCCCATGCCTTCGGCTGGTGGAGACAATTACATTTAACTCTTTTACTGCCACAGAATTTAACAAAAAGCTCCATCCACTGCCAGCTAAATTTGAGAATTGTCGCTCATCTTTGAAGGCCTACTGGAGAAAATTGGCTTTGACTATAAAGACAACAATTATATGGCAACGAAGAATAGAATGTCTACTTTGCAACAGAAAAAGATTTCGTGTTTCTATCATGTTCTATTCATTAGCTAGAGGCTGCAGAATATGGCCTAAAAAACAGCTCTTTGAGAACATAAAGCTGAGAAAAATGCATATTTGTGAAGGAGACATTTTCAGGCAGAAATCTCTCTTTAGCCTTTTATTGCTGGCTTCAGTAACATCACACGTATGATCAGTGGTTGTTAACAAACAAATTCAAAAAAATAAAAACAAGAAAGTGTTTTTTTTTTACACACTTTTAGTGTGTAAGAGCAGTAAGCGCAGTGCAGAACATTGACAGTGACATGAGCTTTTCAGCCTGAATCCTGCTTCAGCTTTCAGGGTTTTCTTTATCTCACACTTTTTAGGTTGAAGTACAGTACAAATGATTGATGAAAATAAAAAAATAAAATATAACACAACATTTTAGACACTAGAACTCAATTGTAATACTGCAAATGGAAAAAGGTTGGGGCCTACCTGTCCTTACACAGGCCTCAACCACTACATGTCTACAGAGTGTGTGTGTGCGCGCGTGCACGTGCGCGTGCGCGTGCGCGTGCGCGTGCGTGTGTGCGTGTGTGTGTGGGGCTCCATTCTGTTTCACTCCAGCCAGGCTCCTCCGGAAGGGCTCCGCCGGGTCTGCTGAACTCTGCACCCCTACCATTTATGATGCCCTCACCCGCTCCACCATAAATTTCTCCCTCAACATTGACGGCACACCATCACCCCCTCCAATAAAATCCGCAACCTTGGTGTCATCCTGGATCCTACCCTCTCCTACCAATCCCATGTCAATAACATCACAAAAACAGCCTTTTTCCACCTCCGTAACATTGCTGGCCTCCGTCCCACACTCTCCCAAACTGCTGCAGAGACACTCATTCATGCCTTCATCACATCCAGACTCGACTACTGCAATAGCCTCCTCTACGGTGCCACCTCCAAAGTGATAAATAAACTACAGTATGTGCAAAATTCCGCAGCCCGCCTCCTCACCAAAACCCGATCAAGAGACCACATCACCCCAGTTCTCCACGACCTCCACTGGCTCCCAATAAAATACAGGATTGACTTCAAAATACTCATCACCACTTACAAGGCCCTCAATAACCAGGCTCCCAGTTACCTCACAGACCTTGTTGAACGCGGTCTGGAAATGAGAACCTTTTGAAATTCACTCACAAGGCCAAGAAACGCACTTGGGGTGACAGGGCCTTCTCCGTTGCAGCCCCCACCCTCTGGAACCCACTCCCACCTCATATAAAAGAAGCCCCCACCCTTGCCGTGTTCAAAGCCTCCCTCAAAACCCACCTTTTCAGACTTGCATTCCCTACCTAACCATACTCCACCCACCTTTTTCAGTTTTATTTTAATTTATTTTCTTTGTGTGCCCTATTAATTGTACTTCTTAGATTTTAACCTTTTAACATTGTCCTATTAAAGTTGTTTTTATTGTATCTTTGTTTTGTAAAGCGACTTTGAGTACCTTGAAAAGCGCTATATAAGTTCGATGTATTATTATTATTATTATTACCACGTACACGAGCCCATGGTCGATCTGTAAATTATACAAATACATAATTACTATAAAATACATGAAAAGTAGTACACCTCCAAGCTCACAACGCGTCACAGCAGAATGCGTGGAGGAGCCTACTATTTTCATCAGAAGGCCGTTTTAGAAATTTCAACCCCTGCCTCTCTAACATTCTATGCACTTCCCTGCTTACCACACAAATATATATAAAAATATATATAGTAATTATGTAAAAACAGCATTCATGGTCTGGAGAGGGCACTTTTTACAGATGGATAAAGGGCATGGGCTCAAGCCCCCTTTGATGTCTAAGTCTGATTTACAGAAAAAAGTGTTTTGTTCTTTACCTATCCTTGTCCTTGGACGACTACGATGTGGCAATGAAGAAGTAGGCTCATCATTGTCGACTCATCATCTAAAATTATAGCCAGGAAAATATCAAAAAGTTTATATGTAAACAAATCAATTTACAATTTTGACATTTAGCAAATGACTTACAATAAGTTCATATGTAATACATAAAATGCAGATATAGTAAATAGTTACCATGCATTTACTGTCACAGTGAAATGCCCTTTATACCCTGTATGTATATATATAATGTCACAATGCAACATAGCTCTGTTTACACAAAGCTGTACTCCCTCCAACTGTATATAGGCTATCTTCCCCATTTTCAACTGTTTTTATTTATAACACTTGCTTTGGCAATGTAAACTGTTTTCTCATGCCAATAAAGCTCCTTTAGCCGGGGAGCCACTGGGCCAAAATGAGAGAGGACCTGTGATGTCATGACATACTCCAAATTTTTGTTTGTCCTATCAATTTGGTCACACAGAATGAGAGGCCTGCTCTGCCGGAAATCCTGCGAAAAAAAGTTTCCCATTGACTTCACTATACTGCAAAAAAACATACCAAAAAAAGTAGCATGTGAGGGGTCAAACTAAGGGTTCTTCGTGATTCTGAATCCATTGCAAGCATTTGTTTTGCATGAAAAACATTCCTTGGGCTAGATTTCAGCCTCTCAAACCTGTGAAAAGTGATGAGTCATCACTTTTCACCGTTATTTTGGTCCGTTTTCTAGCCCAAGGAATGTTTTTCATGCAAAACAAATGCTTGCAATGGATTCAGAATCATCAAGAATCCCTAGTTTGACCCCTCACATGCTACTTAAAGCATATTTTTTTGGTGTGTTTCTTTCCTTTATATTGAAGTCGATGGAGTGAATATACAAATGGCCATAACTTTTTTTCGCAGGATTTCCGGCAGAGCAGGCCTCTCATTCTGTGGACCTTGATGACCAAATTAATAGAAAAAACAAAAATTAAAAGTATGTCATGACATCACAGGTAACATCCTATTCTTTGAGCTTTTGGGCATGTGGCTCCCCGGCTACTTTGAATAGAATTGAATTGAAAGGCTACATCATCATCATCAGCGGTGTTACTGATGTTACATCATGATGATGTTACATCAGCTACTGATGATGATGATGATGACGACGACATAGTGAGGTGGGTGCGGGGCGTCCACCGTACGTGCATAGTACGTGCACGTGCCCCACGTGCACCACACATAAAAAGAAACCTCTCCCTCTCTCACACACACACGCATCCTACGCACGCACACACAAACTAAGCCAATAAATCCTAAATTCCCATCAAATAAAAAATCCTAGTAGCTGTGCAGTGCACCGTACACTACACGCAGTACGTGCACGCGCGTGATAGGAACTCCACGTGTGTCCTGTATAGCGACAAAAACAAACGCATGCACTTGGATCCTAACTCTATGCTTGGATCAAATTGCTGATCCGGTCCGGATACGGAAACATTTCTTGCATGTATGTGTACGTGTAAATAGCCGGATGCAGTAGGCGGGCTCTAGACCGGATCCCACTGGTTTATTCGCAATAGAGATCACTCAGACCATGGTCTGATTGACAAGCCTCGGCTTGAGGCTTGAGCCTGCAGGCTTCATCACGGATGCGGTGGAAAGAACGCCTGAAGCGATGTTATCACATACAGTATACATACATGCAGATACACTGGATTTAAGTCTTACCACTTTGGACAGTAGAATCATGGCCATCGTCCAGTGAGTCTGGCTGTTGAATGGGTGGCGGCGGTCACGGCGGGCTCTCTGCTGCGCCGAAGATGTGGTGTTATAGGGATCCATCCAGCACGGGGGTCTCACTCTCAGGAGTGTCAGGTACGGCTGGGTCACCAACGCGGGTAGGTTGTAATCCTAAAGTTTGTTGTCGAAACTTTCCTTCCGTGGATCTGCTGCTGTCTGCGACCCCGGCCGTGGGGTGGTGGGGGATGGTCGCTTTGCTTCGGCGGATTGATACTGAGCAGGGCCTAGTACTTGGCCTAATACATTTCAATATTCTAGTACTGCTAAATACTACTACCTACTACAATTACTATACTACTAATACTATAAAACAACTGATTTCCGACAAAATGATCGCTTTTACCAACGTTTCTCTCTCTCTTTCTCTACTAACAGTCCGATGCATAAAACAATATAGTCCCTCAAGGCTAGCAGCTAGGCAGGCGCAGAGTCGCTCTGGGCAGGCGGAGCCAGGACAGTCTGTTTACTTTTTTTTATGACGCGGTTTCCGGCTGTCCTCAAAAGACCCCGACGACCAATTATAGATTCACAAGTTGCGCAAGGACCTGTTTTATCATAATCCATAAAAAACATCAAACGAACGAACGGCCGTATTGGCGTGGAGGTCTCTTGAGGATTGGGGTGAACAGGAACGTTCAAAGCAGTATAAGAGTTAATTACAACAAAACTTTAGTTGGTCCATTTGGTCCATTTAGTTTCATGTTCTGCTCTCAAGAGTTCAATTATTGTCTCCACCAGCCAAAGGCTTGGGGAAGAGTATGTTTTCACCCCTGTCCGTCTGTCTGTCCGTCTGTGCGTCCGTCCTTCGAGTTTGTTACCAGCTAATCTCCGGCGCCGTCAAACTGAGCACACACACTCCCTGGATGCCAATTCAGAACCTTTGCTCCACATTTTTCAAATGGCCCTGTTCTAGCGCCACCAGGAGGACAATTTGTGCAAAACTACCTTTTGGCCAGTACTCCTACAGATTTTGTCCAAAAATCACCCAAATCGGTAGACAGTATCTCTACAGTCATGTGATCGACATGAATCTGTCTGATTGTCCATATTCCATCCTGATTGGCTGAGATTGGCTTTCAAAGTTTGTAAGATTGGTCGGTTTTGAACAAAATGCCTCAAATCACAAACGCAGAGTGCAATTAACATGAAGTCGCGCACACACATTCCCACTAGGCAGAGGAAGAAATGCCACTTTTTTTAATCAGCCTCATGGTGGCACTATAACAGGCCAATTCGTGGTTTTACCTATAACTCCACCGATCAGTTTCAAACTTTGTAAGCGCACTCCCTAGAGGGAGGGACACGATATTATTTTATGGACATCTAAACAGACAGACTGTAAGACCCTTCTCAATAAACTAAAAGCAAAACAATATATGTATGTAGATATTTCTGGGTTTCAGCCCAGTTATGTCATAATTTATGCAAATATGCTTAATGACAAAAGGTTGAGTAATTTAGTTATGGCCTAATCCTTATTTTGAACTAATTCTGTTCATAATTATGCAAATTAAAAAGGTGGCATGATTGCACCATGGTAACAGATGAATTTCTAGACATCATAAACATGGACTTAGACTCTTAGATCACCTTTCTAAGTTAAGAAGAAGCAAAGTTACCGTATAGTAATTTCCTGTTTTTGGGAATAACTTGCTAATTATGCAAATTCATTGTTATTATAGGCCTACATGTTTATATAATGTGTAACATACTTTTATATGTCATAGCCTTTGTGTGTGTGTAATCATAAGTGTGAATCAAACGTAATTGTTTCATATACCAGATTCAATAAACTGCACAAATTCCTACTCTGCATATAATGTGAGTTAATGGGAAAACAATGATTGTCCCAAAAAATGAAAATTAAGCTACTCATTTGAAAAGGCTATCATGTTTCAAAGTACTTATATGGACCCTACAAACAAACTGGTACCAAAGAGACTTCTTCATCTTTGGTGTCCCTCACTTCTGGTCTGGCCCATGGACTAATAAATGCAGTCAGACAAGAAGTGATTTTTTTTTCAGTCAACCAACTGTTAAGAGAATTAAGCTGAGACGTTATCATCCTCTGTTTGTACCAGGCCTCAACCTTGGGGCCACTTGAGGAACGCATCTTGAAAACTCTCGATAAGCTCAAAGACTTTGAGTTTGAGGGGTTCAAGTTTCATTTGCGTTGCCCTGAGGTCCTTGAAGGCCTCGATCCAATCCCAAAGAGAAAGAAGGAGGACAGGAGGACCATCGCTTGTCTGATGGTGCGGAGCTACTCCAGTGATGAAGCTCAGAAGATCATAGCGATCATTCTGAACAACATCCACAGGAATGATCTACTGGACAACCAAGGTAGGAGGAGACAAGTTAACAATATATTGAAATAATTACTATATTGTAATTGGAGACTGCTGCTAAACTCATTGTGTAATTGGGAGGGGAATGCACAGCTAAGTAATTATCTTGTGTATAAACTAACACTTGGCTTAGATGATTTTCTAAATCCTGAATATGTTTTGTCCCTCCCTGCAATACTACTTTCAAAATGGTGAAAACACCTATGCTCCCGAGAAGGCATACGTTGAGTCCTGCAGCTTACGCCTATTTCCAAAACACATTAATAGTTATACCCTACCAGTCGAAAGTTTGAACACAGCTTCTCACACACATTGAATAGAAGCTGTGTCCAAACTTTTGACTACTATAGGGTATATACTGTACACACACACACACATAATAACACTCATCTTTTAGTTGCCTCATCGCCTGCTATGTTGACCCCGTTTTCACGACGGTTCACAGATCGCGCACGCTCTACGATCATGCCCCACCCTGTCATTCCTCCCCCACGTAAACAATATAACAAAAATTGCATTCTTCCACCTTCACAACATCGCCCGCCTCCGCCCCTCCCTGACTTTCTCTGCTGCTCATTCACGCCTTCATCTCATGCCGGTTGGATTACTGCAACAGCATACTTTACGGTATGACCTCCAAAACCCTCAACAACTCCAATACGTACAAAATTCAGCCGCTCGCCTCCTCACCAGCACCTGCTCCAGAGACCACATCACACCAGTCCTCCATGACCTCCACTGGCTCCATGTGAAACAACGGATCCACTTCAAAATACTCCTCACCACTTACAAGACCCTGCACAACCTTCCCCCCCTTACCTCTCCGACCTACTCAAGCCATATGTCCCGACCCGTTCGCTCCCCACTAAGCACGCCGTCTAAAAGTGGTCTAATAGTGGTATAGATTTGAAAGTTTTTTTTAAACTTAGACTAGACGACTAATAGACTTCTAATAGTCGTCTAAATGTAGACGGTCTATATTTAGACGACTATTAGAAGTCTATTAGTCGTCTAGTCTAAGTTTAGACAACTAAAAAACGTTCAAATCTATACCACTATTAGACCACTTTTAGACGGCGTGCTCAGTGGGTCAGGTCCAGTGAGGCTGGCCTCCTCCAGGTCCCCAAGCGCCGAACCTGGGGTGACAGGGCCTTCTCTGTGGCCGCCCCCACCCTCTGGAACGAACTCCCTAAACGTATCAGAGATGCCGCCTCCATCCCCACCTTTAAAACCGCCCTGAAAACCCACCATATATTTACCATCGCCTTTCCAGCTGGCCTTGTACCTACACTATCTATCTATCTATCTATCTATCTATCCATCCATCCATCCATCCATCCATCCATCCCAGCTGGCCTTGTACCTACACTATCTATCTATCTATCCATCTATCCATCCATCCATCCATCCATCCATCCATCCATCCATCCACCCATCCATCCATCCATCCATCCATCCATCCCAGCTGGCCTTGTACCTACACTTGTTGTTATTGTTTTTAGCTCTTATTGTATCTTCTTATCCTAGTTTTCTTCCTAATAAATTTGCTGTTTTTACCTGCCACACACACACACACAAACACACACACACACACACACAAACACACACACACACACACACACACACACACACACACACACACACACACACACACACACACACACACACACACACACACACACAGTGTTGTAAAGTGACTCTGAGTACTCAGAAAGGCGCTATATAAATTCCAGCTGTTATTATTA
Organism: Nannobrachium achirus; assembly: GCF_963921795.1. Taxonomy (NCBI): domain Eukaryota; kingdom Metazoa; phylum Chordata; class Actinopteri; order Myctophiformes; family Myctophidae; genus Nannobrachium; species Nannobrachium achirus. The sequence continues at coordinate 3,127,244 of NC_137828.1, forward strand.
TTATTATTATTATGCCATGGTAAGCAACAAAAAACAACTGTCCTCCGTAGCCCATATCGATCACGTCTGCACGAAGCATGCATGTTGCATAACAAGGAAGTGAATGTGTTGCGTAACAGGATACAGGGGGTTGTTGTCCCGCCCCGTTTCTGGTCCCAGAACATCCGTATCCGGTTTCAACAGGTAGTTCAGACTCTAGGTGGAAAAAATAATGTCAGATCGGTGATCATACTTTAATTGTTTTATAGCGATTAAAGCATAATGAGAACTCATCACACTTGTCATTAGCATAAAGGACACACTTATATAACTTGTCAAACTTGTCATTAGCAGTCAATAAGTTAAAAAAGGTTGTTGTCCTTGTTGGTGACAACATGTTGTGGGGCTTCAACGTTGATTTGTTTTAAGTGGCGATTGTAATGAAATATTACATTTCTTCTTTGCTTGTCAGCTGTGCCTCATCCAGAGAAGACCATGGCTTCAGACCAGGTAGGTGTACTGGCTAATAGCAACTCAAAATAAGGTCATTGTAACAATTGTTGCATATTGAAAAACATAATAATACCTGCTACTCATTTCTATAGGGCCCGTCTGTGAGCATATTGGTCGCCAACAAGGTGAAACTTGTCGAGTGGCTGAGCAACGATCTCTACATACTGCAGCACGCTCATGCTGATGGAATTATTAATCAAAGAGAGTATAAAATTGTGAATAGTATAGCACAGCCAGAAGCTGCATGTTTTAAACTTCTCGATACAATCATTGCTAAAGGAGAGGGAAAATCATCTCAGTTCCTGGAACTTCTAAAAAAAACAGAGCTTCTCGACACGTATCCACAACTCAAGGAATGGAATTCTTCTTCTGTGCTGCCAGGTAAAAAAAAAAAAAAAAAAAAGTAAAAAAAAGGCTGATTCTTTATGTGGGATGGGTCTAATGTCTACTTCGTATTATTGCACAATTCATTGAAAGTATGAAAAGCTTAGATTTTAGTCTCTCATTTGGTCACCTATTGCACCTTTCAACATTAAAAACAGACATTAAGAAAATTAAAATGAGTACACTGCACTTCTCTCTTCTACAGGACCACCTGAACCAAAGATCACAAACAGCCTTTCTGTTCCAGGTACAGACCCTCTCTTTTTACAAAATATCCATAATTCCAGATATACCAAAAATCTATACACTTTTGATTTTATTATTATCATCAACATCTTCTTCAGTTTCAAAGTGCGCTATTTATAAAGCACACTACTAAAGTGTTTTTCACACTTATACAAGCTTAAGTTTATAGCCTAAGTATGTTTTCAATATAAACCCCATTATCAAAATACCTGGGTGTGCCAGATTTTGAGAGAGGAATAAGCAGCAGTCTATGAAAAAAAGCCCAAAAGCAGTAAAATATAGGCTACATGAGGACTTAAATCGTGTCTTATATACTGTCTATCGGCTATTTGAAAATAGCCGATCCGATCTACAAGCTCACAACCGCATCCGCCATTATTTATAAGCAACTTTACAGGAGAAACAAGCCCAACGTGGCTTATAATAATCAGACCTGGCAACACTCACTGCATGCACGTTGTTCCTCCACCACTCTTCTCTGACAGAATCAGAATTGGTTGTTAACACTAACTGCATATGTAGCCACTCTGCCACAGACTGTGAGACAATCAGTTACCGCACCAGTCTAAAATCAATATATTTTGAAGAAACGAATCTTGAGAAATGTACAGTACAGCTATTTCATCCAGTTCACAGATTTACTAGAGCCCATATGCATGTCCAAAAACGGAGATACAAACACAAACACCTTTATAAAAAAAAAAAGAAAATACCTGAGATATGAAATGTCTTTACATTTTAAAACAGAGGGCTCTATTTTGATTGTCTTAAGAACCAGCTCTTATGCCTTAACTTAAAGGTCTGTCCATACTGTCTCCAACGACTGAACTCTTCATCAGAGTTCAGACTTTCTAAAGTGCAGCTTTCCAAACTCTAATTCAGGGTAATTCTTTTCAGTAGATGCGAGTGAGTCATTTTGTAATTGAACCGGACGTTTCCGACGAAATGAAAGAGCTCCCTCTGGCGTGAACACAGAAGCATTACCATTTACACTTCTGGATAATGTTGATTGGCTGGAAACCAATCGCTCACCTGACAGACGGAGGTCCTGCCCTCCATCTATAGGCCTATTCCTTGTCGGAGGCGGTCCTCTTGTCACTTCCATTTGCAACACATGCATTGCTATCTCAGTTCAAATAAGTTGGTCTTATAATTAAATTAGTCTCACCAAGAACAGGCTTCAAAACCCTGGCCAAGAGGTGCTAATGACCACATACTATGTTTTCATATTGAGATCATCTATCCTAGAGTGCCTCGTAGCTGACCGGCTAACAAGGCCTAACTTTAGCTAAACACCTAGCCTAGCTCGCTCCGGTGTTTACTCGCGTTAGCCTAGCTTGCTACAGTCAGTGTTTGTTTGCTAATAGGCCTACTTGGCAGCGAGCTTCATAAGCCCGCCTAACACAGACACGCTGACTAGCTTGCCTCGTGTCCCACCACGCTCGTATAGACAACACAGACCTCCACACAGAGGCCTACCTATAGACAACACAGACCTCCACACAGAGGCCTATGTATAGACAACACAGACCTCCACACAGGGGCCTATTTATAGACAACACAGACCTCCACACAGAGGCCTATGTATAGACAACACAGACCTCCACACAGAGGCCTATGTATAGACAACACAGACCTCCACACAGAGGCCTATGTATAGACGACACAGACCTCCACACAGAGGCCTATGTATAGACAACACAGACCTACACACAGAGGCCTATGTATAGACAACACAGACCTCCACACAGGGGCCTATGTATAGACAACACAGACCTCCACACAGGGGCCTATGTATAGACAACACAGACCTCCACACAGGGGCCTATGTATAGACAACACATGAGGACCTACAGTATGTATAGAATACACAGAGCTCTACAAGCTCTTCAAACGAACATCCCGTGGCCCCGAACAGGCCGCTCCCGCAGCTTGCTTGTTCCGACGGCCTGGGAGGTGCGGTTGGCAGGCGAACGTTTTTTCAAACACTGAATATTCTCTGTCGCTCCGATCTGCGAACGGGAGCTTTCAAGAAGACGCCCACAAGTGTCCTAGAATCAGAAAATATCCACCCCAAAGATAGAGGCTCGTCGTCCCTTACACATACACTATGTTTGTTTCTTTTAATTCCTAAAAAACAAACAAACAAAAAACGTTTTAACTAGCGCCTGTATGAGATATTTATTTGATTTAAACTAGCAGCATAGCACATGTTTATTAGCTCAAATTAATGTTTTGTTTAGAAACAAGCTGGACGAGTCAGGCAATGTGTTTGGAGCGGCCAGTGGCCGTACAGCCCTGGTTGATAAGAGTATGGTATTTAAAATGTACACTTTAGGCATTTATCAGACGCTCTTAATCCAGAGCGACTTAAAGTAAACAAGGACAAGCCTAGCCTAGGTCAAATTGATATAAATAGTAATCTATAATCATAGGTAACCTTTTTTAAGGATATTTGGGAACAATCATGATTAATTAACAGCAATCATAGAAAGAGCCTCTGCAGAAATCAATCTCTACTGTACTTATAGCCTCCATTTACTGCTCCTAATAGCAGGAACTCCAGTGTTTGCATCTTAAACTATTCAGCAATGACACATACTGAAAAAAAGGTTATATTTATTGTGTAATTGGTAAACTCTGGGGTACTTTCTCTGTGCAAGGCTGTTAAACATGGTATTGCTTTGTTCACTACAGGACTGTTGGTGAAATCATCAGGGCGTCTCATTACTGACTATGAAGAGCAGCTTCAAGACAACATGGCCGATACATATCTGAGTGTAAAATTGGGCAAAAAGCTTGAGGTCATGTTTGAAAACATCTTCATCTGGCTCTACAATGTAAACATCAATGTCACAGACATCCACAGACAACATGAGGTCAGACAGATGGAGATGAAGACAGCAGGAGAGGAAAAAGCAATCCAACCCAGTGAAATCTTCAAAGACCCTTCAGGAAGAAACAAAAGAACAGTGCTGACCGTTGGCTGTGCAGGAATTGGCAAAACCTTCCTTCTACACAAATATTTATTTGACTGGGCCAACAAATGTTTTCCCCAAGATCCACACCTCGTGTTCCCGTTCAAGTTCCGCCAGTTAAATCTGCTCAAGGGAGAAAACTTCACTTTGGCACAGCTGATTCACAGATGCATCAAGGAAACCAGATTTATTGAGGAAGAAGCTCTTAATGACATCTTCAATGAATTGCAGAAGTCAGGAAACTACAACAAGAGCCCCTTCAAAGTCATGTTTGCTATGGATGGCTACGATGAAATGAATTTCCAGCTCGATTTCAAAACCGATTTCGGCATCATGAATGTGACCGATTCTTACCCAGTGGAAGTGTTGCTCGTAAGCCTCATCAAGGGGGAGCTGCTCCCCTCTGCTCACCTCTGGATAACCTCACGACCTGTAGCAGCCAATCTGATCCCTCTAGACTATGTTAACAAGATGACAGAAGTCCGAGGGTTCATCAAAGATGACCAGAAGAAAGAGTACTTCATGAAGAACATCAGTGATGAGAACCAGGCCAGCTCAGTCTACTCACACATCAAGAAGTCAAATGTCCTCCACACGATGTGTGAAATCCCTGTCTTCTGTTGGATCACTGCTAGTGTTCTGCAGAACATGAAGATGAGCATCAAGCTGCCCAAAACCCTGGTTGAGATGTACTGCCACTTCCTGATGGGTGAGATCCTGCGGGAGAAGATGAAGAATCCTGGACTAGACGAGGCAGACAAAGAGAAGATCATAAAGGATGCAGGAGAAGTTCTTCTGAAGCTGGGCAGGCTGGCGTTTGACCAACTGGACAAAGGCAACATCATTTTCTACGAGAAAGACCTGAAGGCGTGTGGTCTTGATGTGAACAAGGACTTGCAGAACTTAGGTTTTTGCACAAAGTTCTTCAAAGAAGACGATGTGTTCTTCCTCCAGACGGTCTACTGCTTTGTTCATCTGAGCATCCAGGAGTTTCTGGCTGCAGTCTACCTGTTCCACTGTTTCACCCAGAGGAACATGGAGGTCCTGGAGAAATTCTTGAAAGAATCAAATCATGACATGTTAGTTAAACGTGGAATTATCAAGCCGTTCACCAGTGACTTGTCCCTGTCTGACTTCCTGAAGGCTGTTATGGAAAAGAACGTGAAGAGTGAGAGTGGACACCTGGACCTGTTTGTCCGTTTCCTTCATGGTCTCTCACTGCAGTCCAACCAGAGTCTGTTAGGGGGTCTTCTGGGTCAGACACAAAGCAGTCCAGAGAGCATCCAGGAAGTCATCAACAACCTGAAGAAGATGAATAATGCTAAAGCCTCTCCTGACAGATGCATCAACATCTTCCACTGTCTGATGGAGATGCAAGACCTCTCAGTAAGTCAGGGGATCCAACAGTACCTGGAGTCAGAGAACAGATCAGGGAAGAAACTCTCTGTGCCTCAGTGTTCAGCTCTGGCCTCCATTCTGCTGTCGTCAGAGAAGGTTCTGGAGGAGTTGGACCTGGACAAATACAACACAGACCAGGAGGGGCGACAGAGACTGATTCCAGCTGTAAGGAACTGCACAACAGCCAGGTTAGTCATGTGAATATCAACATGTTAGAGCACATTCAGCATTTACTCCTTTTATCCATTAATTCATTTTAAAAATACCATGAAAACCGTGTGTGTGTGTGTGTGTGTGTGTGTGTGCGTGCGTGTGTGCGTGTGCGCGTGTGTGTGTGTGTGTGCGTGTTGTGTATATGCACGCATGCAGTGTTTTTACTTTGCTTGTCTTTGACTTGTAAGGGTCCATTTGGTTCCTTTTGTACACTCTCAGAGTTACAGAGCTGTAAGGGTCCATTTGGTTCCATTTGTACACTCTCAGAGTTACAGAGCTGTAAGGGTCCATTTGGTTCCATTTACAGAGTTACATAGATGTAAGGGTCCATTTGGTTCCATTTGTACACTCTCAGAGTTACAGAGCTGTAAGGGTCCATTTGGTTCCATTTGTACACTCTCAGAGTTACAGAGCTGTAAGGGTCCATTTGGTTCCATTTGTACACTCTCAGAGTTACAGAGCTGTAAGCAGCGCCGGCGCCCCCTATAGGCAGACTACGCAGTCTGCGTAGAGCCCCCCGACCAAAAAGGCCCCCACCGCCCCCCTCCTCTCTGCAGAAAAGAACGTACTGCTGCATGGTTAATCGTTTTCAAACCGAAATCGCGATGCGAAATCCCGCGATTAGCGAATCGCAAAGGCCACGGTTTCTCTGCGAAGTAGACTTCCCAAGCAATATGGAGACGTTTTAATTTTTGAAATCCCTTCATAATTGACTAAGGAATGATCAAATCAAACTGTGGTGACTTTCTTTGCTTCCGACTCGTTCCGAGCATCCACACCATTGAAAGTGAAAGTGAATTTGGCACAGTGGCTGCTGAGCAGGACTCTGCCAGTGCAGGGGCGTAGCCAGGAATTACATTTTGGTAGGCGAAATGCCTACCAAGGGGTAGGCAAGGGGGCCTAGGGGTGCTGCAGGTGTTCCAGGTGTTTAAATAAGAAAAGAACAAATCAAACATAGCAAAAATACGTTGCCTGTTGTTTTTTATTTATTCATTTATATATATTTTTTATTTATATATATATATTTCCATTATAAAATGGATTAAAAAATTATAAAAAATATTAGGCCTATTATTTTTCAAACAGCAAAAATACGTTGCCTGTTGTTGTCGTTTTGTATTTATTCATTTATATATATATATATATATATATTTCCATTATAAAATGGATTAAAAAATGATAAAAAATATTAGGCCTATTATTTTTTCGCGGGGGCTCGCTATACGCTCGCGCCCGCAGGAAGGCCCCCTAGCAGAATCACGCTTAGGGCCCCCATGGGCCCAAAAACGGCTCTGGCTGTAAGGGTCCATTTGGTTTTATTTGTACACTCTCAGAGTTACAGACCCGTAAGGTTTCATTTGGTTCCATTTGTACACTCTCAGAGTTACAGAGCTGTAAGGGTCCATTTGGTTCCATTTGTACACTCTCAGAGTTACAGACCCGTAAGGGTCATTTGGTTCCATGTGTACACTCTCAGAGTTACAGAGCTGTAAGGGTCCATTTGGTTCCATTTGTACACTCTCAGAGTCACAGAGCTGTAAGGGTCCATTTGGTTCCATTTGTACACTCTCAGAGTTACAGACCTGTATGGTTGCATTTGGTTCCATTTGTACACTTAGAGTTACAGACCTGTAAGGGTCCATTTGGTTCCATTTGAACACTCTCAGAGTTACAGAGCTGTAAGGGTCCATTTGGTTCCATTTTTAGGCTACACTCTCAGACCTGTAAGGGTTCATTTGGTTCCATTTGTACACTCTCAGACCTGTAAGGGTGATTGGAGGAAAACAAATCTCCTTGCTTAATGATTTTACACCAGGCTCACTGTAACTGTTTAGATTAGATGTTGTGAGCTTGTAGATCGGCCATATTCCCAAAATAGCCAATGAACAGAATACAGTGGTCATTTAGTCAAATTGTGATGCTATATAACTCATGTGTTGCTGTGTGCGTCTGTGCGTGCATGTGTAAATAACAGAACATGGTACCACACAGAAGTCATGTTCTCTCTGTATTTACAAGTGTCCTCATCAATGAAAACAAACTATTCCAAATGAGAACTAGATCATACCATTAGTGGAGGGGTGTACAGAGGATGGTCTTTTAAACAATGAGCTTGGTCATTACTTATTAGGTTTACACGTTACTTAATACATAAATATAATTCTGTGCTGTAGTTTAGAGACAACTTTCCACCTGTCTTCCACTACTTTGTTCTTACTGACATCCTGTTAATGTCTGGAGAACGAGATAGAAGATCTCTTAGGTGCCTTTCACTGCTAAGGTTTATGTAAAAGGTTCCGATCAAGGACCAAATGTTAACATTGTTGCATTTTGCATTTGGTCTGGTTAACGTTCACCAAAATATATAAACAAATGACATGTGATCCTACCACTAGACAAAACATTTCTTCACTTCACTGCTATAGAGTGATAGTGGGAGAAATATGTGAAAAAGGTGTTCACTTCCGGCAGAAAGCGTGAAAATTTGCACCTAGGGGTATTTTTGTGCGCTGAATTCAAAAATTGACGGTCCCAAGCACTTTTCTCAAATTCACTTTTCTCTAATTCACTTACCATAGGGTTAGGGTTAGGAAAAAAGACCCCCCAAAAATCTTCTTTAAGTAGCATGTGAGGGGTCTATCTAGGGGGTTTTCATGATTCTGAATCCATTCCAAGCATTTGTTTTGCACAAAAACATTCCTTGGGCAAGAGCTGAACTATGGTTTAGTGATGAGTCATCACTTTTCACAGTTGTGTAGGGTCCATTTTTAGCCCAAGGAATGTTTTTCGTGCAAAACAACTGCTTGCAATGGATTCAGAATCATGAAAACCTCCTAGATAGACTCCTCACATGCTATTTAAAGAAGATTTTTTGGGGGGTCTTTTTTCCCTAGTATGGTAAGTGAATGAGAGCCACCAGATCCCATGGGAAAAGTGCTTGGGACCGTCAATTTTTGAATTCGGCGCACAAAAATACACCTAGGTGCAAATTTTCACGCTTTCTGCCGGAAGTGAACACATTAGCCTATTTTTGTTACATATTTCTCCCACTATGAAGCAACAACAGCATGTTGTGATCGTTTCAGTAGTTCACCCCCAACATGACTTTTTTTCTATTGATTACTCACGCCATGGACACTTGAGTTCAATAATATTTTTAGTTTTTTGTTGGATTCCTAAGACAATAATTTGATTACAATACAATTACAATACCCCATTGATTCCGGATGGGGACCGGAATGCATTTGGGTCCTCTTCCGGAATCAATGGGGGTAAATTTACGATATCCACATTTTCTTCTTAGGAATGCTACAAATACAAAAAAATATTATTGAACTCACGTCTCCATGGCATGAGTAATCAATTGGAAAAAAGTCATTTTGGGGGTGAACTATTCCTTTAATGTTTGTGTTCCACTCATTTCATGCAGCACCACAGTGAACCTCCTTGACAGAGAACATGATCTGATCTGTTTTGACCATCTCTGATTTTACATTTAATCTGTCATTACAGACTTGTTGGCTGTGACCTCCAAAAGGAACACATTGAGGTTGTGGCTTCAGCTCTCAGTTCTAATCCATCACATCTACGCCACCTGGACTTAAGTTCCGACCTGGCCCGGCTGGACCTGGAGCCGCTCAAAGCTGCACTCAACAGTCCACATTGTAAACTGGAAACTCTACGGTCAGATTCATTCACAATACTTATTTTCACCAGTGATTTAATATGTGATTATACTGTGAATACTTTGGTGGTGTTTTATTTGAAGAGTGATGGGTGACCGTCAGGGAACCTGCAGCAGACTGTCCGAAAAGCTTTCCCGGTGACGCTTGTCTAGCTAGTAGATCTGCAGTTTATTTTCATTTTTTTGCATAGCCAAAGTATACTGTAATGAAATAACTGACTAGTGTATATTTTGCAATAATAATTTAAATGTGCAAAGTAAATACAAACTACATTTTTCAAACAATGTATTTAGTCAAGTGATGCTATTTTAACATGTGCATTTGTATACGCGCGCGTGCGTGCGTGCGTGCGTGCGTGCGTGCGTGCGTGGGTGGGTGTGTAAATAGAACATAGTACCATACAGAACAAAAAGTCCTCTCTGTATTTACAAGTGTCCTCATCAGCAGTGGTGTGAAGTAACAAAGTATATTTACTTAAGTAATGTACCTAATTACAATTTTGAGGTATTTGTACTTTACTTGAGTACTTACAATTTCTAATACTTTTACTTCTACTCAACTACATCTCGGACACAAATATTGTACTTTTACTCCACTATATTTATTTGAAAACTTTAGTTACTAGTTACTTTGCAGATATAAATTATAATATTATAAAACACACATAAACCACTTTAGACCTGTTTTATACCATGGCTATTTGAAAATAGCCGATCTACAAGCTCAAAACGCGTCGCGATGTGACATGTTCTGAGCTTGTAGATCTGCTATTTTCAAAAATGTTGTACTTTAAATTTTGGTACTTTAAGTACATTTTGGTGCCAACACTTTCGTACTTTTACTCAAGTACATTTCGAATTCCGGACTTGTAATAGAGTATTTCTATATGGCAGTATTGATATTTTTACTTAAGTAAAACATTTGATTACTTTTTCCACCACTATTCTAACTATTCCAAATGAGAAATGGACCATACCATTAGTGGAGGGGTGTACAGAGGATGGTCCTTTAAACAAAACGGGAAACGCGTGTGACGTCACATGCGTCAACTCTCAGAACAGCACTGTTCTGAGAACCCTAAGTAATTGGACATTACTTAGGTTTACACGTTACTTAATTCATAAATATAATTCTATGCTGTAGTTTAGAGACAACTTTCCATCTGTCTTCCACTTCTCTGTTCTTACTGACATCCTGTTAATGTCTGGAGAACGAGATAAAAGATCTCTTAGCTGCCTTTCACACCCAAGGTTTACGATCAAGGACCAAATGTTTACATTGTTGCATTTTGCATTTGGTCTGGTTAACGTTGACCAAAATATGTAAACAAAATGTGGTCGTACATCTTTAGACAGAACATTTCTTCACTTCACTGCTATAGAGTGGAGCAACAGCAGCATGTTGTGATTGTTTTTATTATTTAATGTTTGTGTTTCAATCAAATGACAACAGTGGAAAGTTATGAGCACATTTCAATTAAATGTGTGTTAATCACGGTCGTTATTAGCTTAGCCAGAAAAGTAGCCAAAACAAACACTCATTTCATGCAGCACCACAGTGAACCTCCTTGACAGAGAACATGGTCTGATCTGTTTTGATCATCTCTGATTTTACATTTAATCTGTCATTACAGACTTGTTGGCTGTAAACTCCAAAAGGAACACATTGAGGTTGTGGCTTCAGCTCTCAGTTCTAATCCTTCCCATCTACGACACCTGGACTTAGGTTACAACAACCTGCTGGACCTGGAGCCGCTCAAAGCTGCACTCAACAGCCCACATTGTAAACTGGAAACTCTACGGTCAGATTCATTCACAATATTTATTTTCACCAGTGATTTATTATGTGATTATACTGTGAATACTGTGGTGATGATTTGTCTTTTAGTGGTGAAAATGTAATCTAATTTATTTTACTTAAAGGTGGGCTGACACGGCCAAAACAACTAATTAAGGCTATCAAATTAGCATAATGTTTTGATGATGTCAAGTACCCCCATGTTAAATTACCCAATCAAATGAATTTATTGTAGTTACTGTACTGAAAGTAGTACTTTCTGTACAGTAACTGAATTAAATCAATTTGATTGGGTAATATGACAGGAGGGGGCGGAGTTGAGCGCTGAGCATTATCTAGTGAAACAACCCCAACAGAACTGTGCGAGGAGGAGAAAATGCGACAATTCATAAAACGAATTTTAAAACAAGCAGTTCTAGGGGTAAATATTTGATATAATCTGCTATAGAATCCCCCCTAACCGCGTACAAAGTACAAGTCTTCTACCAAAAAGGTGTCAGAGATTAGAACGAGGGTCCAACGTTCTCCTCCTCCACAGCACAGAGCACTTTTTAGCAGCCATCTCTGCTAAAAAGTGCTCCAGTGCTTCACCGGAGCTCCGGAGGACTGAAGTCTGTGGCTCATACACTCCCTGTTTGTAGACTGTGTGTGTGTGTGTGTGTGTGTGTGTGTGTGTGTGTGTGTGTGTGTGTGTGTGTGTACACACACAATAGCTCTTGAAAATAGCCGTGCGGTACGGCGCTACCAGCTAACAACAACGCATCACGTTGTGCGCGGCACCGCACAACGGACGAAGTATACATTCACTAATAACTGATACGGCCCGCCTCCTTTTCAGACCGTTTGAAGAAAGACCACATGACCTACTGTATCATTATGTTACATTTTGGGGCTTGTCACCACAACTTTAAAGGGCCTACACCATGCTTTTAAAACTATATTTTTTGTATAAATATATGCTCAAAATTGAGTCTTAGACAGGTTTTAACCCTCAACAAACACTCTGACCATTCTTTTTGTTTGTTCTAGCTCTACTATAATGAGGCTCTCCAGCTGCAATACCAAAACGGCCTCTGTTTGCTCAGGGGCGCATCTAGTGGGGTTTTTCCAGAAAAAAAAAAGTTTTTTGAAAAAAAAAAAGTTTTTGAAAAAAAATCTTTTGAAAAAAAGTGTTTTGAAAAAAAAAAGTTTTTGAAAAAAAAAAGTTTTTTGAAAAAAAAAGTTTGAAAAAAAATGTTTTTGAAAAAAAAAGTAAAAAAAAAATTGAAAAAAAAAAGTTTTGAATTTTTTTTGACTTTTTGACAGTTTTTGAAAAAGAAAAATGAAAAAAAGTTTTGAAAAAAAAAATTTGAAAAAAAAAAATTTGAAAAAAAAAATTTTTTGAATTTTTTTTTTTTTTGACTGAAAAAAAAAACGGGAAACGCGTGTGACGTCACATGCGTCAACTCTCAGAACAGCACTGTTCTGAGAACCCGTGGAAAGCTTTTCATCTCTGTCTTCCCAAAACCAGAGAAAGACACAATGTACAGAAATAGGACTTTGTGAGGATAGAAGGTGCCAGTGGGACCCCAAAAAAAGGTTTTAAAATAGAAAAAGTGAAAATTCATGGTGTAGGTCCTTTAAGTACAAGTAGCAATATCACAATGCTGTAATAGACTTAGTAATGTTACTAGTAAAAGTAATGCATTCCCAATTTTTACGTATTGGTATCAAATATATGAAGTAACACAAGTTATAGTATGCAATATGCAGAATGCCCTGTCCACAATTGTTTAAAGTTTAAGACTGTATGTATATATATACATTTTTAGAAAATAGCAGATCTACAAGTTTGTAGTGAGTTTGTATATTGTTTTTTTTTTTTTTTTTTTTTTTTTGTACATCCAAAGTATAACAGGTAATGAAACAGGTGGTTAAAGTAAGTTTTGCAATAATAATTCTAACTATAGTATATGTTTCAAATAATGGAATAAATATTTCCCTCTGAGGTGGTAGTACAGTAAAAGTATAAAGTATTACAAAATGGACATTATCACGTAACATAAAGAAATACCTAAGATTTGTACAGATCTTGTTCTTAGTTACTATTACACCACTGGTCTGTATTTGGTGAACCTCTTTCTCAGATGTTTGGCCCAGGCAGACAGGGTTTTGAGGTTATCCTTTCTGTGAGGTTAGGGTTAGCTTAGGTTTAGGCATAGGCATAGTGTTTGTGTGGTTGGGGTTATGTCTAGACATAGTGTTTGTAAAATAGATGGTTTTAAGCAGGTTTAGTTTTAATTCATAGCAGAAACATCTTGTGTTATTTATTTATTTTATTCTTGTTTTAAATTGTTTCATTTAGACTGATTCACTGCTGGTTGTCCGAGAGAAGCTGTGAAGTCCTGGCCTCATTTCTCAGCTCCAATCCTTCCCATTTGAGAGAATTAGATCTGAGTCTAAACAGACTGCTGGATTTCGGTATCAAGCTTCTGTGTACTGGAGGGGAAATTCCCCATTGTCAACTGCAGACCCTCAGGTAAATAGTGTTTTCCTCTGTGTGGATGTGTACTTGAGCATCAACAGCAGTTTGTTAAAGTCTTGATTTCTCTGCAGGCTGTCAGGCTGTGGGATCACAGAGAAAGGCTGTTCTTCTCTGGCGTCAGCTGTGGCCCTCAACTCCTCCCATCTGAAGCATCTGGACATCAGCTGTAACCATCCAGGAGGAGATGCTGTGCAGACACTGCTCTCTGCTGGACTGGATGTCAAGTGAGTAGACTTTGATGTTGGTTAGTTCAGTAGCCTAGCATTATGGCTATAAGTTAGACAGTTTCAGTAAAGGCACAATGTACTCACGTTGGCTCCACCTTTTTATGGTGACGCAGTTCCTCGTGAAACGGTCCAGAAAGGAGGGACATAGCGTTCGGAGGAATGTGATTTGATGGTCAAAAAGTAGGCGGGCCATAACTCATTGAAGACATTAATATGTAAAGACGGGAGGGCTGACGATAGGCGCTCAGTATCACAGCGTTGCGCTATAGACTGACAAGGCAAGCCAGCTACACAATGGCTCTGCTATATGCAGACAATGACGGCGCCAGGGGGGGGCTAGGGGGCGCTCTAGCCCCCTCTGGTGGAGGCTTAGCCCCTGCTCAGCCCCCCCTCCCCACAGACCCAATTGTAATGAAAAATATTTACAGAATAAATAAATAAAAGATAATAAATATGTGAAAGAAAATGGACTTGCTTCTATGTAAAATCATACAATAAAATGTATTTTCTATAAAGATAATTATTTGCTATTAACAGCCCTGTTCACTGATCAGAAGTGCATTCTCTCGGTAGAAGACGTGGTCTGCAACATAGCCACTTAATTCTCCCCCCTCCCGTTACACACAGACACACACACACACACACACACACACACACACACACACACACACACACACACACACACACACACACACACACACTGCACCGAGGAGAAGAGACAGAGCTGGCATCTCAAAAGACGTTTAAAAAAGTTTTTTTTAAACGTCTTGGATACAGTGCCACTGGAATAATTCATCATAGATCAGAATATAGGTACTTCTACCTTTGTAGCTGTTGTCATCTCAAAGTAAAATCCACGATTTTTTTCTCCAACTTGCTTGGTTTAGAATCAGGAGAACTTAAGTGATCACGGTGATCACGGTGAATGCAATACTAGATTGCCAGCCAGCTGTGTTGGGTTAACGAGGCTCGTTGAGAATGACCCTTATTTGACATACTGTAGATGAGCAACTAAGGCACTGTCTTTTATGGCAAGACATTTTAACTTTTTGTATTTTGTCTGTGCATGTGTGTCAACTGAGAATGGTTTCTCTGTAGCCTAGGTCAGGGGTTTTCAACAGGGGGTCCTCAGAATTACTACAGGGGGTCCTCCAAATCTTTGTGTGATATAAACCTTTTTTCCTCCTTTTTTTTCTTTTTTTTTTTTATAATTTTTATCCCACAATTTTGTAACCCATTTTTTCACCCAGTGCTAATTGCCTATGTAATCCTGGGCTCTGCTCTCCCTCTGCCGCGCCTGGGGAGACAACGGACTGACCTCATGCTTCCTTCTATGCATGAGGAGTCCAAGTTGCTTCTTTTCACCTGACAGTGGAGATTTTCCCTGGTTTGGATGTAGCGCGTGGAAGGAACACGTTATTCCAACCAGTTCCTTTCCCCTCCATCAGGCGCCCCGGCTGGCCAGGGGGAGGCATTATTGAGACCAGGATTACGTGCATGTTTTTGTGAGGGTATCAACCCTAGGAGACACGGGGAGAACATGCAAACTCCACACAGAAAGGCCCTATCACCAACCCCACCTAGGGTGTGGGCGCTGATGACGCGGAGGAGGAACACGCCGCCAGCGCCCACAGCATCCCCCGGCGGGAATCGAACCTTTTTTATATTAACCACTTGCCAAAAATAGCCGATCTACAAGCTCACAACTTCTCGTGCTGAAAGGCCTTGTGAGCTTGTAGATCGGCTATTTTCGGCAAAAATGACTTGTAATTTCCTGTTGTCCTCAAATGGGCAACTTTATTTTTCATCCTGCATATCAAGCCTAATTATAATAATGATAATAATGCATACTGTATGATAAATGTATGCCTTATTCCACCTATATCTTTCCATTCCCACAACAATATAGGCTAAGGAAAGAAATGGCATATTTTGGACATATTTTGATTTGTGATTAATCATGATTAGTTCATTTTTAAGCTGTGATTAATCTGATAAAAAATAGTAATAATTTGAAAGCCCTAATATTAATATGTGAAAGACAACTGACTGACTTCTATGTAAATCATATACGACGGGTATCTTGTTTACAAACATTGAGACTAAATGCACAGCTGACTGTATCATGTAATCAATTCCGTCCAATCCCCAAACCTGTTGTTTTGGGGAGCGCTGGTTAAACCTGGTTTCATTGGCTAATTTTGGTACCGGACCCTGCGCACGCATTTAGTTTTATCAGTGTAACGTGGACCAGAAACCCGTCTATGGACAGTTTGTTCCGCAATGTCGCCAGTGGAGCACCGTTCGTTAATTAAAACGGGAGCGTTCCGAGCGTTGTCGCTCGACGCGCCCGGTGGAGCCGGGGGGTTAGCCCCCACTCTAAAAAAGCCAGCCCCCCCACAGACCCCCCAGTCACAATTTTCTGGAGCCGTCGCTGTATGCAGCAGCAAGAGCCGTTGGCCGCCGCGTCCACGTCCATGGACGCGGCCGTGGACGCGTCCATGGACGCGGACGCGAAAAAAACGTCCGTGGACGCGAGGCCGCGTCCACGGACGCAAACGGCCGGCCGTCCCGGCCGTGGACGCGGCCGTGGACGAGGCCGTGGACGCAGACGGCCGGGGATGCGGCCGTGGACGAGGCCGCGGACGTGGACGCAAACGGCCGGCCGTGGACGAGTCCATGGACGAGGCCGCGAAAAAAAGGCAGCGAAAAAAAAAAAAAAAAGTGTCTATTGTATGTATTTTTTGATGGAGAATTCAAATATGACCTTCTTTTTTGCATAGGACAACTCTAACCTGCATCAATTGGTATTTTATAATTGCCAATTGTACCCTATCCATCTGAAAAACAAATTGGATGTCTATTGTATGTATTTTTTGATGGAGAATTCAAATATTACCTTCTTTTTGGGATAGGACAACTCTAACCTGCATCAATTGGTATTTTATAATTGCCAATTGTACCCTATCCATCTCAAAAACAAATTGGATGTCTATTGTATGTATTTTTTGATGGGGAATTCAAATGTTACCTTCTTTTTTAGATAGGACAACTCTAACCTGCATCAATTGGTGCATCAACCTACTATCTATCTATCTATCTATCTATCTATCTATCTATCCATCTATCCATCTATCTATCCATCTATTTATTTATACTTCACCTTTAGTCCAGAAGAGAGTTCAGCATCAGGAACTTGCACACATGTAACTGTGTCATGACTGTGTCATGGAGCTAAAACAGGGCTATGTTAAATACTCAAAATGACTCTGATGGACCAATCAGGGTGGTGGTGGGGGGAGGGATCAACAATAGACAGAAACTGGATAATGCTTTGTTAACTGTCCCACCTAAGTCCCTGCTAGTCTGAACAAACATCACCTTCCCTCTCATAACACTACTACTACTACATTTATATAAAGCTGCTCTTGCATTTGAATTCAAGTCTGACACAAGTTAAGGTTAACTTAGGTAGTATTTCATTTTGCTGGCTTTTAGGGTCTGTGTGTGAGTGTGTAGGCTCACAAATTATTATAATTGTCATTAAGTGACTCTTATCTATCTATCTATCTATCTATCTATCTATCTATCTATCTATCCATCTATCCATCTATTTATTTATACTTACTGTTTACATTTTCTATAAATATTTATTTCTATATAAAACTCAGTTGTGTGGAGTTATTGTGTGCCTTTTCTTGTAGCTAAAGAGTCCATTTGTTCACTAGACATTAAGTCAAGGTTACTATTTTGAGTTGAAGCTAAGTGTTTTATTGCTTTGTGGTTTAACATGATTTAAAAGGCAAATTCATTGTTATGGTTACTTTAGAAGACTGCTTTTGCATTCATGAGTTAAAAAGAGAGCCAAGCTAATTCAAAGAGTTAAGTTAAAGGAACACAAAACATGACCTAACTCGCTGCCATTGGACAGACAGTTACAACATAGGCCTACTCTTATCTTTCACAGAACAGACAATTATCATTTGTTTTATCTATTTGAGACTATGTAGCTGCTCTATGGGAAATAGAGCATTATATCAGCCTATTCAATTGATAATGACCAATGGGTGCCAGTTTCTAAGTAGTTAACCATATTAACATAACAATATATGTGGCCTAGACATGGATATTGCCCAATCAACTCGTAATCTACAGAAATGTCCACCACATCACACAGTATAAAACTTAGTAGGCTCAGTGGATTCACCTATGTTAAATCATGTCAGGTTAGTTTGGTTCAAGGTTCAAGTATAATAATTTATGAGACAAAAATGTAAACAGCACAAATGTACAATCACATCTCGGCTAGAATGATAACATAAAGTCCTGACTACTCCTTGTTATTGTGGTCCTAAATACTACAATGATTAGTTTGGATGCATTGCTTCTATCATGTCCAATTAAAAATAAATACATTACATACATACAGAAATCTGCCTTCTCCTGTATTGTATTAGTGACATTCATTATAAATAGTAAAATAACAGGACAGAGCAAAAAAGGCCTCTGTTGTGTCTTTATCTGATCACATGCAATCAGACACTCACTGCACAGCAATATATAAACTTTATTACAGGCTCAAGGCCCACAGGGTAAGAAGACAATACATTACAAAGATAATAATTAAAAAAAACAACAACAGAGAGTACATTCACAAAGCCCCACCGGAGCTAAAGAGGCACTCATGCCACTCATGCCAGTGTCCACTAATGGTAGACGTGTACCTGACAGAGCTACATCCAGGGTCTGTCTTCAGTCTCTGGAACAATCTGAAACAATGTATCTTTCCTGTGGCTGTTATAATGAACACAAACAGATCAGAAAGTAATTTAACATACAACAATGTAAGGGATTCCTTTCTATTAAAAGCAAAATCATAACTGGGTCAAAGTTGCTTGGTTCTCCCCATATAAAGGCATGTAGGTAACAGTAACATGATATTATGTCATGAATGATAAAAGTAATGTTTAAACACTTTGATGTGTGTGAGTTTGCGTCCACGTCCGCGGCCTCGTCCACGGCCGCGTCCCCGGCCGTCTGCGTCCACGGCCGCGTCCACGGCCGGGACGGCCGGCCGTTTACGTTTTTTTCGCGTCCGCGTCCATGGACGCGTCCACGGCCGCGTCCATGGACGTGGACGCGGCGGCCAGCGGCTGTAGGACGAATGGGGAGGCGGGGGAACGGTGAACCACACGAACCAGCGGCTCGCAAGGAGTAGCTGAAGTTGAAGTAGTTGAAGTTGATTGACACAGGCAGCTGTCAGTTATTCTGACCTTGTGAATTATTAAATAGCAGGGGTTGACAGTAAGGTCTCAGAGGCACTTGCCCGTCGGGCAAGTGCAGGCCATATTCTACTTGCCCTCAGGTCTTGGCCACTTGCCCCCCCGCAGCGATGGAAAGTATATTTAAGTACTGTACAATACGTTTACTTCTACTCCACATCTTGGATCCTAATATTGTACTTTTACTCCACTACAATTATTTGAAAACTTTAGTTACTAATTACTTACTGCAGATATACATTATAATATTATAAGACATATGCAAACCACTTTAGCACTTTTGCTTTTACTTTAGTACTTTTACTTGTAAAAGAGTATTTCTATATTGCAGTATTGATACTTTTACTTAAGTAAAACCTTTGAGTACTTTTTTCTACAACTACCCCCCCCCCCCCCCCCCCCCCAACACACACACACACACACACACACACACACACACACACACACACACACACACACACACACACACACACACAAAAAAGGAAGAAGAAAATAAAATAGTCTTGCTTGTTTCTCTCTCACAAACAAAACCTGGCAACGCTGGACAGCAGACCATCAGAGTCGGAGATGTGTTTGTGTGTTTATGTTAGTTGTTAGCACAGAACGCTAACAAGCAGGCTGCCCTGCAGTGCACATGCATGCTGCTCATGATTAAATACATTATGTAGCGCAATACAGGGAGGGAAACATCGGGAAAGCACTGTTGATAGCATGGAAAATAGACGCTTCACTCGTAAAATAGACGCTTCGCGCAGTTTGCGGACATGTCAATGTTTTAGCGACTTTTGCGGTAATAGTTCTGTCTTCTTTCACTTTCTCCCCAACGTTTGGTGACCTGTGCTTCAGCACGTAAAGTGCGTGCATTAATCTGGCCATGCTGTAGCATAATGTGAGTGTGTATGCCTTGTAGATTCGCTGTTTTTGACGGAGCTCACATAGCCACTGGCTGGCGGCTGCCTGCACGCGCGTTCGTTCAGTGTGTGTGTGTGTGTGAGTGTGTGTGGGGGGCGTGTGGAGGGACTTCGGAGGGAGAGAGAGACGGACAACTAGCCCTGTAGCCCCTGTTCAAGTATAGGCACACATCTCATTATTATGTTGCTCAAAATGTGCACTTGCCCGTTCGGGCAACCCAGTAGCACAATTCACCTGCCCGACCTTTTTATTTACTTGCCCCGGGCAGTCGGGCAACCGTTAGTGTCAATCCCTGTTTGTCATCATGCATTATGCTGTTGTTTAGGGGCTGGAATAATACACAAATACTCAAATCTTATGGCCATATTATCACAACAGATATGCTCTAAAAGTGTGAAAAACGTATTTTTTGATTTCTCTGGGTATTTAAAGTTCCACCATAAGGGTTCCATTTCCATGAGTGAGTAGCCTACACGTTTCTGAAGTACCGGAGAGGTAGCTCTCCATTTCATATCCACTGAAGTAATGTCTCCCCATTCGAAAAGAACCTTTTCCATTATTCATCTTCGTGCAATGGTCCAAAACATAACTACTACTTTATAGCGACATATGACTATAATCTAATACTGTAGATTTAATGTTTACATCGATCATAGCCTCTGAAAACCAACTACATAGATTGTAACCTGCATAGGTGGCTTGTTATGACTCGTAACGTACGTGCGTCGGCTAACCAAAAAAGATACAAGCTACAAATAAAGAAATGATCATTTCTTCCTACAGTGTGAATCATGGAGGAGAACACTGGATAGAACACTGGACTAATCCTCAACTCCTCAAAAGATGTGAGTGTCTGTCTGTCTGTCTGTCTGTCTGTCTGTCTGTCTGTCTGTCTGTCTGAACTTCCAGAGAATTTAGATGGTTTCTCTGTTCGTCCTGGTCTTTAACACCAGCTGATGCTCGTTTACAAAGCCCTACCTGACACACCTTCTACAATGTGAAAAATACAAGAACAAAAAAAGCCTAAGCCACTCGACCAAAAGTCTGGAAACTGGGGTTTGTCAGACAATGTGTCCCTAAAACACACTGTCCCCACATCCAACACTCCTTCTGCCACACACATTCTGCTGACACTATTAGGATCATTTTGGTGACACCTGCAGATGTTTTGCATGATGTCCTACCCTGTCTGTTTCTTCTCTTTGTCCACTGCTCTGTCCACTCCTAGGCGTAGTCTAGTGCAGAGGTCCTCAAACCTTTTAGTGTCAAGGACCCCCAGGTTTATATATATGTAGCCGTGGACCCCCATCTGATTTTTTTTTAAATAGAATCTCCCAGAAGAGATGCTTTATGTAGCAGATATACAAGCTTGCAGCGCGGCACAAAGTGTCATGCTATGCAGTGATGCTCGTAGTCCTGCGTCTCTGATGCACAGTTTTAAGAAAGGACATCAAACGTCCCGTGGACATGTACTTTATCCTGCTGTTATGAACACATTCAGCACTTCCATAATTCCAGCATTAATATTATACAGAGCCAACGTGAATGCGCCCGCGGACTTGTCTCATTCTCTCCACATCTCCAGAGTGGCTGTGTCTTTCCAGAGGCAATGAGGAGATAATGCCCCTACCCCTTCTCCACTGTGTATTATTTATAGTTTGTCAAACGGCTGTGTTGCGCAGCGAAACTCTGCGGCCCAAGATAAATTGTTCCTTTCGGGGAGACACAAGTGTAACACTATATGTGTGCTATGAAGAACGAGGCATCCCTTAGACTTCTTTGTGTTCATTAAACGTGTACAGAGAGATACGGGTACGCAGAGATACAAAATACAAATACTGGGTCAAAACAATTATCAAAACTAGAGCCCTGCACGGCCTGAAATGGGGGGCTGGGCTGCCCGTGGGAATACAGGCCTATCCCTGGCCACCTTATTTATTTAATTCATTATTTTCGTGCGTGGTTCCACTGGTGCGCGCAGCAGCTACACTCTCAAGGGCAGTCCATACTGTCACTGACCCCGAACTTTGTGTCGGAAAGGTCCGGTTCAACTACAAAATGACATCACTCGCAACTTCTGAAAAGGATTTCCCCTAATTTGAGTTTGGAAAGCTGCATGCATGTCAGAAAGTCGGAACTTTCTGACGACAATTCGGTGGTTGGAGACAGTATGTACAGCCCTTTAGCAGTGTGCTAGAGCTTGTGCTCTGATTAGAACAAACACAGAAGAAGTCAAGAGCACATCAACACACACATCACAAGTAAGAAATCTTCCTCCAGCCACCGTTTGTTATGATGTATTGTTACTGTATATTATCCTCACAGCAGAACATTAGACATTGATATTTGTCGGCTACCGAGGTTACAACAAACCGTCTCGTAAAATACAGAAAAGATGCGTCCCGTAATGAACTGTACTCATGACACGACAAATTACATATGATAGCAGATCTACAAGCTCACAGCGCGGCACAGAGTGCCGCGCTGCAAGCTTGTAGATCTGCTATTTTTGAAAAATCATGCAAATTTGTGCAAGTCTTTGAATATTTCAAATCCTTAAAAAACTATGTTTCTATATCAGAGGTTCTCAAACGTTTTCATGTGAAGGATCCCCAACATGATAGGCATTTGGCCACGGACCCCCATCTCAAAATATTTTTTTCCAGGGACCCCCCTGGAGCAAAATTTTAGTTACAAATGTCTGCTTAAAAAAATACATATATTCAAAGATTTGCACACATTTTCACGACTTTTCAAAAAATAGCAGATCTACAAGCTCGCAGCGCTCGGTGCCTTGCTGTGACCTTGTATATCTGCTATTTTTCAATAGTTAAAGTATAAACTAATGAAGGCCCCTCCACCTTGGGCCCTGGTAACTCAGTCCCACTTTTACCCCCCATGTGACGCCCCTGGTTCCGAGCATGGTTCTGAGCCCGGCCCGCCCTGGTCGCGTTCCGACGGGCTTGCAGGACTCTGATCAAAACACAAAATATAAACACAGGCCAGAGAAATGGATTTGAGATACAAATACATTTCTCATATACATTTTAATACGTATTTTATATTTTGAAAGTACATGGAAATACATTTTATAAAAATGTCTGCATGTGACTAACGCGTTACAAACCGACGCGTTACTGTAATTCCCTTTTTCAGTAACGAGTACTCTAACGCATTTTGTTTTTATTCAGTAACTCAGTACCGTTACTACATGGTGCGTTACTCCATTACTTTGTGTTATGTTTATGCAGCTAAAGCTGAGTGTAGTCCTGAATCTTCCTGTGTCACCTCCTCCTGTTGGGTCGACTGCGGTTATAGGGTTAGGGTTAGGGTCAATGTTCCCTCTAATTTTTTTTCGGTCTGAGCAAACACTCAAACCTTCTGAGCACAACTTGAGCACTGATGAGCAAATATGTCGAGTGCACGAGTGTATACTGCGTCAGTGCGTGAAGTCATGTCAAGTTATGGCTTATTCAAATTTAATTACAGAATAAGTAATAGCGGTTCGACTACTGTTAATAAACTGTAGGCTACTATAGGACAGTTAAATTTAAGAAGACGGGGGAAAAAGGGTTTTATATCCATTATTATTCAGTATTAGGCCTACAGACTGATTTCCCCCATTGGGATAATAAATCTATCTATCTTATACACATGTTGACAACATGTTGTGTAAATACAATACAAACAATGGGCCTAAATATGAGTCAAAATAACAATACATTGACATTTTGATATTGACACATCTAAAGAAGTGTCAAAGAAGTGTCATTATGAATAAAATACAGTCCAAAAGCACTATGTAGCCTACTGTATGTGCCAAAGTGCCAATGTAAGCATGCATGCGAAAATTTGGTATAGGCCTACCATTTCACATTCAATTTAAATTAACACTGGCTTTTGACCTTGTAGATTGCTTTCCCAAAAATGTAATCATATAATATAACCTAAGCTAGCCCATAACCTTACAGAGAGGTGGACTCTCTCTCTAACCCTAACCCAATTTATATTTTTTATAAAATCAACAAATTAATTTAACTCTGAGTGTGGGGTTCCATTTGTACACTCTGAGTTACATAAGGGTCCATTTGGTTCCTAACTTTTGCTGGGGACCCCTGGAACTACCTCAAGATCCCCGGGGGTCCCCAGAGCCCAGACCCAATTTGGGACCAATGCATTACAGGACTGGAGTTATTTTTGTTACTGTAACTCGTCGTGAAGGTGAGACGCCAAGCTTGTCAGCTCCAGAGAAACATTGCAGTTTATATAGTTCATACCTGGAAGCTGGATGGAGGAGTAGTGTGTACTGTAGGTCTAATCTCTGCTGTGCACAGGCAGGGGATTTCTTTATGAAACTGCACATTAGCAACCATGGTCCTTTGAGCTTCTGATACGCGAAGGAAAGCACATGCGTTTTGTTTTGGTAGCCTTCCCTACAGCCACGCTGTTGCTAACGTTAATGCACTCATAGAAGATGTAACTGAGAAAGTTTTATGACGGCAATAAAACAATTTAGTAGTCCGAAGCAGTCTCTGTTTACCACACGTGCCTGCGTGCATGTGTGTGTGTGAGAGAGAGAGATAGAGAGAGAGGAGGGGGGAGGCGAGCGAGAGTCGAGAGACGGAGACAGAGAGCGAGAGGGAGAGAATTTGGCGAGAGGGGGGAGGCAGCCGAGGCACCGAGAGAGAGAGAGAGAGAGAGAGAGAGAGAGAGAGAGAGAGAGAGAGGGAGAGAGACCTAACGCTGCCTATGTTAAGCATATGCAGGCAGACAGAGTCTGAGTACACAAAAAAATCAACTGCTGCGTTTCACAAATCTATTGGTGTTAATCTGCCGTGCGCTACAAAGATTTGTCGTGCGCGACAGCGTCCTGAGTTGTGCGCGGGCGCGCAGCTTAGAGGGAACATTGGTTAGGGTTAGGTTAGGTTTAGGCATAGTTTTACTGAGGTTAAGGTTAGGGTTAGGCATAGTTTTACTGAGGTTAGGGTTAGGATTAGGTTTAGGGTTAGGGTTAGGATTAGGATTAGGCATAGTTTTGCTGAGTTTAGGGTTAGGGTTAAGGTTAGGTTTAGGGTTAGGGGTTAGGTTTAGGCATAGTTTTACTGAGGTTAGGGTTAGGGTTAAGGTTAGGTTTAGGGTTAGTAGTGAAAACAGCTAATCTACAAGCTCACAATGCGTCGCAAAGTGATGTGTTGTGAGCTTGTAGATCTGCTGTTTTCACTATTTTGGGTAAGTCTAATTTCTTGTTTGGGAACCACTGGTATAGACCACATTGCTTAGCAGAGTTCAGTGCAATGCATATCAAGTGATGAAAATGAAGGCTATAAGGTCATTAATGGGAGACCAACTAAAATACTTTTCAGAGTAACGCATACATTTTTTGTGTAACTATTCACTAAAGTGTTTAAAATTAATTAACTAGGAACGGTAACTAGTTACTGGTTTTCAGTAACTAGCACAACACTGATGATTAGTAATTTCACAGATTGATAGTATTACATTAATTACCTGTCAGAATTTCTCTGAATAAATTGAGGATACTAGCAGAGTGTTTTTCATGGTGTTTGTCTTTGGAGCAGGCAGCCTAAATGTTTACCACTGTGTGTCAGTGTGTGAGAGCGCAGGCCAGAGTTACTGTTATGGTGGAAAGCTAGACAGGAACTATGGCATGAGACTGAATGAACAGCTGCCTCTACGCCAGTACTTCACAGACTGCAAAACGCTCTGCCAGCCTTAGAATAATAATTAGAAATTTAAACAAGCCATGTAGAAGTGACATCACGCTGTGTGCGTGGGTTAATGGGTTAATACATTAATCGAAAAATGAATGTATTAATGTTCGTCAATTAACCTTTTTTATTGATATAAACCAAATAAAAACAAAGCTATGATCATTATGATTATGATGATTAGCTATGAAGACTAAATATATTGACAAATATAAACTAGACGAAGATATCCAGTAGAACTAAAAGAAAAGTAATTTTATGTTTGGGTTGTGCTCTGAAAATAGCAGATCTACTGTACAAGCTCACAATGCATCACGTTGCGACGCGTTGTAGAACTGATATTTTCAGAGTGCAGCCAAGTGTAAAATCAGGCATTGCGACACCATCAAAGCACTGCCAAAAATTGGTCGTCAAAATCAACCGTAGATTGAAAGTCTAAAATCTTTAAGATATACAAGCTCACAGTGCGGCACTCAATGCCGCGCTGCAAGCTTGTAGATCTGCTATTTTTTTTTTTTTAAATCATGAACATTTGTGAAGTATTTGAATATTTCAAATCCTTCTAATGTTTTTTGAAAAACGTATGTTTCTATGTCAGTGATGATCAAACTGTTTCATGTGAAGGACCCCCAAAATGGTATGTATTTGGCCAGGGACCCCATCTCAAAATATTTTGTTTCAGGGACCCCCGAGAAGCAAAATTTGAGTTACAAATATTCGCTTAAAAATACATGTATTCAAAGACTAGCAGATCCTTCATAATGTTCTTCATAGGGGGAGGAGGGGATTTAACCCATTTAGACTGGGAACGGATTATTGCACATTATTTTGTGCTTTAACTATTGAAAAATAGCAGATCTACAAGCTCACAGCGCGGCACTCAATGCCGCGCTGCGAGCTTGTAGATCTGCTATTTTTTTATCATGAACAATTTTGAGCAAGTATTTGAATATTTCAAATCCTTTTTTTCTTCTTTTTTGAAAAAACCTTTGTTTCTATGTCAGTGATGCTCAAACTTTTTCATGTGAAGGACCCCCAAAATTGTATGTATTTGGCCAGGGACCCCATCTCAAAATATTTAGTTCCAGGGACCCCCAAAATTTACATTACATTTTCAGAAAAAAATAGCAGAATATGTGAAATCCTTCTAAGGTGTTTTTGAAAAACCTATGCTTCTATGTCAGTGATGCTCAAACATTTTCATGTGAAGGACCCCCAAAATGGTATGTATTTGGCCAGGGACCCCCATCTCAAAATATTTAGTTCCAGGGACCCCCCAGAAGCAACATTTTAGTTCAAATATTTCCTTAAAAATACATGTATTCAAAGATTTACATTACATTTTCACAAAAAAATAGCAGATCTACAAGCTCACAGCGCGGCACCGAGTGCCACGCTGTTAGCTTGTATATTTGCTATTTTTCAATAGCTAAAGTATAAAATAATTAAGGCCCCTCCACCTTGGGCCCTAGTAACTCAGTCCCACTCCCACCCTACCCCTTGTGACGCCCCTGTCTGTGTGCTCGCATGTCTGTGTGTGTGCGCGCGTGTGTGTGTGTGTGTGTGTGTGTGTGTGTGTGTGTGTGTGTGTGTGTGTGTGTGTGTGTGTGTGTGTGTGTGTGTGTGTGTGTGTGTGTGTGTGTGTGTGTGTGTGTGTGTGTGTGCAGGGGTGTGGCACCAAATTCTGGGCCCTGGGTACAAGGATTCACTGCGGGCCCCCCATGAACGTTCTTCATAGGGGGAGGAGGGGGTTTAACCCATTTAGACTGGGAACGCATTATTACGTGTTATTTTGTGCTTTAACTATTGAAAAATAGCAGATATACAAGTTCACAGCGCGGCACTCAATTCCGCGCTGTGAGCTTGTAGATCTGCTATGTTTGAAAAATCATCAAAGTATTTGAATATTTCAAATCCTTTTTTTTTTTTAACCCTATGTTTCTATATGTCAGTGGTGCTGAAACCTTTTCATGTGAAGGACCCCCAAAATGGTATGTATTTGGCCAGGGACCCCCATCTCAAAATATTTAGTTCCAGGGACCCCCCAGAAGCAGAATTTGAATTTCAAATATTCGCTTAAAAATATATTTATTCAAAGATTGGCTTTACATTTTCACAAAAAAAAAAAAAAACAGATCGCAACGCGGCACTCTGTGCCGTGCTATAAGCTTGTATATTTGCTATTTTTCAATAGTTAAAGCAGGGGTCTTCAACAGAGGGTCCGGGACCCCTAGGGGGTCCTCAGAGTTACTACAGGGGGTCTTCCAAATCTTTGTGTGATAGAAACTTTGTTTCCTCCTTTTTTATATTAACCACTTAAACCATAGCATCCACTTTTGCCAAAAATAGCCGATCTACAAGCTCACAACGCCTCGCGCTGTGAGGCGGAAAAAAGAGCAGACTAAGTACAGAGTGAAAGGTCAAGTTTATTAAGTATTGACGGTTCAAGTGGTTAAATATCTGAAAACACAAATTGACATGAATCCAAAATACGCTGATGATTGTGCTGTCAAACAATGAAACTATATGGAATCTATGAACAGGTTGTGGGGGTCCCTGCTTCATCTCTCTCTCAACTAAGGGGTCCCTACTTCATCTCTCTCTCAGCTAAGGGGTCCCTGCTTCATCTCTCTCTCAACTAAGGGGTCCCTGCTTCATCTCTCTCTCAACTAAGGGGTCCTTGGCCTGAAAACGTTGAAGACCCCTGAGTTAAAGTATAATATAATTAAGGCCCCTCCACCTTGGGCCCTAGTAACTCAGTCCCACTCCCCCCCTCCCCCCTTGTGACGCCCCTGTGTGTGTGTGTGTGTGTGTGTGTGTGTGTGTGTGTGTGTGTGTGTGTGTGTGTGTGTGTGTGTGTGTGTGTGTGTGTGTGCTGGGACCCCTTGGAAAATAAAACGGATGCTTTCCCAGCTTGAATGGGTTAATACATTAATCCAAAATGAATGTATTAATGTTGGTCGATTAACCTTTTTCATTGAGGAAAACTAAATAAAAACAAAGTTTTGATGATTAAAACTAAGACTAAATATATTGACAAATATAAACTAGACTAAAATGTTAGGGAGGGACTAATGGAGAAGAGATCCAGTAGAACTAAAAGAAAAATCATTTTATGTTTGCGTTGCACTCTGAAAATAGCAGATCTACAAGTTCACAATGCATCACGTTGCGACGCGTTGTAGAACTCATATTTTCAGAGCGCAGCCACGTGTAAAATCAGGCATTGCGACACCATCAAGGCAACGACTAAATACATTTTGTCATCAAAATCACCCGTAGATTGAGAGTATACAATCTTTAAGATCTACAAGCTCAAAGCGCGGCGCTCAATGCCGCGCTGTGAGCTTGTAGATCTGCTATTTTTGAAAAATCATGAACATTTGTGCAAGTATTTGAATATTTCAAATCCTTCTAATGTTTTTTGAAAAACGTATGTTTCTATGTCAGTGATGCTCAAACTTTTTCATGTGAAGGACCCCCAAAATGGTATGTATTTGGCCAGGGACCCCCATCTCAAAATATTTAGTTCCAGGGACCCCCCAGAAGCAAAATTTTAGTTAAAATATTTCCTTAAAAATACATGTATTCAAAGATTTACATTACATTTTCACAAAAAATAGCAGATCTACAAGCTCACAGCGTTAGCTTGTATATTTGCTATTTTTCAATAGCTAAAGTATAAAATAATTAAGGCCCCTCCACCTTGGGCCCTAGTAACTCAGTCCCACTCCCACCCTACCCCTTGTGACGCCCCTGTCTGTGTGCGCGCATGTCTGTGTGTGTGTGTGTGTGTGTGTGTGTGTGTGTGTGTGTGTGTGTGTGTGTGTGTGTGTGTGTGTGTGTGTGTGTGTGTGTGTGTGTGTGTGTGTGTGTGTGTGCGCGCAGGGGTGTGGCACCAAATTCTGGGCCCTGGGTACAAGGATTCACTGCGGGCCCCCCATGAATGTTCTTCATAGGGGGAGGGGGGGTTTAATAGGAACGCATTATTACGTGTTATTTAGTGCTTTAACTATTGAAACATAGCAGATATACAAGTTCACAGCGCGGCACTCAATGCCGCGCTGTGAGCTTGTAGATCTGCTATGTGTGAAAAATCATGAACAATTATTTGTTCAAGTATTTGAATATTTCAAATCCTTTTTTTTTTTTTTTTTTTTTTAACCCTATGTTTCTATATGTCAGTGGTGCTCAAACCTTTTCATGTGAAGGACCCCCAAAATGACAAATATAAACTAGACTAAAATGTTAGGGAGGGACGAGTGGAGAAGAGATCCAGTAGAACTAAAAGAAAAGTCATTTCATGTTTGCGTTGCACTCTGAAAATAGCAGATCTACAAGTTCCCAATGCATCACGTTGCGACGCATTGTAGAACTAATATTTTCAGTGCGCAGCCACGTGTAAAATCAGGCATTGCGACACCATCAAGGCAACGACTAAATACATTTTGTCATCAAAATCACCCGTAGATTGAAAGTCTAAAATCTTTAAGATCTACAAGCTCACAGCGCGGGACTCAATGCCGCGCTGTGAGCTTGTAGATCTGCTATTTTTGAAAAATCATTAACATTTGTGCAAGTATTTGAATATTTCAAATCCTTCTATTGTTTTTTGAAAAACGTATGTTTCTATGTCAGTGATGCTCAAACTTTTTCATGTGAAGGACCCCCAAAATGGTATGTATTTGGCCAGGGACCCCCATCTCAAAATATTTAGTTCCAGGGACCCCCACAGAAGCAAATTTTGAGTTACAAATATTTGCTTAAAAATACATGTATTCAAAGATTTACATTACATTTTCACAAAAAATAGCAGATCTACAAGCTCACAGCGCGGCACTCGGTGCCGTGCTGTGAGCTTGTATATTTGCTATTTTTCAATAGCTATAAAATAATCAAGGCCCCTCCACCTTGGGCCCTAAAAACTCAAGGATTCACTGCAGGCCCCCCATGAATGTTCTTCATATGGGGAGGAGGGGGTTAAACCCACTGGGAACGCATTATTTAGTGCTTTAACTGTTGAAAAATAGCAGATATACAAGCTCACAGCGCAGGACTCAATGCCGCGCTGTGAGCTTGTAGATCTGCTATGTTTGAAAAATCATGAACATTTGTATTTGAATATCTCAAATCCTTCTAAAGTTTTTTGAAAAACCTATGTTTCTATGTCAGTGGTGCTCAAACCTTTTCATGTTTTAAAATGGTATGTATTTGGCCAGGGACCCCCATCTCAAAATATTTAGTTCCAGGGACCCCCCAGAAGCAGAATTTGAATTTCAAATATTCGCTTAAAAATATATTTATTCAAAGATTGGCATCACATTTTCTAAAAAAAGAAAAAAAAAAAAAAACAGATCGCAACGCGGCACTCTGTGCCGTGCTGTAAGCTTGTATATTTGCTATTTTTCAATAGTTAAAGCAGGGGTCTTCAACAGAGGGTCCGGGACCCCTAGGGGGTCCTCAGAGTTACTACAGGGGGTCCTCCAAATCTTTGTGTGATAGAAACTTTCTTTCCTCCTTTTTTATATTAACCACTTAAACCATAGCATCCACTTTTGCCAAAAATAGCCGATCTACAAGCTCACAACGCCTCGCGCTGTGAGGCGGGAAAAAGAGCAGACTAAGTACAGAGTGAAAGGTCAAGTTTATTAAGTATTGACGGTTCAAGTGGTTAAATATCTGAAAACACAAATTGACATGAATCCAAAATACGCTGATGATTGTGCTGTCAAACAATGAAACTATATGGAATCTATGAACAGGTTGTGGGGGTCCCTGCTTCATCTCTCTCTCAACTAAGGGGTCCCTACTTCATCTCTCTCTCAGCTAAGGGGTCCCTGCTTCATCTCTCTCTCAACTAAGGGGTCCCTGCTTCATCTCTCTCTCAACTAAGGGGTCCTTGGCCTGAAAACGTTGAAGACCCCTGAGTTAAAGTATAAAATAATTAAGGCCCCTCCACCTTGGGCCCTAGTAACTCAGTCCCACTCCCCCCTCCCCCCTTGTGACGCCCCTGTGTGTGTGTGTGTGTGTGTGTGTGTGTGTGTGTGTGTGTGTGTGTGTGTGTGTGTGTGTGTGTGTGTGTGTGTGTGTGTGTGTGTGTGTGTGTGTGTGTGTGTGTGTGTGTGTGTGTGTGTGCGTGCGTGCGTGTGTGTGTGTGCTGGGACCCCTTGGAAAATAAAACGGATGTTTTCCCATCTTGAATGGGTTAATACATTAATCCAAAATGAATGTATTAATGTTGGTCGATTAACCTTTTTCATTGAGGAAAACTAAATAAAAACAAAGTTTTGATGATTAAAACTAAGACTAAATATATTGACAAATATAAACTAGACTAAAATGTTAGGGAGGGACTAGTGGAGAAGAGATCCAGTAGAACTAAAAGAAAAGTCATTTTATGTTTGGGTTGCACTCTGAAAATAGCAGATCTACAAGCTCACAATGCATCGCGTTGTAGAACTAATATTTTCAGAGCGCAGCCAAGTGTAAAATCAGGCAATGCGACACCATCAAGGCAACAACTAAATACATTTTGTCATCAAAATCACCCGTAGATTGAGAGTATAAAATCTTTAAGATCTACAAGCTCAAAGCGCTGCGCTCAATGCCGCGCTGTGAGCTTGTAGATCTGCTATTTTTGAAAAATCATGAACATTTGTGCAAGTATTTGAATATTTAAAATCCTTCTAATGTTTTTTGAAAAACGTATGTTTCTATGTCAGTGATGCTCAAACTTTTTCACGTGAAGGACCCCCAAAATGGTATGTATTTGGCCAGGGACCCCCATCTCAAAATATTTAGTTCCAGGGACCCCCCAGAAGCAAAATTTTAGTTAAAATATTTCCTTAAAAATACATGTATTCAAAGATTTACATTACATTTTCACAAAAAAATAGCAGATCTACAAGCTCACAGCGCGGCACTCGGTGCCGTGCTGTGAGCTTGTATATTTGCTATTTTTCAATAGTTAAAGTATAAAATAATTAAGGCCCCTCCACCTTGGGCCCTAAAAACTCAAGGATTCACTGCAGGCCCCCATGAATGTTCTTCATAGGGGGAGGAGGGGTTAAACCCACTGGGAACGCATTATTTAGTGCTTTAACTGTTGAAAAATAGCAGATATACAAGCTCACAGCATGGGACTCAATGCCGCGCTGTGAGCTTGTAGATCTGCTATGTTTGAAAAATCATGAACATTTGTATTTGAATATCTCAAATCCTTCTAAAGTTTTTTGAAAAACCTGTTTCTTTGTCAGTGATGCTCAAACCTTTTCATGTGGTAAAATGGTATGTATTTGGCCAGGGACCCCCATCTCAAAATATTTAGTTCCAGGGACCCCCCAGAAGCAGAATTTGAATTTCAAATATTCGCTTAAAAATATATTTATTCAAAGATTGGCATCACATTTTCTAAAAAAAAAAAAAAAAAACAGATCGGAACGCGGCACTCTGTGCCGTGCTGTAAGCTTGTATATTTGCTATTTTTCAATAGTTAAAGCTGGGGTCTTCAACAGGGGGTCCGGGACCCCTAGGGGGTCCTCAGAGTTACTAAAGGGGGTCCTCCAAATCTTTGTGTGATAGAAACTTTGTTTCCTCCTTTTTTATATTAACCACTTAAACCATAGCATCCACTTTTGACGAAAATAGCCGATCTACAAGCTCACAACGCCTCGCGCTGTGAGGCGGGAAAAAGAGCAGACTAAGTACAGAGTGAAAGGTCAAGTTTATTAAGTATTAACGGTTCAAGTGGTTAAATATCTGAAAACACAAATTGACATGAATCCAAAATACGCTGATGATTGTGCTGTCAAACAATGAAACTATATGGAATCTATGAACAGGTTGTGGGGGTCCCTGCTTCATCTCTCTCTCAACTAAGGGGTCCCTGCTTCATCTCTCTCAGCTAAGGGGTCCCTGCTTCATCTCTCTCTCAACTAAGGGGTCCCTGCTTCATCTCTCTCTCAACTAAGGGGTCCTTGGCCTGAAAACGTTGAAGACCCCTGAGTTAAAGTATAAAATAATTAAGGCCCCTCCACCTTGGGCCCTAGTAACTCAGTCCCACTCCCCCCTCCCCCCTTGTGACGCCCCTGTGTGTGTGTGTGTGTGTGTGTGTGTGTGTGTGTGTGTGTGTGTGTGTGTGTGTGTGTGTGTGTGTGTGTGTGTGCGTGTGCGTGTGTGCGTGCGTGCGTGCGTGCGTGTGTCTGTGTGTGCTGGGACCCCTTGGAAAATAAAACGGATGCTTTCCCAGCTTGAATGGGTTAATACATTAATCCAATGAATGTATTAATGTTGGTCGATTAACCTTTTTCATTGAGGAAAACTACATAAAAACAAAGTTTTGATGATTAAAACTAAGACTAAATATATTGACAAATATAAACTAGACTAAAATGTTAGGGAGGGACTAGTGGAGAAGAGATCCAGTAGAACTAAAAGAAAAGTCATTTTATGTTTGGTTGTGCTCTGAAAATAGCAGATCTACAAGCTCACAAGCAGATCTACAAGCTCACAGCGCGGCACTCGGTGCCGTGCTGTGAGCTTGTATATTTGCTATTTTTCAATAGCTAAAGTATAATATAATTAAGGCCCCTCCACCTTGGGCCCTAGTAACTCAAGGATTCACTGAAGGCCCCCCATGAATGTTCTTCATAGGGTGAGGAGGGGTTAAACCCACTGGGAACGCATTATTTAGTGCTTTAACTATTGAAAAATAGCAGATATACAAGCTCACAGCGCGGGACTCAATGCCGCGCTGTGAGCTTGTAGATCTGCTATTTTTGAAAAATCATGAACAATTTTGTGCAAGTATTTGAATATTTCAAATCCTTTTTTAAACCCTATGTTTCTATATGTCAGTGGTGCTCAAACCTTGAAGGACCCCCAAAATGGTATGTATTTGGCCAGGGACCCCCATCTCAAAATATTTAGTTCCCGGGACCCCCCAGAAGCACAATTTGAGTTTCAAATATTCCTTTAAAAATACATTTATTCAAAGATTGGCATTACATTTTCACACAAATAAAAAAAAAAAAAAAAAAACAGATCGCAACGCGGCACTCGGTGCCGAGATGTAAGCTTGTATATTTGCTATTTTTCAATAGTTAAAGCAGGGGTCTTCAACAGAGGGTCCGGGACCCCTAGGGGGTCCTCAGAGTTACTACAGGGGGTCCTCCAAATCTTTGTGTGATAGAAACTTTGTTTCCTCCTTTTTTATATTATCCACTTAAACCATAGCATCCATATTCAGAGAACTTTTGCCAAAAATAGCCGATCTACAAGCTCACAACGCGTCGCGATGCGAGGCGTTGTGAGCTTGTAGATCGTCTATTTTCGGCAAAGAGGTTTGGTGTAGAGGGGAAAAAGAGCAGACTAAGTACAGAGTAAAAGGTCAAGTTTATTAAGTATTAACGGTTCAAGTGGTTAAATATCTGAACACACAAATTGACATGAATCCAAAATACGCTGATGATTGTGCTGTCAAACAATGAAACTATATGGAATCTATGAACAGGTTGTGGGGGTCCCTGCTTCATCTCTCTCTCAACTAAGGGGTCCCTGCTTCATCTCTCTCAGCTAAGGGGTCCCTGCTTCATCTCTCTCTCAACTAAGGGGTCCCTGCTTCATCTCTCTCTCAACTAAGGGGTCCTTGGCCTGAAAACGTTGAAGACCCCTGAGTTAAAGTATAAAATAATTAAGGCCCCTCCACCTTGGGCCCTTGTAACTCAGTCCCACTCCCCCCTCCCCCCTTGTGACGCCCCTATATGTGTGTGTGTGTGTGTGTGTGTGTGTGTGTGTGTGTGTGTGTGTGTGTGTGTGTGTGTGTGTGTGTGTGTGTGTGTGTGTGTGTGTGTGTGTGTGTGTGTGTGTGTGTGTGTGTGTGTGTGTGTGTGTGTGTGTGTGTGTGCGCGCGCGCGCGCGCGCGTGCGTGCGTGCGTGCGTGCGTGCGTGCGTGCGTGCGTGTGTCTGTGTGTGCTGGGACCCCTTGGAAAATAAAACGGATGCTTTCCCAGCTTGAATGGGTTAATACATTAATCCAAAATGAATGTATTAATGTTGGTCGATTAACCTTTTTCATTGAGGAAAACTACATAAAAACAAAGTTTTGATGATTAAAACTAAGACTAAATATATTGACAAATATAAACTAGACTAAAATGTTAGGGAGGGACTAGTGGAGAAGAGATCCAGTAGAACTAAAAGAAAAGTCATTTTATGTTTGGTTGCGCTCTGAAAATAGCAGATCTACAAGCTCACAAGCAGATCTACAAGCTCACAGCGCGGCACGCGCGCGCGCGCGTGCGTGCGTGCGTGCGTGCGTGTGTCTGTGTGTGCTGGGACCCCTTGGAAAATAAAACGGATGCTTTCCCAGCTTGAATGGGTTAATACATTAATCCAAAATGAATGTATTAATGTTGGTCGATTAACCTTTTTCATTGAGGAAAACTACATAAAAACAAAGTTTTGATGATTAAAACTAAGACTAAATATATTGACAAATATAAACTAGACTAAAATGTTAGGGAGGGGCTAGTGGAGAAGAGATCCAGTAGAACTAAAAGAAAAGTCATTTTATGTTTGGTTGCGCTCTGAAAATAGCAGATCTACAAGCTCACAAGCAGATCTACAAGCTCACAGCGCGGCACTCGGTGCCGTGCTGTGAGCTTGTATATTTGCTATTTTTCAATAGCTAAAGTATAAAATAATCAAGGCCCCTCCACCTTGGGCCCTGGTAACTCAAGGATTCACTGAAGGCCCCCCATGAATGTTCTTCATAGGGGGAGGAGGGGTTAAACCCACTGGGAACGCATTATTTAGTGCTTTAACTATTGAAAAATAGCAGATATACAAGCTCACAGCGCGGGACTCAATGCCGCGCTGTGAGCTTGTAGATCTGCTATTTTTGAAAAATCATTAACATTTGTGCAAGTATTTGAATATTTCAAATCCTTTTTTAAACCCTATGTTTCTATATGTCAGTGGTGCTCAAACCTTGAAGAACCCCCAAAATGGTATGTATTTGGCCAGGGACCCCCATCTCAAAATATTTAGTTCCCGGGACCCCCCAGAAGCACAATTTGAGTTTCAAATATTCCTTTAAAAATACATTTATTCAAAGATTGGCATTACATTTTCACAAAAAAAAAAAAAAAAAAAAACAGATCGCAACGCGGCACTCGGTGCCGAGATGTAAGCTTGTATATTTGCTATTTTTCAATAGTTAAAGCAGGGGTCTTCAACAGAGGGTCCGGGACCCCTAGGGGGTTCTCAGAGTTACTACAGGGGGTCCTCCAAATCTTTGTGTGATAGAAACTTTGTTTCCTCCTTTTTTATATTATCCACTTAAACCATAGCATCCATATTCAGAGAACTTTTGCCAAAAATAGCCGATCTACAAGCTCACAACGCGTCGCGATGCGAGGCGTTGTGAGCTTGTAGATCGTCTATTTTCGGCAAAGAGGTTTGGTGTAGAGGGGAAAAAGAGCAGACTAAGTACAGAGTGAAAGGTCAAGTTTATTAAGTATTGACAGTTCAAGTGGTTAAATATCTGAAAACACAAATTGACATGAATCCAAAATACACTGATGATTGTGCTGTCAAACAATGAAACTATATGGAATCTATGAACAGGTTGTGGGGGTCCCTGCTTCATCTCTCTCTCAACTAAGGGGTCCCTGCTTCATCTCTCTCTCAGCTAAGGGGTCCCTGCTTCATCTCTCTCTCAGCTAAGGGGTCCCTGCTTCATCTCTCTCTCAGCTAAGGGGTCCCTGCTTCATCTCTCTCTCAGCTAAGGGGTCCCTGCTTCATCTCTCTCTCAGCTAAGGGGTCCCTGCTTCATCTCTCTCTCAACTAAGGGGTCCCTGCTTCATCTCTCTCTCAACTAAGGGGCCCCTGCTTCATCTCTCTCTCAACTAAGGGGTCCCTGCTTCATCTCTCTCTCAACTAATGGGGTCCTTGGCCTGAAAACGTTGAAGACCCCTGAGTTAAAGTATAAAATAATTAAGGCCCCTCCACCTTGGGCCCTAGTAACTCAGTCCCCCCCCCCCCTCCCCCCTTGTGACGCCCCTGTGTGTGTGTGTGTGTGTGTGTGTGTGTGTGTGTGTGTGTGTGTGTGTGTGTGTGTGTGTGTGTGTGTGTGTGTGTGTGTGTGTGTGTGTGTGTGTGTGTGTGTGTGTGTGAGTGTGTGTGTGGGTGGGTGGGTGTGTGTGTGTGCTGGGACCCCCTGGAAAATTACACGGATGCTTTCCCGGCTTGAATGGGTTAATTCATTAATCGAAAATGAATGTATTAATGTTGGTCGATTAACCTTTTTCATTGATGAAAACTAAATAAAAACAAAGCTATGATGATTAAAACTAAGACTAAATATATTGACAAATATAAACTAGACTAAAATGTTAGGGAGGGGCTAGTGGAGAAGAGATCCAGTAGAACTAAAAGAAAAGTCATTTTATGTTTGGGTTGCACTCTGAAAATAGCAGATCTACAAGCTCACAATGGATCACGTTGCGACGCGTTGTAGAACTAATATTTTCAGAGCGCAGCCAAGTGTAAAATCAGGCAACGACTAAATACATTTTGTCATCAAAATCAACTGTTGATTGAAAGTATAAAACTTTAAGATCTACAAGCTCAAAGCGCGGCGCTCAATGCCGCGCTGTGAGCTTGTAGATCTGCTATTTTTGAAAAATCATGAACATTTGTGCAAGTATTTGAATATTTCAAATCCTTCTAATGTTTTTTGAAAAAACGTTTGTTTCTATGTCAGTGATGCTCAAACTTTTTCATGCGAAGGACCCCCAAAATGGTATGTATTTGGCCAGGGACCCCCATCTCAAAATATTTAGTTCCAGGGACCCCCACAGAAGCAAATTTTGTGTTACAAATATTCGCTTAAAAATACATGTATTCAAAGATTTACATTACATTTTCACAAAAAATAGCAGATCTACAAGCTCACAGCGCGGCACTCGGTGCCGTGCTGTGAGCTTGTATATTTGCTATTTTTCAATAGTTAAAGTATAAAATAATTAAGGCCCCTCCACCTTGGGCCCTAAAAACTCAAGGATTCACTGCAGGCCCCCCAATGTTCTTCATAGTTGGAGGAGGGGTTAAACCCACTGGGAACGCATTATTTAGTGCTTTAACTATTGAAAAATAGCAGATATACAAGCTCACAGCGCGGGACTCAATGCCGCACTGTGAGCTTGTAGATCTGCTATGTTTGAAAAATCATGAACATTTGTATTTGAATATCTCAAATCCTTTTAAAGTTTTTTGATAAACCTATGTTTCTATGTCAGTGGTGCTCAAACCTTTTCATGTGGTAAAATGGTATGTATTTGGCCAGGGACCCCCATCTCAAAATATTTAGTTCCAGGGACCCCCCAGAGGCAGAATTTGAATTTCAAATATTCGCTCAAAAATATATTTATTCAAAGATTGGCATCACATTTTCTTAAAAAAAAAAAAAAAACAGATCGCAACGCGGCACTCTGTGCCGTGCTGTAAGCTTGTATATTTGCTATTTTTCAATAGTTAAAGCAGGGGTCTTCAACAGAGGGTCCGGGACCCCTAGGGGGTCCTCAGAGTTACTAAAGGGGGTCCTCCAAATCTTTGTGTGATAGAAACTTTGTTTCCTCCTTTTTTATATTAACCAGTTAAACCATAGCATCCACTTTTGCCAAAAATTGCTGATCTACAAGCTCACAACGCCTCGCGCTGTGAGGCGGGAAAAAGAGCAGACTAAGTACAGAGTGAAAGGTCAAGTTTATTAAGTATTGACGGTTCAAGTGGTTAAATATCTGAAAACACAAATTGACATGAATCCAAAATACGCTGATGATTGTGCTGTCAAACAATGAAACTATATGGAATCTATGAACAGGTTGTGGGGGTCCCTGCTTCATCTCTCTCTCAACTAAGGGGTCCCTGCTTCATCTCTCTCTCAACTAAGGGGTCCCTGCTTCATCTCTCTCTCAACTAGGGGTCCCTGCTTCATCTGTCTCTCAACTAGGGGTCCCTGCTTCATCTGTCTCTCAACTAAGGGGTCCCTGCTTCATCTCTCTCTCAACTAAGGGGTCTCTGCTTCATCGCTCTCTCAACTAGGGGTCCCTGCTTCATCTCTCTCTCAACTAAGGGGTCCTTGGCCTGAAAACGTTGAAGACCCCTGAGTTAAAGTACAAAATAATTAAGATCTCTCCAACCTTGGGCCCTAGTAACTCAGTCCCACTCCCCCCCCTCCCCCCTTGTGACGCCCCTGTGTGTGTGTGTGTGTGTGTGTGTGTGTGTGTGTGTGTGTGTGTGTGTGTGTGTGTGTGCGCGTGTGTGTGTGTGTGTTCGCGTGCGTGCGTGCGTGTGTGTGTGTGTGTGTGTGTGTGTGTGCGTGTGCGTGTGTGCTGGGACCCCTTGGAAAATAAAACGGATGCTTTCCCAGCTTGAATGGGTTAATACATTAATCCAAAATGAATGTATTAATGTTGGTCGATTAACCTTTTTCATTGAGGAAAACTAAATAAAAACAAAGTTTTGATGATTAAAACTAAGACTAAATATATTGACAAATATAAATTAGACTAAAATGTTAGGGAGGGACTAGTGGAGAAGAGATCCAGTAGAACTAAAAGAAAAGTCATTTTATGTTTGGTTGCGCTCTGAAAATAGCAGATCTACAAGCTCACAAGCAGATCTACAAGCTCACAGCGCGGCACTCGGTGCCGTGCTGTGAGCTTGTATATTTGCTATTTTTCAATAGCTAAAGTATAAAATAATTAAGGCCCCTCCACCTTGGGCCCTGGTAACTCAAGGATTCACTGAAGGCCCCCCATGAATGTTCTTCATAGGGGGAGGAGGGGTTAAACCCACTGGGAACGCATTATTTAGTGCTTTAACTATTGAAAAATAGCAGATATACAAGCTCACAGCGCGGGACTCAATGCCGCGCTGTGAGCTTGTAGATCTGCTATTTTTGAAAAATCATTAACATTTGTGCAAGTATTTGAATATTTAAAATCCTTCTATTGTTTTTTGAAAAACGTATGTTTCTATGTCAGTGATGCTCAAACTTTTTCATGTGAAGGACCCCCAAAATGGTATGTATTTGGCCAGGGACCCCCATCTCAAAATATTTAGTTCCAGGGACCCCCACAGAAGCAAATTTTGAGTTACAAATATTCGCTTAAAAATACATGTATTCAAAGATTTACATTACATTTTCACAAAAAATAGCAGATCTACAAGCTCACAGCGCGGCACTCGGTGCCGTGCTGTGAGCTTGTATATTTGCTATTTTTCAATAGTTAAAGTATAAAATAATTAAGGCCCCTCCACCTTGGGCCCTAAAAACTCAAGGATTCACTGAAGGCCCCCCATGAATGTTCTTCATAGGGGGAGGAGGGGTTAAACCCACTGGGAACGCATTATTTAGTGCTTTAACTATTGAAAAATAGCAGATATACAAGCTCACAGCGCGGGACTCAATGCCGCACTGTGAGCTTGTAGATCTGCTATGTTTGAAAAATCATGAACATTTGTATTTGAATATCTCAAATCCTTTTAAAGTTTTTTGATAAACCTATGTTTCTATGTCAGTGGTGCTCAAACCTTTTCATGTGGTAAAATGGTATGTATTTGGCCAGGGACCCCCATCTCAAAATATTTAGTTCCAGGGACCCCCCAGAGGCAGAATTTGAATTTCAAATATTCGCTTAAAAATATATTTATTCAAAGATTGGCATCACATTTTCTTAAAAAAAAAAAAAAACAGATCGCAACGCGGCACTCTGTGCCGTGCTGTAAGCTTGTATATTTGCTATTTTTCAATAGTTAAAGCAGGGGTCTTCAACAGGGGGTCCGGGACCCCTAGGGGGTCCTCAGAGTTACTAAAGGGGGTCCTCCAAATCTTTGTGTGATAGAAACTTTGTTTCCTCCTTTTTTTATATTAACCAGTTAAACCATAGCATCCACTTTTGCCAAAAATAGCTGATCTACAAGCTCACAACGCCTCGCGCTGTGAGGCGGGAAAAAGAGCAGACTAAGTACAGAGTGAAAGGTCAAGTTTATTAAGTATTGACGGTTCAAGTGGTTAAATATCTGAAAACACAAATTGACATGAATCCAAAATACGCTGATGATTGTGCTGTCAAACAATGAAACTATATGGAATCTATGAACAGGTTGTGGGGGTCCCTGCTTCATCTCTCTCTCAACTAAGGGGTCCCTACTTCATCTCTCTCTCAACTAAGGGGTCCCTGCTTCATCTCTCTCTCAACTAAGGGGTCTCTGCTTCATCGCTCTCTCAACTAAGGGGTCCCTGCTTCATCGCTCTCTCAACTAGGGGTCCCTGCTTCATCTCTCTCTCAACTAAGGGGTCCTTGGCCTGAAAACGTTGAAGACCCCTGAGTTAAAGTACAAAATAATTAAGATCTCTCCAACCTTGGGCCCTAGTAACTCAGTCCCACTCCCCCCCCTCCCCCCTTGTGACGCCCCTGTGTGTGTGTGTGTGTGTGTGTGTGTGTGTGTGTGTGTGCGTGTGCGTGTGCGTGTGTGTGTGTGTGTGTGTGTGTGCTGGGACCCCTTGGAAAATAAAACGGATGCTTTCCCAGCTTGAATGGGTTAATACATTAATCCAAAATGAATGTATTAATGTTGGTCGATTAACCTTTTTCATTGAGGAAAACTAAATAAAAACAAAGTTTTGATGATTAAAACTAAGACTAAATATATTGATAAATATAAACTAGACTAAAATGTTAGGGAGGGACTAGTGGAGAAGAGATCCAGTAGAACTAAAAGAAAAGTCATTTTATGTTTGGTTGCGCTCTGAAAATAGCAGATCTACAAGCTCACAAGCAGATCTACAAGCTCACAGCGCGGCACTCGGTGCCGTGCTGTGAGCTTGTATATTTGCTATTTTTCAATAGCTAAAGTATAAAATAATTAAGGCCCCTCCACCTTGGGCCCTAAAAACTCAAGGATTCACTGAAGGCCCCCCATGAATGTTCTTCATAGGGGGAGGAGGGGTTAAACCCACTGGGAACGCATTATTTAGTGCTTTAACTATTGAAAAATAGCAGATATACAAGCTCACAGCGTGGGACTCAATGCCGCGCTGTGAGCTTGTAGATCTGCTATTTTTGAAAAATCATTAACATTTGTGCAAGTATTTGAATATTTAAAATCCTTCTATTGTTTTTTGAAAAACGTATGTTTCTATGTCAGTGATGCTCAAACTTTTTCATGTGAAGGACCCCCAAAATGGTATGTATTTGGCCAGGGACCCCCATCTCAAAATATTTAGTTCCAGGGACCCCCACAGAAGCAAATTTTGAGTTACAAATATTCGCTTAAAAATACATGTATTCAAAGATTTACATTACATTTTCACAAAAAATAGCAGATCTACAAGCTCACAGCGCGGCACTCTGTGCCGTGCTGTGAGCTTGTATATTTGCTATTTTTCAATAGTTAAAGTATAAAATAATTAAGGCCCCTCCACCTTGGGCCCTAAAAACTCAAGGATTCACTGCAGGCCCCCCATGAATGTTCTTCATAGGGGGAGGAGGGGTTAAACCCACTGGGAACGCATTATTTAGTGCTTTAACTGTTGAAAAATAGCAGATATACAAGCTCACAGCATGGGACTCAATGCCGCGCTGTGAGCTTGTAGATCTGCTATGTTTGAAAAATCATGAACATTTGTATTTGAATATCTCAAATCCTTTTGATAAACCTATTCTATGTCAGTGGTGCTCAAACCTTTTCATGTGGTAAAATGGTATGTATTTGGCCAGGGACCCCCATCTCAAAATGTTTATTTCCAGGGACCCCCCAGAAGCAAAATGTGCATGTATTCAAAGACTTGCATTACATCTGAACTGTACCGTCATGAAACTGTACCTTTTTCTATGCAAACTTCTAATAAAGTCTTCAATGAAATCATTCAATTTTCACGAAAAATAGCAGATCTACAAGATCACAGCGCGGTACTCGGTGCCGTGCGTGCGTGCGTGCGTGCGTGCGTGCGTGCGTGCGTGTGTGTGTGCGTGCGTGTGTGTGTGTGAGTCAGTGAATGATGTATTTAATGTTTCCTGTGTTGTTTTCTCATCAGATTTTCAGATTCTCTCTCTGGACACAAACACAGCACACAGAAAACTCTCTCTCTCTCAGAACAACAGGAAGGTGACATGGGTGTTAGGAGAGGATCAGAATTATCCTCCTCATGCTGACAGGTTTGATGGACAGTATCAGGTTCTGTGTACAGAGGGTCTGACTGGACGCTGTTACTGGGAGGTGGAGAGGAGTGGACCGGTTAGGATAGCAGTGACTTACAGAGAGA
This sequence comes from Nannobrachium achirus, assembly GCF_963921795.1. Taxonomy (NCBI): domain Eukaryota; kingdom Metazoa; phylum Chordata; class Actinopteri; order Myctophiformes; family Myctophidae; genus Nannobrachium; species Nannobrachium achirus. Next base: position 3,171,446 of record NC_137828.1, read on the forward strand.
TCAGCAGGAAAGGACAGGGTGGTGACTGTCAGCTTGGAGAGAATGAACTCTCCTGGAGTCTGTACTGTGGTAGCAGTTACAGTGTCAGACACAATAGTAAGCAGACTGTCCTCCCTGTCAGGCCCTCTGGAGGCTACAGGGGGTCATGTAGAGTAGCAGTGTATCTGGACTGTCCTCTTGGGATTCTGTCCTTCTATGAGGTGTCAGAGGACACTCTGACACACCTGTACACCGTCAAGAAAACATTCACTGGACCTCTCTATGCTGGGTTCTGGTTGTTTAACTCCTCCTCCTCAGTGTGTCTGTGTGAGCAGAGCAGAGTCTCTATGTGAGGGTGACATCAGGTCACCATGGTTACTCTACATGTCTGACTGAGTCCAGGTTGTCATGGTTACCACTGTCGCCTGGACACTTTGACCCTAGATACTGTAATTCTGACATCACAGACAACATATTTGGTCATGACTGACTCGTGGTGACATCATCATGATGACAGATAGACAGACTGTATATAAATCTGTAAATATTTAGTTCCAGGGACCGCCATGAGATGAGATTTGTTTTTGTTAAAATGTTCATAATTATTCAAATAAAATGTCATATTCACTTTTCAAAAACAGCAGATTTACAAGCTCACAGCGCATCACAATGTGACGCGTTGAGAGCTTGTAGATCTGCTGTTTTCTAATAGTGAATCATAAAACATGGTTGTAGTGGTTCAGCTGATTCAATCATTTAGCCGGGGACCCCCTGGAACCCCCTCAAGAACCCCTGGGGGTCCCCAGACCACACATTGAGAACTAACTGGGTCTAGACACTGTTTCTCAACATCTGGTTGGGGGCCCACTAGGGGTCCAAATGGACCCTTACAGCAGCGCTTCTCAAAGCCCCACATTAACATGGACCCCCAGGGACCCCCATCTGAAAATGTTTAGTTCCAGGGACCCCCAGAAGAGAAGATTTAAGTTTATAAAAAAATCACAATTATTAAAACTGTTCCAAACATTTTCTAAATACCTAAAATGTATTTTGGCGGAGCCTTGATGGCATCGTAATGACTGCTTTACACTTGGTTGCAAGATGAAAATAGCAGATCTACAAGCTCACAGCGCGTCGCAGAGCTTGTAGATCTGCTATTTTCAGAGTGCAACACCCGAGCGCAACCGAGTTCTACTAAAAAGCAGTGGTCTCTTTCTCAAAGTGTGGTCCGGGGACCCCCAGGGGTCCTTGAGGGGCTTCCAGGGGGTCCATTATTACTGATTAGGTGTTTTTTTCCTAGATCTATATTTCTATACAAATTGATTTGTTATTGATGTATTGTTATTGATGTCTAAACATTAAATACACCGGCTGTTTGAAAATGTCAACAGATCTACAAGCTCTCATCAGATCAGATCAGATTAGATCAGATTAGACAGACCTCAAACCTCCTCTCCACAGGTTTATAAATATGGATCATAAATACTGATGATGATGATGATGATGATGATGATGAAGATGTACATATTTATCATGTATTTTTATGTCTTTTCAAAAATGCCTCAAATCATGAACGCAGCTTCTGATTGGCTTGAAACTTGTTTACTTCATCCTGATTGGATAAGATGATGATGATGTAAATATGTCATGTATTGTTATGTATAATCAGATTGACTTCTACCTGGCCTGGTGGAGACCTGTGCTCTGAGGAGCACATTTTAATACTTTTAATCACACATGTCAAACTCGAGGCCCGGGGGCCAAATCAGGCCCGTGAATGAATTATCTTTGGTCCACAGGAAGATATTTATTGATTTATGGATGATATTTAATTACTATTAGAACTGGGAAGATATTTATTGATTTATTGATGATATTTAATTACTATTAGAACTGGGAAGATATTTAATTACTATTAGAACTGGGAAGATATTTAATTACTATTAGAACTGGGAAGATATTTAATTACTATTAGAACTGGGAAGATATTTATTGATTTATTGATGATATTTAATTACTATTAGAACTGGTCCAGTGGTAGATGATATTTAATTACTATTAGAACTGGTCCTCTGGTAGGGACGTGCTGGCCATTGGGAAAAGGGGGACAACTCCCCAACGTCCGGTTTATTCCCGGCCGGTCCAGGCCGGCCATTAGGAAAAAAAATACAAATAAAATGTCGGCCTTCGTTCCATTTTGGGGGCTGGGCGGCCAATAAAAGTAAATCGTCACTGTCGAGCTGAAACCTCGTATCTCCAAGTTTCAAATGTGTAATTTTTTTTTTCGCAAAGCAAAGCCCTGCTTCATCATACAAGGCTGTTGCAAAAAAATGGGGAATACAGCAGATCTACAAGCACACAACGCCTCGCGGTGCGAGGCGTTGTGTGCTTGTAGATCGGCTGTTTTCACTATTTTAAATCATTTTTTAAATGATAAATACAAAACAAACGGTTTTGGACATACAAGGTTTCCACACGACAACGACAAAATATAACTCATGTAATTGGCCCACTGGCTTGTCACTTGTCACGCTCAATGAGGGCCTACAACTCTTTTTCCCAGGCTGAATCAGGGGCCCAGCACGTCCCTGCCCACTGGTATATTGGACCGTTTGCACGTGAAACACCTGGGATTCAAACCCACGTCTCCCACATGAAAGTCCAACATCTTACCCATCAGACCAAAGGGATATCCCTATGGACTGAGGGAGATATTAGACTGTTGATGCCATCAGGCTGAGGCAGTGAGCCACTCTGTTACACACGCACCACCATAATACTACAAGTCCCACAATGCACTGCTAGTGCATTGGAGCGTATCGAGGGCCGGTGAGCCCGTGTTTATATAAACATTGAACCAGTCCGGTCCTGGACTTGTACCATGTTTTACATTCTGGCCCCCTGTGTGTTGGAGTTTGATGTCCTTGCTTTAAATTTTAACATGTTATTGTATGATCAGGTGTCAAATTACATTGAAAAACAAAACAAACAAAAAAAAGTGTTTAATAAATTGTTTAATAAAGTGATTATTGAAAGTGTCGTTGCTGTGTTTATTATTATTATTACAAGGTGATGTTAACAGTGAGTGAATCCAGGGAGGGAGGGGGCTTTATATTTCTTTTTTTCTATTGATTACGCATGCCAACCTCAGTTCAATAATATTTCTTGATTCTTGTTGCATTACTAAGACAATGATTGAGTTACTAGGGCCCACGGTGGATCGGCCTTTACTTTAGCTATTGAAGATAGCAGATATACAAGCTCGCAGCGCGGCACCGAGTAGATCTGCTATTTTTGAAAAGTCATGAAAATGTGTGCAAATCTTTGAATACAGCTATTTTTTTAAGCATTTTTAACAAAAATTTAGCTTCTAGGGGTACCGGGAATTAAATATCTTGAGATGGGGGTCCGTGGCCAAATACATATCATTTGGGGGGTCCTTCACATGGAAAATAGTAAAAAAAAAAATAAGAAAAAAAAGAGAAGGATTTGAAATACTTGCACAAATACTCACAGCGCGTTGTGCGCTTGTAGATCTGCTATTTTTCAATAGTTAAAGGCAAGCACTTTGAAGAACATTCATGGGGGGCCCGCAGTGAATCCTTGTACCCAGGGCCCAGAATTTGATGTGACACCCCTGGGAGTGCGTACAGTGATAACACACTCCCCAGAACACATCGGCAAATGGCAGACGCCCAACAAAACCATGCGTTTATGCATGTGTATGCATGCATGCATGCATGTATAACGGAGATGATCCGAACCTCCCCACCCGGTTTTAAACCCAGGTCTCCCGCGTGAAAGTCCAATATCTTAACCATCACTCCAAAGGGATATCCCTATGGAACGAGAGCAGATAGACTTTTGAGGCTTCAGGCTGGGGCTGTGACTCTCTCCGCCACATATGTATGTATGTAAATTATCTATCATATTTCTTATTTGTTAGTCTGTATGTTTTTCTGGGGGGCCAAAGCCCCTATAGTTGTCCCAGGTACGATTCCAGACCAAGCCGGGGAGTGCTTATATGGGATGGGTATATGACCTCACTACTCTTATAGGATGGGTATATGACATCACTACTCTTATAGGATGGGTATATGACATCACTACTCTTATAGGATGGGTATATGACATCACTACTCTTATAGGATTGGTATATGACATCACTACTCTTATAGGATGGGTATATGACATCACTACTCTTATAGGATGGGTATGGGTATATCATAGGACCTCACTGAAATTAGTGGTATGTAACAATGATGTTAAGCCTGGAACCAAGCCATCCAGGATGGCAGTGAATCATGACCATACAACCTTTGATCCTATGTGTAAACATATTTTAATATTACATTATTTGATATACTACATTAAAATGCCCTTTGTTTAGGGATTTTCAAAATGTTCTTTTCATAGAAACAAAGGTTGTATGTTCATGATTCACTGCCATCCTGGATGGCTTGGTTCCAGCCTTAACATAAATGTTATAAATATTTTTGTAAAAGTCTATGGTGAAAATGAATGGGGAATATTAAGTGACCCCAGGAAACCACTTCCGCTGCGATGCTCTATAGCTATAGAAGTAACACCCCAACGAGTGAGGACCAATACATAAAACATGTTGGTAGCATAACAGTAGGTGCACGTCCCACTGGGAGGAGACCCCGTGGCAGACCAAAGACCAGATGGAAGGATTATATCTCCAAACTGGCTTGGGAACGTCTCGGTATACTCCCAGAGGGAGTGGAGGAAGTTGCTCAGGATAAGGAAATCTAGAGGTCTCAGTTGGAACTGTTACCCCCGGGACCCGATTCCGGATAAGCGATTGAAGATGGATGGATGGATGGATGGATGGATGGATGGATGGATGGATGGATGGGTGGATGGATGGATGGATGGATGGAAGAGAACAAACCCCATAAGATGATCTGTTTTAAAGCATAATAGTTTCCTTCCCTTCAGATTATAGGGAGGATTTACTGTTGATAAAAAGCTTCAAGTGCAGAATAATACAATTCAGAAGACAGCTATAAAAGTGCAGTTCATCTCAGTGGCGTCAGTTCAGAAAAAGCTAAGGTATGGCAACATGACTGATGTCTTGCACGCGCGCCCTCGCGCGCGTGCAAGACACCAGTCATGTTGCCATACCTTAGCAACAGACACGATGAAAAGTCCATTTTATTAATTCCCCCAGTAGCCAAGGTATGGCAGCTGCCATAGCTTGCCATACCCTATTGACGCCTCTGGTTCATCTCATGTTTATCTATTTATGTTTTATCCCATATTCAGTGGCGTCACTTCAGCAAAAGCCAGGGTCTGGCAAAGATGGGAGCAGTGTTGGGGAAGTTAAAGTTACATGTAACTGAGTTACTTTACATTTTGCTGTAACTTGCTGGTAACTGATATTTCTGTAACTCGTCAATTAACCGAGATACTGTTTGGGTCATTTTTGGCTCAAGTTACAAGAAGTTACAAGCGAAGTTATAGTTTTACATTTAAGTTTTGTTAAGATTGATGATCAAATGTCGTCAAAAGATCATAATTTTCTATTTCTTTTTTTACTTTATTTTAGGAACACAGATGTTTACTAAAGAAAATGTCAGCCTTTTTGAAATAAAACATAAAACTCAGTTGAGAGGCATATTTCTGCTGGCATGTGACTTTTTTTGTAGGTTATTAGATTTTGTATCATGTACACCAAATGTACATTCTCAATTTAACAGTAAGTAACTCAAGTTACCCAAGTTACTTGTTCTATGTAACTTGAAACTTTATAAGTTACATTTCTCCAGGGGTATAACTTTAACTTGATCAAGTTACTGCCATGGTGAGTTACTTGTAACTGTACAAGTTACGCTTTCAAAGTAACTTCCCCCAACACTGGATGGGAGTCCTCATGGAAAAGAGGCATTACATTTTGTATAACACGGTTCTAATGTGAAAATAGCAGATCTACATGCTCACAACGCCTCGCGCTGCGAAGCGTTGTGAGCATGTAGATCTGCTATTTTCACAATGTCTGAAAAAAAAAAAAAAGTTTCTTGGGCTGGATATGGCAGCCTGGAACGGTTGTTCAAGTGCAGCTAAACTTGGCATGTTAGTAAACGTGCCACAATTAACAATAATGCATTGCACCTGTGCAGCTGACCTGCGGAACCTGGGAATATACCATTCTGTCAAGATGGGGAGAATATAATACCTTGTTAAAGTGACCATTTTGTTACATTTTGCACCACAAAAAGCGTAAAATAATAATAAAATAATCATTTTGGCAATTGTAGGCCTTTTGCACACCTACAAGGACATGTGCGTTGGAACAGTGACGTTGAGTCCTGCACGCCGTCTTCACTCACAATAAATGTATTACAACGTTTCGGTCGTTCTGACCTTCATCAGGCATAAAGAAGCAAGATGGCACTGAGCCAAGATATATAGCCCAACAAGGATGGTGGGGGCCAATCAGAGCCCCGCACCACTCTGATACCTAGGCTGAGGGGAGGCCTTTACAGGTGGGGGCACAAGGTAGTTTTGCCCACAGTAAAAAGTGCTATTCTGAAAGGACAATATCATATTAAAAAGCCACAAATAATTCACAAAAAAAATCAAAAAAGTCAATCAAGAATAAAAAAAATCAGGCTGACACTTTGTTTATATTCTCGTCTATTCTTTGATAGTGTTATGACTAGAATGTAAACAAAGTGTCACACAACGGCCAAAATGATTATTTCATCATTATTTTACGCTTTTTGTGGTCATTTTTGAATAGAAACACATAATTATACGAAGCATATTTTTTTGTTCAAAAGATATTTTCGAAACTTTATTTTTATTTTAGCATCCGTTTTCCAAGAAAAAGTTGACTATATCTCCTTTAACATTGCTTACTACTGTACTCTACCCCATGATTCACCCGTAAGACGCCTAAGGTCGCTCCATGTCTTGGCCATCTGGCCACGGCCAGTGATGTATATCGGACCATATTATTATTGATGACATCAGGGATTTCCATATATGGGCATAAAAGGGATTCTGGGGAATACCCATATATTATGTACTTTTACATATATGGAGATCCAGGTGATGATAGGGGGGCCTCGGATTAAAACAATATTCTTGGGGTGCCTCGGATTAAAACAATATTCTTGGGGTGCCTCGGATTAAAACAATATTCTTGGGGTGCCTCGGATTAAAACAATATTCTTGGGGTGCCTCGGATTAAAACAATATTCTTGGGGTGCCTCGGATTAAAACAATATTCTTGGGGTGCCTCGGATTAAAACAATATTCTTGGGGTGCCTCGGATTAAAACAATATTCTTGGGGTGCCTCGGATTAAAACAATATTCTTGGGGTGCCGTGAGACAAACATGTGTGGGAACCCCTGATGTAAAGCTCTGTGAATGGCCTTGATAAAGTCTGCTCTCCTCTCCTCTCCTCTCCTCTCCTCTCCTCTCCAGATCGTCCTGAGACCTTCGTCTCCTGCTCAGAACATTATTATTATTAAAGTCTCCTCTCCTCTCCAGATCGTCCTGAGACCGTCGTCTCCTGCTCAGAACATTATTATTATTATTATTATTATTAAAGTCTCCTCTCCTCTCCTCTCCTCTCCTCTCCTCTCCTCTCCTCTCCTCTCCTCTACTCTACTCTACTCTACTCTCCTCTCCTCTCCTCTCCAGATCATCCTGAGACCGTCGTCTCCTGCTCAGAACATTATTATTATTATTATTAAAGTCTCCTCTCCTCTCCTCTCCAGATCGTCCTGAGACCGTCGTCTCCTGCTCAGAACATCCAGCAGATCATCGTCATCAGAACGGTGGACGACTCCATGACTGTGACCAGCCAGCCTCAGCAATGATCATGATGATGATGATGATGATGATTTATACTATTCATTTAAGACCTGCAATTATTTTATACTCTATACTTATACAGATATACGAGGCATTTGGCTAATACCCGCCCCCCCCCCCCCCCCCCCCCCCCAGTTGTTAAAGGGGTATTTCACCTCCGTAGAACAGTTTAATTTAAAGGCTTCATGACATTGTTGTCTTAGTGTCTTTACAACACATTGAGGGCTCTAGTTTGACCCATGTCTTATGCTTAAACTTCTTTGCCTTTTTTGTTTTACTATTTTGAAAAACATTTTAAAATACTTCAAATGCTGATCTACATCTGCACGTTGTGAGCTTGCAGATCAGCTATTTGAAATATTTCAAAATGTTTTTCAAAATAGTAAAAAAGGCAAAGAAGTTTAGGCATGGATCAAAATAGAGTCCTAAAAGTCTTATTTGTGGTTCTTCTAACGTGCATTAAAAGGTTTTAACTGACAAATCCACTCCAGTGAGCCATGGCAGGTTTTTTTGGAGCGGTGGTCACACCGTCTCCTATACGTGGCCGTGTGTGTGGGTATGCGTGTCTGTCTGTATGTAGCCTGCAATACCTTTTCTGACCACACATGTTAGGGGAGGGGCGCTGTTGTTCAGGCCAGGCCCACTCACACTCACATTCACACACACACACGCACGCACGCACGCACGCACGCACACACATAGCCCCCACCGCTCAGTTCACACAAGTGTGATTCGTTTCCCCCTCTCTCTCTCTTCTGGTTGTTGGCGTTTCAGTTGTAAAAATATATATAAAAAATACAAAAACTAAAATTGCGAGCCTTTATTTCATGTCATGAAATAAAACGTAACCACCTCGAGCCACCCAGCGGCCACCGCAGATACAATGGTTCACAAAAATAGTATATTTTGCAGAGTGGGTGGGGTGCTGAGGGGCTCACCACCACGGAGAATAGACTTTCAACAACGCAAAACTACCTTTGGTTTGGTGAGTAGTGAAGTAATTAATTTTATTTTGACTCAAGTTGAGCGCTGGTAGGGGCTGAGAAAACGCGGTCTATTCATTTGCCGACGGGTCTGTCAGAGCATCACTGGAGGTGACGCGATGGACCAGAGCTAGAGGGAGTCCAGACTTCTTCAGACCTTACTGAATAACCGCTAGCTTACATAACGTCTTCAGACTAGGACTCAGGTCTAAGATGGACAGGTTGTGGTCTCTTCCAATGAGGAGGATACGATCTCCCACCGTGCAGCAGCAGCAGCACACAGCGTACATCTCAACTGGCCTTTCCCCTTGGCCCCAACCTCCTTCCAGGAGAAGGTCTCTGGATTGAATTCCCACATATCGTTGAGTTCCTGCTCGCTTCCATATAAGCCACCATAAATGTAGTTTTAGTTTATTTATTTATTTCCATGTAAAAGAAACATTGAATTTCATAAACACTTCATAAACACATCTCATATACCTTTCCTTTACGTCTATGTAGGATAAGCCAAGCTACCCCCTATTTTTTTGTAATTAATTTGTTGTCTATTGCATACTCAATTCTAATTCATTCATTGCTATTCCAGTTCATAAGGTTAAAAACAGTTCATAGAGTTAAAATAGTTAAAAAGATAAAAAGGTCATGCATAAGTGTATTTTATCTTGTCATTGTTCTATGTAATGTATCTGTCATTTAAAACTAGAATAGTCAATGTGTTTTATCCCTGCCAAGACATACAGAGCAATAGCTCTTTTGCGCCACTAGGGGGCAAACACACTCCAGTGAGTGCAACAGGTTTCTGTCAAGTCAGTGAAGGAGGCTTACTTCCTGTCATTGTGTAAGCAGAGTGCAGACTGGGCAGAAGTAAAATGTGTCTGTCTCACTCATCTTGTGTTTGTTAAACTGTCTTTGCAGTAAACTGAGCATGAACCACACCGACATGGACTCATTGTTTCATTGAAGTGTGCAACATCTACCCTAAAGTTGTTTTTAAAACATGTAAAACATCATTAGTATAACAATTATTCAAACAATTCCTGTATATTTATATAACACGATTCCATTCGATAATAGAGCATTCAAAAAGATTAAGATACAAATATAACATTTTTATTTCTCCCAAATTCCATAAATCCATAAATCTGGTAATAACAAAATAGTACCACTAGCAAATTAAAAATGTAGGACTCTCCACTAAAAGATTGTCCTTTTACTCTGCATATCTATCTATGGTTTTGTTTTAAAAAAAGTTTCTTAAACTTTGCCATATTTGTACACTCTTTTAATTCATTATCACATTTGTTCCACAACTTGACTCCCTTGACCGTTACACATCTACTTCGGACATTTATCCGTTCCTTTTTTTTGTTTGAATATACATTTCAGGTAGGAGCTGTGTAGAAGGTTGTGTTCAGCCAGCAGTTGGTCTCTGTGTCAAACACACATCGTAGGCTACTCTTATGTTGGAACCAAGTCCACGCGCGTTACGCTTTCACTCTCGAAATAAACTTGTAACGCAATCAGCCATTAATGCGCTTTGATGTCGCAATCATTGTTATTAACGTGCTTTGATGACGTCCAAGACCCAGAAAGAAAGAAAAAATCTAACCTCTGTTCGAAGTGAAGCGGTGAATTTTTATTCTATGTGTAGAGCTATGAAATCTGTGTTCTAGATCTATACATTTTGTGTTCTAAATCTATACTTTCTACATGTTTTAGTTCTATATTTTTATGAATGAATGATTTTGTCTGGAGGGCCAAATTGTCATGTGAAGCTTGACCAATCCTCAATACTGCATGCACGGGACATGACACGGACACGGGACTCCTTGGAAGCCTATGGGACAGACTGTACGGGACAGACAAAGCCACTCCTTGGAAGCGGCTTCCACCGCTTCAAAAACGACTATCTGTCAAGCCTCCTTCGTCTGCCAGAGATTCACTGCTCTGATAACAATCTGTGAACATCACAGGAATGCTGTTTGACTCCACAGCTGCACATCATTATGCAACAGTAAAGTCAGAGACACTTTAAAGGAGTAGTTCACCCCCAAAACGACTTTTTTTCTATTGATTACTCATGCCATGGAGACTTTGAGTTCATCAATATTTTTTGTTTTTTGTTGCATTCCCAAGACAAAAAAAGTTAAAAAGTAAAAGACAGAAAAAGATTTTCTGTCTTTGTTCACATATTGTTGTTTTATTGTGTACTATTGTATTGTTGTAATCTCGGCACTGCTGAAAAAGAGGGTCCAGCCCTCAGTCCGTTACCGAGACTAAAATAAAGGTTGAAATGAAATGAAATGAGAATTCACCCCCATTGATTCCGGATGGGGACCCGAAGGCATTTGGGTCCCCATCCGGAATCAATGGGGGTATTGTAATCAAATTATTGTCTTGGATATGTGACAAAAACCCAAAACTATTATTGAACTCAAGTGTCCATGGCATGAGTAATCAATAGAAGAAAAAGTCATTTTGGGGGTGAACTACTCCTTTAATGTCAAAGATATCTCCAAGCAGTTATTCCAACACATGGTTCTACTGGCTGAAGGACTGTGATGCTGCCTAGACCAGGGTTTCCCAAACCTTTTCTGTCTCAGAGCACCCCATGATTTTTTTTTTTTAATCCGAGGCACCCCTACATTATAATTTTCACTCCCAGCACCTTATATTTATAGCATAACGTCGTTGTCGGGTGGAAACCTTATATGTCCAAAACATCATCTATACAATGTACAAAACTAGTGAATACAGCAGATCTACAAGCACACACCGCCTCGCATCGCGACAGTCTTGTATGATGAAGCAGGGTTTTGCTTTACCAAAAGACGTACACATTTGAAACTTGGAGATACGAGGTTTCTGCCCGACAGTGACGGTATTTTAGTGATTATGTTGCGAGGAAAATGTTGAGATAACAGACATTTTGTTTAGAACTGACTCCATTTTGGTTAGAACTGACTGAAAATAACTTTGTATTTTTATTTTAAAAATGATACTAAATGTATATTTTAAATGTCCAAATAAATTCCAAATATTATCAAATGATCTCGCGGCACCCCTGGACTGCCGTCACGGCACCCCAGGGTGCCCGTCACCCACTTTGAAAACCCCTGGTCTAGACCATGCTTCTATGGTTCTACTGGTACTGTGGTGCTGGGAGACCTGCAGTTCCCCAGAGAATGTGAGCCTCCATTTTCTTTTCTCTTTCTTTCGCGTGTTTCCTAAACCCACCAGGATTGAGTTAAGACCCGCCTCCTCTTGATAATCTTAAGTCTGCTCGCTCAAGTGCAAAGTACCTACTACCTACTGATCCATTACAATAATACACGCAGCATAATACGCCCAAAGCCATTTCTAAACTATAACAATTTAACTGATTATCAGTAAGAGTTTTTATTTTGAGCACAGTAGTGACAAATTAATAGCTTTTGGTACGTTTTTCTCTTTAGCAAAGTTACAAAGTTTTCCCTTTTTAAGCACAGTAAGTTTCAAGTTTTTTTTAGCACAGTTTATTTTTAGCACTGTATTAACAAATTAATAGCTGTGCATTGTGCAAATGCAGGCTTTTCTCAAGTACAAGTTTTAAGATTGTCTTCATGCCTTTAGGTCTGACTTTATCCACCCTCCATGTGTCCGGCAAGGATTTCAGCCACTCCTGGAAGTCCTCGCGTTTCCGTGAGGCGGGTCTTAACTCAAGCCTGGTGGGTTTAAGAAACACGCCTTTCTTTCACCTTTATTTACCTTTATTTGCCCCTCCCCTCCTGGGAGGGGTTCCAGCTGTGCTTTTTCTCCCCAATTTAGTCTAGAATATTTAGTTACGAACGTCAGGTCGCAGTTACTATGAAAACCTCCACTGGCTGTCTGTCAGTCCCTTCGTCTGTTCGTCACGTCACACTTTTGCCCTACTCTTATCCCCGGCACCGTTGCCCCTATCCATGCCAAACTTTGCACACACACTCCTTGGATGGCAAACCACAACCTCCGCCCCTGATTTCTCACATGCCCCTCTTCTAGCGCCACCATGAGGCTGCTTTTTGCTGACAACATTAATGGACACTGCTCCTACAGATCTTGCCTAGAAATCACGTAACAGTGGTACACACTATCTCACAACTCATGTCAGCAACATGCATCTGTACCATTTCCCATATTCCCTCCTGATAGGCTACGATTGCCTTCTAAAGTTTGCTGTATTGCTCCCTTTTCAAAATAAATCCACAACTCATGAACACCACATGCCCTTTCTTACATCCCCCTAAACTCAGGGACCAATGCCACTTACAGGTCAATTTGTGTATACATGCGACCTGACGGTCGCTTACTGTATCTTAGGGAGTCTTAAAGGACAACTCCGCCCTAAAACACTTCTAGGCTCATTTTCCTACTTATATTGATCCCACAAGACTGTCCATGGGGTCTATTAGGCAGAAATGCCCCTGTTGTCCAGTTTCCCCAGCAGAACCCAGCAGCTCTCACAGCATAGAGTGGAGCTTATAAGCCTATCACTATTATACTATTTGTTTTGGTCAAAAGTGTTTTTATTTTTCATGAATGTGGTACTAGTTGTCATTACAAACACATCCATGTCATCGTTGTCCCACACAAGCCATCACACTCTGCTAAACAGATGTTATGCTTTTATGTGTTTTGCCAAGTCCAGGAAAAGATGCCCTGTGATAGGCCAGTACAGTCACTTTGATTGGCACTTGTGCCGAATGCTTACCCCAAAACATTATTTATGAGATTGTGGTGGCTTGTGTTGGACAACCAAGGCATGGATGTGTTTGTAATGACATCTAGTAACACATTCATGAAAAAGAAAATCACTTTTGAACACACCAAATAGTGTAAAAGCGATAGGCTTATAGGCTCCACTCTATGCTATGAGAGCTGCTGGGGAAACTGGACAACAGGGGCATTTCTGCCTAATAGACCCCATGGACAGTCTTGTGGGATCAATATAAGTAGGAAAATAAGCCTAGAAGTGTTTTAGGGAGTTGTCCTTTAAGCCCTTTGCACTCAGGACCGTTGTGTTTTTTTCCGTTTGCTGTATGAGTAAAATGCATTGTATTTGGTGTGCAAGGCTGTGTGGAATCCACACTGCGGATCCGAAAAGGAGTCATAAAATGAGTCATTGAGTTTTTACTGCATGCGACAAGACGCACAAATCAAACTGGGTTCGATCGAGAAAAGAACGCACGGCCGCAGCCACTCGTCGCACGGCAAATTCGGAGCCGGTGTGCATGAGGTCGTAGAGAATCATCGTTTTCTTTAAAAAAAAATGCAATAGTCTGTTTTGTCCGTGCGAAAGAACGCGTCCGGGTGCAAAGCCCTTTACTGGTATATTGTTCCAATGGATTCCACCCACACACATTCCTGTGTTGTCAGTGGAGTTGTCACTGCTGTTACTGACTCACCTGCCCTACACTCCATGCTGACAGGTGCCACTCCCACTGTAGTCCAGGCGTTTCAGGCAGTATTTTGATGGAATCGTGCACTTTATGAAAGAAGCATGAAATTTGGTACACAGTTAGAACATGCCATATGGAAACATTTTGGCTATAGGGGCATCGCAGATTTGTCTTGGGAAACTTGTGGGAGCCTCAAAGTTGGGCTCTCATAGACTTTACTATACAGTAAAATAATACAAAAAAACATTTGTTTTGTACGAAAAACATTCCTTGGGCTAAAAACTGACCCCATAAAACTATGGTTTAGTGATGAGTCATCACTTTTCACAGTTTTATGGTGGCCGTTTCTCGGAAAGGAATGTTTTTCGTGCAAAACAAATGCTTGCATTGGATTCAGAATCCCGAAAAACACCTAGTTTGACCCCTCACATGCTACTTAAAGCATATTTATTTTTGAATTATTTTACTGTATAGTAAAGTCTATGAGAGTCCAACTTTGATTGGCTCCCACAAGTTTCCCAAGACAAATCTGCGATGCCCCGATAGCCAAACATGTTCCATATGGCATGTTCTAACTGTGTGACAATTTCATGCTTCTTTCATAAAGTGCACGATTTTTTCCTGAAACGCTCGGACTACCGGCCGTACGATCAGCAACCTGACCAGGGACGTGCTGGCCATTGGGAAAAGCGGGACAACTCCCGAACGGCCGGTTCATTCCCAGCCGGTCCAGGCCGGCCATTAGGAAAAAAAAAGGAAAATAAAATGTCGGCCTTCGTTCCATTTTGGGGGCTGGGCGGCCAACAAAGTAGATCGTCACTGTCGGGCAGAAACCTCGTATCTCCAAGTTTCAAATGTGTACATTTTTTCGCAAAGCAAAGCCCTAGCTGCTTCATCATACAAGGCCGTCGCACAAAAGTAGTGAAAACAGCAGATATGTGCTTGTAGATCGGCTGTTTTCACTAGTTTAAATCATTTTAAAAATTATAAATTCAAAACAGATGGTTTTGGACGTACAAGGTTTCCACCCGACAACGACGGAATATAACTCATGTAATTGGCACACTGGCTTGTCACGTGTCATGATCTGAAATGGCAAATCTTTGAGTAGCAGGGCTGAATCAGGGGCCCAGCACGTCCCTGATGCCACTTACAGGCCAATTTGTGTATACATGTGACCTGACGGTCGCTTATCTCCCGATTAGGGAGTCTTACTGGTAGTATCGTTCCAATGGATTCCACCCACACATTCCTGTGTTGTCAGTGGAGTTGTCACTGCTGTTACTGAGTCACCTGCCCTCAGGGACGTGCTGGGCCCCAGATTCAGCCAGGGAAGAATAGTTGGAGAGGCCCTCATTGTGAGCTATAGAGAGAGATCTCTCTCTATAGCGCTGCTGCTGCTACTACTCAAAGATTTGACATTTCAGATCACGACAAGTGACAAGCCAGTGGGCCAATTACATGAGTTATATTTCGTCGTTGTCGGGTGGAAACCTTGTCCGTCCAAAACCGTTTGTTTTGTATTTATCATTTTAAAAATGATTTACACTAGTGAAAACAGCCGATTTACAAGCACACAACGCCTCGCACCGCGAGGCGTTGTGTGCTTGTAGATCTGCTGTTTTCACTACTTTTGTGCGACGGCCTTGATGAAGCAGGGCTTTGCTTTGCGAAAAAAAAATTACAAATTTGAAACTTGGAGATACAAGGTTTCTGCCCGACAGTGACGATTTACTTTGTTGGCCGCCCAGCCCCCAAAATGGAACGAAGGCTGACATTTTATTTTACATTTTTTCCTAATGGCCGGCAATGAACCGGCCGTTCGGTTCTGGAGTTGGCCCGCTTTTCCCAGTGGCCAGCACGTCCCTGCCCGCCCTACCCTCCATGCTGATAGGTGCCGCCCCACTGGCAGTACGATCAGCAACCTGACAGGTGAACCCATCCCAGTCTAGTCTAGTCGCTGTGACTGACTGACTGTTGTGTGCGTTCTTCAACGTAGGCCTAGTAATACCTCTTTTTTGTTTTTTATTAATGTATGTTAGATTCATAGGACAAACAGAGATTTTATAATCATAACTCTTCAAGGAGGAGACAGGATGGCGGGTCCCTCGGTCTCTCAGTTTTACCTCCAAGTCACACTGTGGACTCTGAAGTCATGGATGGTGGTTTATCTCTACCTGCTGTGGATCAACTGTTACAGCGCTTCTGTCACAGGTTGGTTTAATTCATTAAACTGTTATTAATGATCTCTACATGTCATAGACTGTGCTTCTGTCACAGGTTGGTAAAGTTTAACTTTTAGATTCCGAAGCGTCTTTCCAAAACTGTTTAGGAAATGGCAATCTGCATGTAGGCCTATATTATTTTCTCTCGCATGTTGCTGTGTTTGTGTGAAACTGTGCTGTGATGAAGTTATACGTTGCGCACGTTGGCGTGTGCACATGGGCACGTGCACATGGGCACATTCACACATTCACCTGGGTGACGGCAGACTGCTGGGCGAGCGCTGGCGCTTTTGGCATGGGATCAACTTTGACTAAAAAAAAGTACAGACCTGTTTGGTTGTTTATGTTGGACACAGTTGTATTACAGGCTTTTTTGGCCATTTCTTGGGTCGGCGCCACCCACATGTTGGGCTGTGTTGCTCATTCCACGAATGCCTGATGCTTAAATGTTGTACCTGTGGTGTCCATGTTGTCTCTGACATTATGATGGATAAAAAAAAAAAAAAAAAACGTTTATTTTGAAATGCTTACTGGATTGAGAAGACACTCTATTGCCCCTCTTGACGAGTGCTACTGATTGCCCGATCTGATCAGTTGCTTGAGGACAGCTGTGTCCTGTTTTAGCGGTAGGCATGAAGAATTTTCTCTCTTCAGCTGTGAGTGAGACCTGCCGTCTTTTTAGGGCTGTTATCGGTAGTTTTTTTTACAGCATGGCTCTGAAACTAATATCTGATTTCTTTAGTGGGCCCGCCACCCAATTAAAAAAAGAAAAATAGTTGTAGGCTAGAGAAGCAAGTAGGATATTGTTGATCAGTCCGTGACTCGATCAGAGGAGGAGGATTAGGAACAGATTTTCTACTCAAAGGTAATTAATAGCATTTATACCAGGGGTCTTCAACAGGGGGTCCTCAGACAGAGTTACTACAGGGGGTCCTCCAAATCTTCCAATCCTTTTTATTTTAACCACTTGAACCCTAGTGTCCATATTCTGAGAACTGTAGCCGAAATAGCCGATCTACAAGCTGGTGAGCTTGTAGATCGGCTATTTTCGGCAAAGAGGTTTGTTTTACAGAGTAAAAGGTCAAGTTTATTAGGTAATGATGGCTCAAGTGGTTAAATACCCGTAACACAAATTGACATGAATCCAAAATACACTGATGACTGTGCTGTCAAACAATGAAACTATATGGAATCTATGAACAGGTTGTGGGGGTCCCTGCTTCATCTCTCTCTTAACCAAGGGGTCCTCGGCCTGAAAACGTTGAAGACTCCTGATTTATACTGTTATATTGTGTTCTGATGGCCGCTGTTGCCTACTGTATGTTGTTGTGTTGGCAGCCGCTGTGCTGCGCTGTTTCTGACCCATGTTGAAGGATCAGTTGGGGGGGGGGCTGTGGTGAAAACCTCGCATCGGGGCCCGGCGGGGGGTCGCTACGCTACTGAGGCAAATTAAAAACTGTTCAGGGTGTTCATAAAAGCCTGATTAGACGATAAAATTATATATGAAGTGAAATATCCCTTTAATCATGGTACAGATATCACTGTAGTGTTGAGTTGACTACCGTAAACATGGTACAGATATCACTGTAGTGTTGAGTTGACTACTGTAAACATGGTACAGATATCACTGTAGTGTTGAGTTGACTACCGTAAACATGGTACAGATATCACTGTAGTGTTGAGTTGACTACCGTAAACATGGTACAGATATCACTGTAGTGTTGAGTTGACTACTGTAAACATGGTACAGATATCACTGTAGTGTTGAGTTGACTACCGTAAACATGGTACAGATATCAATGTAGCGTTGAGTTGACTACCGTAAACATGGTACAGATATCACTGTAGTGTTGAGTTGACTACCGTAAACATGGTACAGATATCACTGTAGTGTTGAGTTGACTACTGTAAACATGGTACAGATATCACTGTAGTGTTGAGTTGACTACCGTAAACATGGTACAGATATCACTGTAGTGTTGAGTTGACTACCGTAAACATGGTACAGATATCACTGTAGTGTTGAGTTGACTACTGTAAACATGGTACAGATATCACTGTAGTGTTGAGTTGACTACTGTAAACATGGTACAGATATCACTGTAGTGTTGAGTTGACTACTGTAAACATGGTACAGATATCACTGACACTGTAGTGTTTAGTTGACTACTGTAATTAGTCGACTGTATTTATACTGTTATATTGTGTTCTGATGGCCGCTGTTGCCTACTGTATTTTATTGTGTTGGCAGCCGCTGTTTTATTGTGTTGGCAGCCGCTGTGCTGCGCTGTTTCTGACCCATGTTGAAGGATCAGTCAGTGGTGGGGGGGTGGGGGGGGGCTGTGGTGAAAACCTGGCATCGGGGCCGTCAATTCTTTTTTTTATGATGACGTCACAATTGGCAGCAAATCTGGATAGGCTGTTTTGAAAACCCGCCGGATACTTTTAACCTTCGCCTTCTCAAAACCAGAGAAAGACACAACGGTCAGAAATGGGACTTTGTGAGGATAGAAGGTGCTAGTGGGACCCCAAAAAAAGGTTTTAAAATAGGAAAAGTGAAATTTCATGGTGTATCACCTTTAATGTGACATCATGGTCCAAGTATATTCCATGTTTGGATTTCAATAATCAGGTCTTATCAATACATCTTACTGTACATTGCAGGAGCAAAAGGCCTCTTGGCTGCAGCGGTGAATGGGTGCAACGTCAGTGGTGTGATATGATTTTAGAAGTGGTGAATGGGTGCAACGTCAGTGGTGTGATATGATTTTAGAAGTGGTGAATGGGTGCAACGTCAGTGATGTGATATGATTTTAGAAGTGGTGAATGGGTGCAACGTCAGTGATGTGATATGATTTTAGAAGTGGTGAATGGGTGCAACGTCAGTGGTGTGATATGATTTTAGAAGTGGTGAATGGGTGCAACGTCAGTGGTGTGATATGATTTTAGAAGTGGTGAATGGGTGCAACGTCAGTGATGTGATATGATTTTAGAAGTGGTGAATGGGTGCAACGTCAGTGGTGTGATATGATTTTAGAAGTGGTGAATGGGTGCAACGTCAGTGATGTGATATGATTTTAGAAGTGGTGAATGGGTGCAACGTCAGTGATGTGATATGATTTTAGAAGTGGTGAATGGGTGCAACGTCAGTGATGTGATATGATTTTAGAAGTGGTGCCCCTCTAAATTTGTGACATGATGATTCATGTGCGTGCATGTTAGTCTAGTGGTTTAGTTAGTCACGTATATATAGGAGGGCTTCAGGAGTCACCAGAAAAAAAGGACGGGTGTTTTCATTAAATCTATCATGGTTAAAATGGAGTTTGAAGTTACAATGGGTTTGTATAGGAAGGGGGCGTGTCTGATAAAATTAATATATCTAAATCTAAACTGAATCAAGCAACTCAAAAACTGTCCTGGGTGTTCGCAAAACCCCGATTATATGATAAAATGATGAAAAGTTTTTTGAAAGAGAAATAATGCTTGAATAAATAGTTCAAAATGTACAATTCGACAGCCACTTTGTTATGCAAATTAGAAGGTCAAAAACTCAAAATTTTGATTGGGAACCAGGTTTTTCAGATTCTGCACCCTTGAATTATGTAAAATGGCCTGGTTCCCCACTTTTACCCCCAAATTCCTCTAACCTGCTTATAGAAGGCCTTTTTTTCAGAGTTTCCGCCTGACTATGTGAGGCGTGCGTGCGTGCAGCTAATTAAGTCTGGGCTCGCCGAGCCCAATCGAGCCCACGGCATCTCACCCCTGTGCAACGTGTTATACTGCATATGACATAATGACAGATGGCTTTTCAGAGGACAGGGTTACTTGAGGACACCAAGGAGATTCACTTCTACCAGCTGAACCAGTTTGTCAACGTAGCTTTAATAGTTGTGGTTTCCATGACGGTGAAACTGGTGCTGTAGTCTGTGTTGATGAGAACGTCTAAGGTGTGCCAACAATGGAAACATAGCTGATCGTCCAAACAGATAATTATGTGCATGATGAGTGATTAATGAAGATCATGACAGGATTGAAAGGAATGCAGTGTAGAGCTGGGATCGGCCCATTTATTCAGTCCGTGCCGAACCCGTGTCCGACAGTTTTTTGTCCAGATCCGAATCACCATCCCGACCATTAATCATTAAAATGCCCTTATATTGGGGCGCCTGGTGGCCTAGTGGACCAGGTGCATACCATATAGGCATTGACATGTCGGCATCAATGCCCGTCGGCGTCGCCGGTTCGATTCCCGATCCGAGCGACCTTTGCCGCATGTCTCTCCCTGTCTCTCCCCCATTTCCTGTCAGTCTACTGTCCTATCCAATAAAGGCAAAAAGCCCAAAAACAAATCTTAAAAAAAGAAGGGAAAAAAAATGCCCTAATATTTCCCAACGCTTTTGCCCCCTCCTTTCTTTTTCTTTGAGGAAGCCAATTTACACTGACTAGCAAACATGTTTTAATATGCAGTGCGTGCAGCTTGCCTGCTTGTTACCATTAATATATGAATATTAAGATACAATGTGGCTTGTAAAAGTGTTTAAATAGTATGTCAATTATTAAATAATATGAATAATATACGTCTGACTGCAATGACTCGCTGCCGGCTGCACACTCATCCTGCACGTTTCTGCGTCTGGAAAATAGCCGTTCTGCAAGTAGATCGGCCACTTTTTGTTGAGATATATTGATATTTCAGCATGAATGATGATGCATTTGGCATCATATGAGTCATCATGCTGCATCATATGATGCAAAATGCATCATCATTCATGATGAAATACTAAAATATCTCAAAACACAGATTGAACACAAAAAATAACTCAGGATTGTGTTGATCGTGTCCCAAACAACAATGAAATAAGATCTGGTTGTCCCAGAGGTGAACTGGCCCTTTAAGTGCAGCAGACGAGGAACAGAACAGAATAGGGTGCAACGTGTATTTATTCGTATTCATTTGTTCAGTTGGGAGAGGTGCCTGGGCGCCTGGTTGCACAAAAGCGATTTTATTTTATAATAATTATTTTATATGTAGGGCTACATAGTGCCCTTATAGCAGAGCAAAGCAACAGGCAAGCAACTGTCTGGCCTGTACATCTGTCTGGTGCTAGCAGTTTACATTTTTTGGAGCACCAGAAAGAATTTAGGAGCACCCACCAAAACGGAAGGAGCACCAATATGTTATTGATGAATAAAAAACAACAATGTAAGATGCAATGGTGAAAAGGTGTCATCTCGTGGCTATAAAATTATTGCAATTTAATATATAACATTGTTTATGAATGGTGTATGACATTACTTTGCAAAGAGCCTACTCAGATCAGCTATTTTTACAATTTCTGCCTCTAATGTTTGACAATTTGGCCAGTGTTTAATGTGTCATTTTAGCGGTATTAAAATGTCCTTAAAGGAGCTATAGTCAACTTTTTCTTGAAAAAGGATGCTAAATTAAAAATAATGTTCGAAAATATTTTATAAAAAAATATGCTTCAAATATGTGTTTCTGTTCAAAAATGTCCACAAAAAGCATAAAATAATGATAAAATAATCAATATTTTATAAAAGATATGCTTCATATATTATATGAAGCATATTTTTTATAAAATATTTTCGAAACATTATTTTTATTTTACCATCCGTTTTTCAAGAAAAAGTTGACTATAGCTCCATTAAATTGTCACTTCAGAAATGTGCAGATACCCTCTACACTGTCAATCATCTGGGAACCCCCCCAAAATAATGTGGGGACCCCCTTGGGAGTCCCGACCCACAGGTTGAGAACCACTGCTCCAACAGACAGGGAGAATAGTCTCCTCCTCTCCGTGGTGCTGCTGTATTCTACCCTATCGTTTCTCAACTTACATATCGTCGTTGTCGGGGCAGAAACCTCGTATCTCCAAGTTTCAAATTTGTATGTTCTTTCGCAAAGCAAAGCCCTGCTTCATCATACAAGGCCGTTGCACGAAAGTAGTGAAAACAGCAGATCTACAAGCACACAACGCCTCGTGCTGCGAGGCGTTGTGTGCTTGTAGATTGGCCGTTTTCTCTAGTTTAAAACATTTTTAAAATGAAAAATGCGAAACGAACGGTTTTGGACATACAAGGTCTTCACCCGACAACGATGATATATTGTAACCAGTAAGACTCCATAATCGGGAGATAAGGTCTCCAAACTCAGGTCGGCAAACTCATGGTGGCGCTAGAAGAGGGGCATGTGAGAAATGAGTGGAGGTTGTGGTTTGCCAGCCAAGGAGTGTGTGTGCAAAGTTTGGCATGGATCGGGGCAACGGTGCCAGGGATAAGAGTAGGGCAGAAGCGTGCCGGTGGAACCTTTCATTGTAACTTGCGACCTCACTGTCGCAATAAAGTAAAGCCGGCATCATAGTCGCCTCGGCGGTGGAAGGCTTTAAACCGCGGTGTAGTCTTTTCGAGTCTTTTTGAGTCATGAAACTACAACGTTACATCATTCCTCGCGGTGGAGAGCTTTCCACCGTGAGTCCCAACACATCTCTCTGTTTTTACTATCAGACAGACAGGGTCTACACCCCGTTCACTGATTGGTCAATCTAGACTAGTCAGTCACGGTGAATAGGACTCCACCGTGGCGTACTATGATGTCCTGCACTTATTTTCTGACTTGAGGTGGAAAGCTTTCCACCGTACACTCTGATACAGGCTTTAGCTTCTTTCTGACACGTGCCACATAAGAGTGCTGGAATGTCGCCGCTCCACGATGCCCCCGCATCGCTCCATTGTGTCAATAAGTAAACCAACACGCTACATGCTATTAGATTAGCATCTAGAGCCACCGCAGTTCAGAGGGGACGGCACGTTTGTTTACTCCGGTGGGAGGGAGCGCTCGTTTTGGTCCACTTGACTGGCCGTTTTAGTCGCACCGCAGGAATTATTTGCAGTCGCACGGGTGCTCCCAATTATATATATTTTTTTAGGCACATTTGCGAACAAAATGGTCACAATTTAGATCCCTGCAGGCAGGGACGTGCTGGCCATTGGGAAAAGCGGGACAACTCCCGAACGGCCGGTTCATTCCCGGCCGGTCCAGACCGGCCGTTAGGAAATAAATAAAATAAAATGTCGGCCTTTGTTCCATTTTGGGGGTTGGGTGGCCAACAAAGTAAATCTTCACTGTCGGGCAGAAACCTCGTATCTCCAAGTTTCAAATGTATAATCTTTTTCGCAAAGCAAAGCCCTGCTTCATCATACAAGGCCGTCGCACAAAAGTAGTGAAAACAGCAGATCTACAAGCACACAACGCGGTGCGAGGCGTTGTGTGCTTGTAGATCGGCAGTTTTCACTAGTTTAAATCATTTTTAAAATGATAAATACAAAACAAACGGTTTTGGACATACAAGGTTTCCACCCCACAACGATGAAGTATAACTCATGTAATTGGCCCACAGCTGGCTTGTCACTTTGTCACAAATCTTTGAGTAGCAGCAGCGCTATAGAGAGAGATCTCTCTCGCATAATGACGGCCTCTCCAACTCTTTTTCCCGGGCCGAATCAGGGGCCCAGCACGTCCCTGCCCGCAGGGTTACTTGAGGACACCAAGGAGATTCACTTCTACCAGCTCAACCAGTTTGTCAACGTAGCTTTAATAGTTGTGGTTTCCATAAAGGTGAACAGGTGCTACTCTGTGTTGATGAGAACGGCTAAGGTGTGCCAACGATGGAAACATAGCTGATCGTCTAAACAGATAATTATGTGCATGATGAGTGATTAATGACAGCATTGAAAGGAATGCAGTGTCACAATAGTTGATCAGAGGAGGGGAGGAGGACTGATGGAGAGGCTGTGAATCATGGATTATGATTGTTGAGTCTTATTATAATTTTGTTGTTATTGTTGCTATTGGACACTTTGAAACACTTTCTCTCAACTGATATAAATCATCTTTACTTGTCCAGTTCTGCCCTGCCTTGTTCTTTTTGTTCTTTCCCACTGTGGTGGTAGTGTTGTTGACTCACATACCGTACCACGAGGTCAGGGCCACCACGGATCTTGAAAAGCATTGAAAAGTATTGAATTTAGTTTAGCAAATTCAAGGCCTTAAAATGTCTTAAAAAGTATGGAATAGTGTGAGTGGGGGTATTGCATTTTATCTGGGACAGAATGAATAAACGTGTCGCAAACAGACTTGTTGCGTTTGTTTCACTCCGTAGTTTTCTCTTCCTGGTTCTGAGCCGTCCGACGTAATACAAAAAAAGCTGTGATGCGACCAAAACGGCCTGTCGAGTGGACCAAAACGAACGGTCCCTGCTGTTGCATGAGCCGACTCAGCGCCGTCCGAGTTCCATCTACTGGGGGCAGGGCAGGAAATTCACGGCGGCCACGACGACCATGGCCGTCGTTGCCCCTCTCTTTGGCCGTGTGCCCCTCGAAAAATGACATGCCCAAACGGCCACAGTGGCCGTGGTGCCCTGGCGCCCACAGCAGTCCATTAACTGCTTTTTACATTTTTCTTCCTCGATTTTCCAGTCATTACGGTAACAGCAGTGCGTGGTTGGTTGAGCTGCGCACATGACCAGTAGTAGATTCCATTTACGCTCGTAGTAGCATCATAGCAGCCGCCGCATAGTGGAGCTGCCGGAGTCCCGCGACAGTGTTTATACAAGTTACAACACAAAAACATCACCGGGCTAAACGGGAGTTTTATCTAACGCAGCCTGTTGAATAAATCCGAATGTGCGAACGAATGCCTTCAAACGGAGCTCTGCGAGCTCAGGACAACAACCAAAATGCAGCACAAGGGAACCAAAAGCTATTCTTTCCCCAAGAGGCTGAACTGTCTGAAAGTAAAAACTATTTATATACAGTGTAGGCCCATCATAAAATAACATAATTCATGAAGGGTCTTTGGGTGCATAAATAAGGGAGGTATGCTATGCTACCCAGTCTAAGTTTAAACCATTTAACCTATTTTACACTAAAGGCTATTCGAAATAGCCGATGTACAAGCTATGAGCTTGATCTATTTTTTCTTTTCAAAAAGTGTACACATCTGGAATAATATGTGGGTCCCTGGCTGGCACAAAATATTTTGAGAAGGGGGTCCGTGACTAAATTGGCCTATATATCATTTTGGGGGTCCCATACAGCGCGCCCCGGAAAAGTGTCCTCCTTTCTGAGGTCTTGCTGGTGGCCACCCTAGTGCACATGGCCAGTGGTGGAAAGAGTACTCAAATGTTTTACTTAAGTAAAAGTATCAATAGCCTACTGCAATGTAGAAATACTTCCGTTGCAAGTAAAGTCCTCAAATTCAAAATATACTTGAGTAAAAGTATTGGTATCAGAATGTACTTAAAGTACCAAAAGTAAAAGTACAACATTTTTGAAAATAGCAGATCTACAAGCTCACAACGCATAGTTATGCGACACATCTTGAGCTTGTAGATCTGCTATTTTTTCTACAAGCTTGATTATTTTCAAATTGCCTAAATAGGGCTAAAGTGGCTCATGTATGTTTAATAATATTATAATTTATATATGCAAAGTAACTAGTAACTAAAGATTTCAAATAATTGCAGTGGAGTAAAAGTACAATATTTGGATCCGAGATGTAGTGGAGTAGAAGTAAGTGTTAGAAATACTCAAAATTACAATAAACAATTAAGTACAATACTTAAGTAAATGTACTTAGTTACTTTACACCACTGCACATGGCAAAACAGAAATAAACAGGTTCTTGATATGTATTTAATTGAAAGGTATTACATTAAACCTTAACGTTTAAGCTAAATTAATTATGACTGTGGCGTGGACTTAAAATCATTGTTTTAATGATGGCCTTCCTGCCCTGGCACTTGGCCTTTGTGCCCTCAAAGATTTGACAACACCAAAGGCCAATTGGCCACGCCCCTAAACTGACGACATTCTAGGCCTGACTGGGGGACAGAATAGTAAATAATGTTTGGGGGGGAAAGCGTCACTCAAAGTGCCTCTGGCAAACCACAGTGCGTCTTTTATGGGACTTGCCTGACTGTCGCTATCTTTCACTAAAACACGTCCCCTCTGAGCTTCAGTAGCCCTAGATAGATGCTAATCTAATAGCATGTAACGTGTTGGTTGTTGACACAACAGAGCGATGCGGGGGCATCGCGGATCGCAGACATTCCAGCGCTTTGTCATTGCTGTGCTGCTTGTCAGAAAGCAGCCTATTTTATTAGAAGTATCTGTAAGTTGAGAAACAAACCAGCTGCATGCCTTTACCACGGAGACTGGGAGGAAGATAAACTATTTCTCTCTGTGTGTGAGACGGACAGACGGGTGTCTCTGTGTGTGAACGAGAAGAGAGCTGTGTGTGTGTGTGTGTGTGTGTGTGTGTGTGTGTGTGTGTGTGTGTGTGTGTGTGTGTGTGTGTGTGTGTGTGTGTGTGTGTGTGTGTGTGTGTGTGTGTGTGTGTGTGTGTGTGTGTGTGTGTGTGTGTGTGTGTGTGTGTGTGTGTGTGTGTGCGCGCGCGTGCGTGCACAAGGCATGCAACACAAGTTACTCTATTGGGGAAAATGAGTTTCAAAACGGTTGTAAATATTCTTTAGAAATCTATATGCCAACACAAAAAACCTGATCAGTGTGCACTGTCCACATTTGAAGTGAGTAGGCTCTTGTAATGTAAATATAATGGCATAGCCTACACCCTTATAAACCATGTTATATTTACATTGCAATTACTATATAGCTACGAATGTGAATTATATTATCCATATAAAGGCTATGAAGGTTAACAAAAAACAAATGAATATGATTGGAATCAATGGAGGGGTCTCATCTGGAGATATGTTATGTGGGTTACTTTCTGACAACATGGATGGATGAGGGACTCTACAGTTTAAATTCTGGACCAGGTGATTTCATAAAGCCCCAGAGGTGGCCTACCATGCATTTGTAAGGCTCCTTTCACCATTTCATGTTATATTGTTTTTTATTCATGGGTCATGAATTGGGACAAATTGAACAGGTAATGGTCCTGTGCAGTATGGCTGTGATTAAGTGGGAGAGATGTTTTCCTTTTGGATTTAAAAGGTCAAAGTTAAAAATTACAATGAAGGTCAATTATAAGAATATTGGTTGGTCAGGTTTGCATGTGCATTTGATTATTCCTACTGTTACGTGGTAGCTTTTTACTGACACACTGCTTTGCCACCGATAAACACTGCTTTGTCTTTTATGAATGTGGCCTTACATTTGTCGATTCCTTTGCTGCGGTTATGGTATTGAATTTGTCATTTTAGAGGTATTAAAAAGCCTTCAAAAGTATTGAATTTGTCATTTTAGAGGTATTAAAAAGCCTTCAAAAGTATTGAATTTGTCATTTTAGAGGTATTAAAAAGCCTTCAAAAGTATTGAATTTGTCATTTTAGAGGTATTAAAAAGCCTTCAAAAGTATTGAATTTGTACTTGGGAAATGTGCAGATACCCTGCACGAGGTACAGATATCACTGTGGTTAAAGTGACGATGTTAAAGAGGTTAGAAGTTTTTTTCGGGTTTTGTACCCCCCACAACGGCATGACAAAGACAGTCAGTGCACGAGCACTGGATAGTTAGACTGCTAGTAATTTAGCAATTCTTATCAGAGGCAGCCAGCCAGAAATATACAGCAAAGCTTCAGTTCAACTTACCACCATGATGCTTCATGCTTCAGCGTCAGGCAATGCATTTACTAATGAAAATCCCTGTTGAAATCCCTGTTTGGCACAATTTCCCCCAATGCACACCCAAATTGTGGGGGGGGGGGGGGGGGGGGGTGTTAGTGGGGCTGATTTACCAGGGCCCAAGGTGGCGGATCCTTAATTATTTTATACTTTAGCTAAATAGCAGATATGCAAGCTCATAGCGCGACACCGAGTGCCACGCTGCGAGCTTGTGATCTGCTATTGTATTTGCTATTGCTATTTTTCAACAGTAGATATAAATAATGAAGAACATTCATGGGGGGCCCGCAGTGAATCCTTGTGCCCAGGGCCCAGAATTTGGTGTGACACCCCTGCGTGCACGGTGCAACTTACTTACTAAATGAATTGTTGGAAAACCTGCAAACACTGTCACTGTCTGTTTAATATGACAATCTCATGTCATGTTTATTTACCAACAACGCCTCGCTGGCTCGCTTCCTCACAGGCTGCAGCTGAGCACAGCTGTGCTTCATTCACAGCGTTGTGGGTTGCCTGTTAAGTGCGCGTACATCCCCCATTTAGCTGCCAGCCAGACGCAACACGTGTTGTTTTAAGTGCAGCAGATGAGGAACAGAACAGGGTGCAAAGTGTACTTACTTACTTACTGCTCTTTATGCTGGCTGGCATGTAGGGCAGCAACAAAGGATCTCCACTCCTGTCGGTTGTGGGCCAGCATCTTTCAACCCCAGGTGTGATGCAGGGTCTTTATAGAACCCCAGGGTCTTTATAGAGCCCCAGGTGTGATGCAGCGTCTTTATAGAACCCCAGGGTCTTTATAGAACCCCAGGGTCTTTATAGAACCCTAGGGTCTTTATAGAACCCCAGGTGTGGTGCAGGGTCTTTATAGAACCCCAGTGTGATGCAGGGTCTTTATAGAACCCCAGTGTGATGCAGGGTCTTTATAGAACCCCAGTGTGATGCAGGGTCTTTATAGAACCCCAGTGTGATGCAGGGTCTTTATAGAACCCCAGGGTCTTTATAGAACCCCAGTGTGATGCAGGGTCTTTATAGAACCCCAGGGTCTTTATAGAACCCCAGGGTCTTTATAGAACCCTAGGGTCTTTATAGAACCCCAGGTGTGGTGCAGGGTCTTTATAGAACCCCAGTGTGGTGCAGGGTCTTTATAGAACCCCAGTGTGATGCAGGGTCTTTATAGAACCCCAGTGTGATGCAGGGTATTTATAGAACCCCAGTGTGATGCAGGGTCTTTATAGAACCCCAGTGTGATGCAGGGTATTTATAGAACCCCAGTGTGATGCAGGGTATTTATAGAACCCCAGTGTGATGCAGGGTCTTTATAGAACCCCAGTGTGATGTAGGGTCTTTATAGAACCCCAGTGTGATGCAGGGTCTTTATAGAACCCCAGTGTGATGTAGGGTCTTTATAGAACCCCAGGGTGATGCAGGGTCTTTATAGAACCCCAGTGTGATGCAGGGTCTTTATAGAACCCCAGTGTGATGCAGGGTCTTTATAGAACCCCAGTGTGATGTAGGGTCTTTATAGAACCCCAGTGTGATGTAGGGTCTTTATAGAACCCCAGGGTCTTTATAGAACCCCAGTGTGATGCAGGGTCTTTATAGAACCCCAGTGTGATGTAGGGTCTTTATAGAACCCCAGTGTGATGTAGGGTCTTTATAGAACCCCAGGTGTGATGCAGGGTCTTCAGCTCTCCCTCCACTGTCCTACGCCAGGTAGGGCAGACGGCCTCTCCTACGTGTGCCGTCTGGTGTCCAGTGAAGGGCAGTTTGGGTGATGTTGTCCTGCTCTCTACGGATTACATGCCCAATCCATTTCCACCGCCTTCTCATGAGGATGGTAGCCATGTTGTCCTGTTTGCACAGGCTAAGAAGGTGTTGATTTGAGATGGTTTTGGGCCAGAATATTCATTTTCCGTAGGCTTTTGGTGTGGAACGTTGATAGTTTGTGAGGATAATTCTCTGTTGTTCTCCAACATTCAGACCCATATAGTGCAAAGTGTATTTATCCTTATTTATTTGTTCAGTTGGGAGAGATGCCCGGGTGCCCAAAAGCGATTTTATTTTATAATAATTATTGTATTTGTAGGGCTACATAGTGCCCTTATAGCAGACCTGTCACCCCAGTCAAGCAACTGTCTGGCCTGTACTAAAGGCCCTTATAGCAGACCTGTCACCCCAGTCAAGCAACTGTCTGGCCTGTACTAAAGGCCCCTATAGCAGACCTGTCACCCCAGTCAAGCAACTGTCTGGCCTGTACTAAAGGCCCCTATAGCAGACCTGTCACCCCAGTCAAGCAACTGTCTGGCCTGTACTAAAGGCCCCTATAACAGACCTGTCACCCCAGTCAAGCAACTGTCTGGCCTGTACTAAAGGCCCCTATAGCAGACCTGTCACCCCAGTCAAGCAACTGTCTGGCCTGTACTAAAGGCCCCTATATCAGATCTGTCACCCCAGTCAAGCAACTGTCTGGCCTGTAAAAAGGCCCCTATAGCAGACCTGTCACCCCAGTCAAGCAACTGTCTGGCCTGTACTAAAGGCCCCTATAGCAGACCTGTCACCCCAGTCAAGCAACTGTCTGGCCTGTACTAAAGGCCCCTATAGCAGACCTGTCACCCCAGTCAAGCAACTGTCTGGCCTGTACTAAAGGCCCCTATAGCAGACCTGTCACCCCAGTCAAGCAACTGTCTAGCCTGTACTAAAGGCCCCTATAGCAGACCTGTCACCCCAGTCAATCAACTGTCTGGCCTGTACTAAAGGCCCCTATAGCAGACCTGTCACCCCAGTCAATCAACTGTCTGGCCTGTACTAAAGGCCCCTATAACAGACATGTCACCCCAGTCAAGCAACTGTCTGGCCTGTACTAAAGGCCCCTATAACAGACCTGTCACCCCAGTCAACTGTCTGGCCTGTACTAAAGGCCCCTATAGCAGACCTGTCACCCCAGTCAAGCAACTGTCTGGCCTGTACTAAAGGCCCCTATAGCAGACCTGTCACCCCAGTCAACTGTCTGGCCTGTACTAAAGGCCCCTATAGCAGACCTGTCACCCCAGTCAAGCAACTGTCTGGCCTGTACTAAAGGCCCCTATAGCAGACCTGTCACCCCAGTCAATCAACTGTCTGGCCTGTACTAAAGGCCCCTATTATAGCAGACCTGTCACCCAAGTCAAGCAACTGTCTGGCCTGTACTAAAGGCCCTTATTATAGCAGACCTGTCACCCCAGTCAAGCAACTGTCTGGCCTGTACTAAAGGCCCCTATTATAGCAGACTTGTCACCCCAGTCAAGCAACTGTCTGGCCTGTACTAAAGGCCCCTATAGCAGACCTGTCACCCCAGTCAATCAACTGTCTGGCCTGTACTAAAGGCCCCTATAGCAGACCTGTCACCCCAGTCAATCAACTGTCTGGCCTGTACTAAAGGCCCCTATAGCAGACCTGTCACCCCAGTCAAGCAACTGTCTGGCCTGTACTAAAGGCCCCTATAACAGACCTGTCACCCCAGTCAAGCAACTGTCTGGCCTGTACTAAAGGCCCCTATAGCAGACCTGTCACCCCAGTCAAGCAACTGTCTGGCCTGTACTAAAGGCCCCTATAGCAGACCTGTCACCCCAGTCAAGCAACTGTCTGGCCTGTACTAAAGGCCCCTATAGCAGACCTGTCACCCCAGTCAAGCAACTGTCTAGCCTGTACTAAAGGCCCCTATAGCAGACCTGTCACCCCAGTCAAGCAACTGTCTGGCCTGTACTAAAGGCCCCTATAGCAGACCTGTCACCCCAGTCAATCAACTGTCTGGCCTGTACTAAAGGCTATAGCAGACCTGTCACCCCAGTCAATCAACTGTCTGGCCTGTACTAAAGGCTGGCCCTGACAGACAGTGTTTGGATCTTATCAGGGACGTGCTGGCCATTGGGGAAAGCGGGACAACTCCCCAACGGCCGGTTCATTCCAGGCCGGCCATTAGGAAAATAAATACAAATAAAATGTCAGCCTTCGTTCCGTTTTGGGGGCTGGGCGGCCAACAAAGTAAATCGTCACTGTCGGACAGAAAAATTGTTTCAAATTTGTAAATTATTTTGCAAAGTAAAGCCTTGCTTCATCATACAAGGCCGTCGCACAAAAGTAGTGAAAACAGCAGATCTACAAGCACACAACGCCTCGTGGTGCGAGGCGCTGTGTGCTTGTAGATCAGCTGTTTTCACTAGTTTAAATCATTTTTAAAATGATAAATACAAAACAAATGGTTTTGGACATACACGGTTTCCACCCGACAACAATGAAATATAACTCATGTAATTGGCCCACTGGCTTGTCACTTGTCATGATCTGAAATGGCAAAGATGCAGCAGCGCTATAGAGAGATCTCTCTCTATAGCGTGCAATGAGGGCCTCTCCAACTTTTTTTCCCCTGGCTGAATCTGGGGCCCAGCACGTCCCTGGATCTTACAATGCAGGAGCAATAGAGACACTTGGTTGCAAAGGTGAAAGGGTGCGTATTGTACTGCATATGGTTATCATTATATAGACAGATGGCTTTTCAGAGGACAGGGCAGGGCAGGGCTCGAAAACATTATTATTATTATTTTTTTACTTGGTCGAACTGGTGCTACCAGTTTAAAACTTTAGGAGCACCAGAAAGAATTTAGGAGCATCCACCAAAATTGAAGGAGCACCAATGCCTCTAATATTTGACAATTTGGCCAATGTTTCATTTGTCATTTTAGCTGTATTAAAATGTCCTTAAAGGAGCTATAGACAACTTTTTCTTGAAAAAGGATGCTAAATTAAAAACAACTCCCGAACGGCCGGGAATGGCCAGCCATTAGGAAAAAATAAAATAAAATGTCGGCCTTCGTTCCATTTTGGGGGCTGGGCGGCCGACAAAGTAAATCTTCACTGTCAGGCAGAAACCTTGTATCTCCAAGTTTCAAATGTATAATCTTTTTCGCAAAGCAAAGCCCTGCTTCATCATACAAGGCTGTCGCACAAAAGTAGTGAAAACAGCAGATCTACAAGCACACAACGCCTCGCACCGCGAGGCGTTGTGTGCTTGTAGATCGGCTGTTTTCACTAGTTCAAATCATTTTTAAAATGATAAATACAAAACAAACGGTTTTGGACATAGAAGGTTTCCACCCGACAATTGAAGGACACCAATATGTTATCGATGATTATAAATGAATAAAAAACAACAATGTAAGATGCAATAGTGAAAAGGTGACATTTAGCTGCTATAAAATGATTGCAATTTAATATATAACATGGTTTATGAATGGTGTATGACATTACTTTGCAAAGAGCCTACTCAGATCAGCTATTTTTACAATTTCTGCCTCTAATG
The DNA here is from genome assembly GCF_963921795.1 of Nannobrachium achirus. Classification (NCBI taxonomy): domain Eukaryota; kingdom Metazoa; phylum Chordata; class Actinopteri; order Myctophiformes; family Myctophidae; genus Nannobrachium; species Nannobrachium achirus. Next base: position 3,204,901 of record NC_137828.1, read on the forward strand.
TTTGACAATTTGGCCAATGTTTAATTTGTCATTTTAGCGGTATTAAAATGTGCTATAGACAACTTTTTCTTGAAAAAGGATGCTAAATTAAAAATAATGTTCGAAAATATTTTATAAAAAATATGCCTCATATATGTGTTTCTGTTCAAAAATGTCCACACAAAGCATAAAATACACTCTACACTTAAACTGTCAATCATCTGGGGACCCCCCAAATAATTTGTGGTCCCCCTTGGGAGTCCCGACCCACAGGTTGAGAACCACTGCTCCAACAGACAGGGAGAATAGTCTCCTCCTCTCCGTGGTGCAGCTGTATTCTACCCTATCGTCTCTCAACTTACATATCGTCGTTGTCGGGCAGAAACCTCGTATCTCCATGTTTCAAATTTGTATGTTCTTTCGCAAAGCAAAGCCCTGCTTCATCATACAAGGCCGTTGCACGAAAGTAGTGAAAACAGCAGATCTACAAGCACACACAGTTGTGTGCTTGTAGATTGGCTGTTTTCTCTAGTTTAAATAATTTTTAAAATGAAAAATGCGAAACGAACGGTTTTGGACATACAAGGTCTTCACCCGACAACGACGATATATTGTAACGAGTAAGACTCCCTAATCGGGAGATAAGAGCCGCTTTCCAATCCGAGGGATTCACACTTTGAAGTGCGCATTTCAAGGGCTATGACGTCACTGGGCCGCGCCACATAGCAGATCTACAAGCTCACAATATGTCGCAACGCAACGCATTGTGAGCATGTAGATTATTATTTGGCGCGGCCCAGTGACGTTATAGCCCTTGAAATGCGCACTTCAAAGTGTGAATCCCTCGGATTGGAAAGCGGCTAAGGTCTCCAAACTCAGGTCGGCAAACTCATGGTGGCGCTTGAAGAGGGGCATGTGAGAAATGAGTGGAGGTTGTGGTTTGGCAGCCAAGGACTGTGTGTGCAAAGTTTGGCATAGATCGGGGCAACGGTGCCGGGGATAAGAGTAGGGCAGAAGTGTGCCGGTGGAGCTTCTCATAGTAACTTGCGACCTCACGGTCGTAATAAAGTAATCTTCTTTCTGACACGTGTCACATAATAGCGCTGGAATGTTGCCTCTCCGCGATGCCCCCGCATCGCTCCGTTGTGTCAATAAGTAAACCAACACGCTACATGCTATTAGATTAGCATCTAGAGCCACCACAGTTCAGAGGGGACGGCACGTTTGTTTACTCCGGTGGCAGGGAGCGCTCGTTTTTGGTTGGGTGGCCAACAAAGTAAATCTTCACTGTCGGGCAGAAACCTTGTATCTCCAAGTTTCAAATGTATAATCTTTTTCGCAAAGCAAAGCCCTGCTTCATCATACAAGGCTGTCGCACAAAAGTAGTGAAAACAGCCGATCTACAAGCACACAACGCCTCGCGGTGCGAGGCGTTGTGTGCTTGTAGATCGGCTGTTTTCACTAGTTTAAATCATTTTTAAAATGATAAATACAAAACAAACGGTTTTGGACATAGAGGGTTTCCACCCGACAACGACGAAGTATAACTCATGTAATTGGCCCACAGCTGGCTTGTCACTTTGTCACAAATCTTTGAGTAGCAGCGGCGCTATAGAGAGAGATCTCTCTTGTGCAATGACGGCCTCTCCAACTCTTTTTCCCGGGCTGAATCAGGGGCCCAGCACGTCCCTGCCCGCAGGGTTACTCGAGGACACAAAGGAGATTCACTTCTAGCAGCTGAACCAGTTTGTCAACGTAGCTTTAATAGTTGTGGTTTCCATGACGGTGAAACTGGTGCTGTAGTCTGAGTTGATGAGAACGTCTAAGGTGTGCCAACAATGGAAACATACCTGATCGTCTAAACAGATAATTATGTGCTTGATGAGTGATTAATGAAGATCATGACAGGATTGAAAGGAATGCAGTGTAGAGCTGGGATCTGCCCATTTATTCAGTCCGTGCCGAACCCGTGTCCGGCAGTTTTTTGTCCAGATCCGAATCACCATCCCGACCATTAACCATTAAAATGCCCTTATATTGGGGCACCTGGTGGCCTAGTGGACCAGGCGCATACCATATAGGCATTGACATGTCGGCATCAATGCCCGTCGGCGTCGCCGGTTCGATTCCCGATCCGAGCGACCTTTGCCACATGTCTCTCCCCCATTTCCTGTCAGTCTACTGTCCTATCCAATAAAGGCAAAAAGCCCAAAAACAAATCTTAAAAAAAGAAGAAAAAAAATGCCCTAATATTTCCCAACGCTTTTGCCCCCTCCTTTCTTTTTCTTTGAGAAAGCCAATTTACACTGACTAGCAAACGTGTTCTAATGTGCAGTGCGTGCAGCTTGCCTGCTTGTTACCATTAATATATGAATATTAAGATACAATGTGGCTTGTAAAAGTGTTTAAATAGTATGTCAATTATTAAATAATATGAATAATATACGTCTGACTGCAGTGACTCGCTGCCGGCTGCACACTCATCCTGCAAGTTTCTGCATCTGGAAAATAGCCGTTCTGCAAGTAGATCGGCCACTTTCTGTTGAGATATATTGATATTTCAGCATGAATGATGATGCATTTGGCATCATATGAGTCATCATGCTGCATCATATGATGCAAAATGCATCATCATTCATGCTGATATACTAAAATATCTCAAAACACAGATTGAACACAAAAAATAACTCAGGATTGTGTTGATCGTGTCCCAAACAACAATAAAATAAGATCTGGTTGTCCCAGAGGTGAACTGGCCCTTTAAGTGCAGCAGACGAGGAACAGAACAGAATAGGGTGCAACGTGTATTTATTCGTATTCATTTGTTCAGTTGGGAGAGGTGCCTGGGTGCACAAAAGCGATTTTATTTTATAATAATTATTTTATATGTAGGGCTACATAGTGCCCTTATAGCAGAGCAAAGCAACAGGCAAGCAACTGTCTGGCCTGTACATCTGTCTGGTGCTAGCAGTTTAAATTTTTTGGAGCACCAGAAAGAATTTAGGAGCACCCACCAAAACGGAAGGGGCACCAATATGTTATCGATGAATACAAAACAACAATGTAAGATGCAATGGTGAAAAGGTGTCATTTCGTGGCTATAAAATGATTGCAATTTAATATAAACATGGTTTATTAATGGTGTATGACATTACTTTGCAAAGAGCCTACTCAGATCATCTATTTTTACAATTTCTGCCTCTAATGTTTGACAATTTGGCCAATGTTTAATTTGTAATTTTAGCGTTATTAAAATGTCCTCAAAGGAGCTATAGACAACTTTTTCTTGAAAAAGGATGCTAAATTAAAAATAATGTTCGAAAATATTTTATAAAAATATATGCTGTAAATATGTGTTTCTGTTCAACAATCTCCACATAAAGCGTAAACTAATGATAAAATAATCATTTTGGCCGTTGTCAGGCTGACACTTTGTTTACATCCTATCAATCCATATACAAGAATAGACTAGGATGTAAACAAAGTGTCAGCCTGACAATTGCCAAAATGATTATTTTATCATTATTTTACGCTTTTTGTGGACATTTTTAAACAGAAACACATATATGAAGCATATTTTTTATGAAATATTTGCGAAACATTAGGCCTATTTTAATTTAACTCTTCCCACGCTTTGAACGTTCACGTTCGCCCGATTGCGCAAGACCTTACCGCCAATACGGCGCTCGTTCGGTTCGTTCGTCTGATGACTGTAAGCTGATGAGGGGTCGCGCGGCCGTCTACTGTAAACACATTTTCCGCGGTGATGGTGTAAAAAAATCCATTATGCGTTAGATCAACGGAGAACAATTCACTTCCTTGTTGATTTCCTCTGGCTGTAAGGCTCTGGGGCCAGTGACTGGTCTTCTTCTTCTTCAACACATAACAGGCAAATTCACATTCATTCTCGCATGACGCCGCCCTCTGCTGCCTGGCAGACCAAAGTGCACTATTGCACAACCAAAAAAAATAAAAATAAATAAATAAATGTCTGTCTGTCTATCTACTATAACGTCGCAAAGGTAAGCCGCTTTTTGATGGCGCCAGACCCAATAAATAAATAAATGATCTGGCAGTAGGAGAGTTAAGTATCCGTTTTTCAAGAAAAAGTTGACTATAGCTCCTTTAAATTGTCACATCAGAAATGTGCAGATAACCTCTACAAATCATCTGGGGACCCCCCCAAATAATTTGGGGACCCGCTTGGGAGTCCCGACTAGAGATGGAGCTCATTCATTTCTATTGATAATGAGCACCTTATTGATCCTGCTTATTGAGCCGGGCTTTTATCAAGCCCACTATTGAGTGTTTTCTTATATGTTGTGGAAAGATGTGAGACGACACATTCTGAACAGAACTGATATCTTTTTTTATTTGGCCAGTTGTTGCAACTGTGAGTTTGTTGCTGACCACCATCTATGAAGATTACAATTGACAAAAGTGATAAAAATCTTTAAATATCATTAAAACAATCATTCGTTAGTGTGCAATAAGTGTTAAATGGCTTTATATCATGGATAATACTGTAATAATTTCTTGATGGCCTCTTGTCTTGATTGTTTGAACATGACATCATGGGCCGCTATGCTTGATAACAAGCTTGATAAGCCCCAAAGCTTATTGATTCCGGGTAATCAATAAATCTGTTATGGGGTTATCGAGCCACCCTTGTTTAGGGCTCCATCCCTGGTCCCGACCCACAGGTTGAGAACCACTGCTCCAACAGACAGGGAGAATAGGCTCCTCCTCTCCGTGATGCAGCTGTATTCTACCCTATCGTTTCTCAACTTACATATCGTCGTTGTCGGGCAGAAACCTTGTATCTCCAAGTTTCAAATTTGTACGTTCTTTCGCAAAGCAAAGCCCTGCTTCATCGTACAAGGCCGCCGCACGAAAGTAGTGAAAACAGCTGATCTACAAGCACACAACGCCTCGCGCTGCGAGGCGTTGTGTGCTTGTAGATCGGCTGTTTTCTCTAGTTTAAATCATTTTTAAAATGAAAAATGCGAAACGAACGGTTTTGGACATACAAGGTCTTCACCCGACAACGACGATATATTGTAACCAGTAAGACTCCCTAATCGGGAGATAAGGTCTCCAAACTCAGGTCGGCAAACTCATGGTGGCGCTAGAAGAGGGGCATGTGAGAAATGAGTGGAGGTTGTGGTTTGCCAGCCAAGGAGTGTGTGTGTAAAGTTTGGCATGGATCGGGGCAACGGTGCCGGGGATAAGAGTAGGGCAGAAGTGTGCCGGTGGAGCTTTTCATAGTAACTTGCGACCTCACGGTCACAATAAAGTATCTTCTTTCTGACATGCACCACATAATAGCGCTGGAATGTGGCCGCTCCGCGATGCCCCCGCATGGCTCCGTTGTGTCAATAAGTAAACCAACACGCTACATGCTATTAGATTAGCATCTAGAGCCACCGCAGTTCAGAGGGGGCGGCACGTTTGTTTACTCCGGTGGCAGGGAGCGCTCGTTTTGGTCCACTCCACTGGCCATTTTAGTCGCACTACAGGAATTATTTATAGTTGCACGGGTGCTCCCAGTTATATTTTTTAGGTCGCACAGATTACATTTTAGGCACATTTGCGAACAAAATGGTCACAATTTAGATCCCTGCAGCCAGGGACGTGCTGGCCATTGGGAAAAGCGGGACAACTCCCGAACGGCCGGTTCATTCCCGGCCGGTCCAGGCCGGCCATTAGGAAATAAATAAAATAAAATGTCGGCCTTCGTTCCATTTTGGGGGCTGGGCGGCAGAAACCTTGTATCTCCAAGTTTCAAATTTGTACATTTTTTGTCGCAAAGCCCTGCTTCATCATACAAGGCCGTCGCACAAAAGTAGTGAAAACAGCAGATCTACAAGCACACTGTGCTTGTAGATCGTCTGTTTTCACTAGTTTAAAGCATTTTTAAAATGATAAATACAAAACAAACGGTTTTGGACATACAAGGTTTCCACCCCACAACGACGAAGTATAACTCATGTAATTGGCCCACAGCTGGCTTGTCACTTTGTCACAAATCTTTGAGTAGCAGCAGCGGCAGCGCTATGGAGAGAGATCTCTCTCGCACAATGACGGCCTCTCCAACTCTTTTTCCTAGGCCGAATCAGGGGCCCAGCACGTCCCTGCCCGCAGGGTTTCTTGAGGACACCAAGGAGATTCACTTCTACCAGCTGAACCAGTTTGTCAACGTAGGTTTAATAGTTGTGGTTTCCATAAAGGTGAAACTGGTGCTACTCTGTGTTGATGAGAACGGCTAAGGTGTGCCAACGATGGAAACATAGCTGATCGTCTAAACAGATAATTATGTGAATGATGAGTGATTAATGACAGCATTGAAAGGAATGCAGTGTCACAATAGTTGATCAGAGGAGGAGAGGAGGACTGATGGAGAGGCTGTGAATCATTGATTATGATTGTTGAGTCTTATTATAATTTAGTTGTTATTGTTGCTATTGGACACTTTGAAACACTTTCTCTCAACTGATATAAATCATCTTTACTTGTCCAGTTCTGCCCTGCCTTGTTCTTTTTGTTCTTTCCCACTGTGGTGGTAGTGTTGTTGACTCACATACCGTACCACGAGGTCAGGGCCACCACGGATCTTGAAAAGCATTGAAAAGTATTGAATTTAGTTTAGCAAATTCAAGGCCTTAAAATGTCTTAAAAAGTATGGAATAGTGTGAGTGGGGGTATTGCATTTTATCTTAGCCCGGGAAATTAGTATAACAATCGTTCACTTTGTGATACAAGCACCAAATTTTGCACAAAGTTTCCTCTGGACCTACTTTTCCCAAAAAGCACGTTAGCCACTCAATTTATTTAAAAAAGGGTTTGGGGTCCCATTGACTTTCTATACAGTAAAATAATACAACAAAATTAATCTGTTTTAAGTAGCAAGTGAGGGGTCAAACTAGGGGTTCTTCATGATCCTGAATCCAATGCAAGCATTTGTTTTGCACAAAAAACATTCCTTGGGCTAAAAAAGGGCTCACGAAACTATGGTTTAATGATGAGTCATCACTTTTCACATTAGTGAAGAGTAGTTTTCAGCTTTTCACAGGCCATTTTTAGCCCAAGGAATGTTTTTTGTGCAAAACAAATGCTTGCATTGTATTCAGGATCATGAAAAACCCCTAGTTTGACCCCTCACTTGCTACTTAAAGCTGATTTATGTTTTTGTATTATGTTACTGTATAGAAAGTCAATGGGACCCCAACCCTTTTTTAAATAAATTGAGTGGCTAACGTGCTTTTTGGGAAAAGTAGGTCCAGAGGAAACTTTGTGCAAAATTTGGTGCTTGTATCACAAACCGAACGATTCTTCAAAAAAATAGACTTAATTTCCCGCACTATCTGGGGCAGAATGAATAAACGTGTCGCAAACAGACTTGTTGCGTTTGTTTCACTCCGTAGTTTTCTCCTCCTGGTTCTGAGCCGCCCGACGTAATACAAAAAAAGCTGTGATGCGACCAAAATGGCCAGTCGAGTGGACCAAAACGAACGGTCCCTGCTGTTGCATGAGCCGACTCAGCGCCGTCCGAGTTCCATCTACTGGGGGCAGGGCAGGAAATTCACGGCGGCCACGACGGCCATGGCCGTCGTTGCCCCTCTCTTTGGCCGTGTGCCCCTCGAAAAATGACATGCCCAAACGGCCACAGTGGCCGTGGTGCCCTGGCGCCCACAGCAGTCCGTTAACTGCTTTTTACAGTTTTTTCCTCTGCACGATTTTCCAGTCATTACGGTAACAGCAGTGCGTGATTGGTTGAGCTGCGCACATGACCAGTAGTAGATTCCATTTACGCTCGTAGTAGCAGCATAGCAGCCGCCGCATAGTGGAGCCGCCGGAGTCCCGCAACACAGTGTTTATACAAGTTACAACACAAAAACATCACCGGGCTAAACAGGAGTTTTATTTAACGCAGCCTGTTGAATAAATCCGAATGTGCGAACGAATGCCTTCAGACAGAGTTCTGCTGAGCTCAGGACAACAACCAAAATGCAGCACAAGGGAACCAAAAGCTATTCTTTCCCCAAGAGGCTGAACTGTCAGAAAGTACATTATTGTTGAGAAAGGGATCACTCTGCGAACGGGAGGGAGGAGTTTGTGTGCGTGTGTGCGTGCGTGCACATTAGGGTGGCCATACGTCCGGATTTTGGCCGGACAGTCCGGTTTTTGACCCTGCTGTCCTCCTCCCAGCTCAACCTGTGGCTGGACGCATTATTGTCCGGCTTTTGTAAATCTTGTAAAAGAATACAGGTCTGACTCTGCGCAGCCAGTGCAGTGCCACTATCAGCCAGCCAGCCTGCTGGCTTACATTTGCATATACGGTAATTCTCACGTTTCTTTGGTCTAAAACAGCTTGCAGCCAGCCTATTCATTGGTATAGAAAAATAGCAGATATACAAGCTCACGGTCATAGCGCGACACCGCAGCGTGTCGCGTGCTACGTGAGTGCATTTTGTTTAGTGCTCGTTCCCAACTGTTACACTGGACGCTACAGTCGCTCCTCCCACACTTGTATGCAAACCGACGTCAAGGTTTGCCCAAAGACGCCAAAATGAAAGGAAATTTAGCCAACAATGGAGCAAGGTGAATAAGTTAATAAAGAAGCACAGAATTGACAATTATTATGCACTTTGCACTGCTGTTTGTAACGGGTTGATGTCAGCAAAGGGAAGCTGGGAAGGTAGGACGTAATGACTTTGACTGACTGACAGGCAATGACTCAATGTGCTTAAAGGAGTAGTTCACCCCCAAAATGACTTTTTTTCCCATTGATTACTCATGCCATGGAGAGTAGAGTTCAATAATATTTTTAGTTTTTTGTCACATTCCTAAGACATAAATGTGATAACAATAAATTTACCCCCATTCATTTCGGATGGTGACCCGTTTCGAAACGGGTCACCATCCGGAATCAATGGGGGTAAATTTACTCAAATCAAATTTTTGTCTTAGGAATGTGACAAAAACCAAAAAATATTATTGAACTCTACTCTCCATGGCATGAGTAATCAATGGGGAAAAAAAGTCATTTTGGGGGTGAACTACTCCTTTAAGGTTTTCCTCTCGTCTTATTTCCCCACCGTCGGATCCCTAGCCTGTTCCCCAATTGTGAACAAAATAAGTGCAGCTGCAGTAGTACCCATATCCACAAGTCTCCCCTTCTCCTCCCCTCTCTCTGTTTTATTATTTCTGATATGCCAGTCACGTGGATTCGATTTCTAATGGGACAATTTAACCCAAGAATAATTGCAAAAAAACTATTTATATACAGTGTAGGCCCATCATAAAATAACATAATTCATGAAGGGTCTTTGGGTGCATAAATAAGGGAGGTAGGCTACCCAGTCTAAGTTTAAACCACTTAACCTATTTTACACTAAAGGCTATTCGAAATAGCCGATCTACAAGCTATGAGCTTGATCTATTTTTTTTTATTTTTTTTCACATCTGGAATAATATGTGGGTCCCTAGCTGGCACAAAATATTTTGAGAAGGGGGTCCGTGACTAAATAGGCCTACATATAATTTTGGGGGTCCCATACAGCGCACCCCGGAAAAGTGTCCTCCTTTCTGAGGTCTTGCTGGTGGCCACCCTAGTGCACATGGCCAGTGGTGGAAAGAGTACTCAAATGTTTTACTTAAGTAAAAGTATCAATAGCCTACTGCAATGTAGAAATACTTCCGTTGCAAGTAAAGTCCTCAAATTCAAAATATACTTCAGTGAAAGTATTGGTATCAGAATGTACTTAAAGTACCAAAAGTAAAAGTACAACATTTTTGAAAATAGCAGATCTACAAGCTCACAACACATAGTTATGCGACACATCTTGAGCTTGTAGATCTGCTATTTTTTCTACAAGCTTGATTATTTTCAAATTGCCTAAATAGGGCTAAAGTGGCTCATGTATGTTTAATAATATTATAATTTATATATGCAAAGTAACTAGTAACTAAAGATTTCAAATAATTGCAGTGGAGTAAAAGTACAATATTTGGATCCGAGATGTAGTGGAGTAGAAGTAAGTGTCAGAAATACTAAAAATTACAATAAACAATTAAGTACAATACTTAAGTAAATGTACTTAGTTACTTTACACCACTGCACATGGCAAAACAGAAATAAACAGGTTCTTGATATTTATTTAATTGAAAGGTATTACATTAAACCTTAATGTTTAAGCTAAATTAATTATGACTGTGGCGTGGACTTAAAATCATTGTTTTAATGATGGCCTTCCTGCCCTGGCACTTGGCCTTTGTGCCCTCAAAGATTTGACAACACCAAAGGCCAATTGGCCACGCCCCTAAACTGACGAAATTCTAGGCCTGACTGGGGGACAGAATAGTAAATAATGTTTGGGGGGAAGTGTCACTCAAAGTGCCTCTGGCAAACCACAGCGCGTCTTTTATGGGACTTGCCTGACTCTCGCTATCTTTCACTAAAACACGTCCCCTCTGAGCTTCAGTAGCCCTAGATAGATGCTAATCTAATAGCATGTAGCCGCGTGTTGGTTGTTGACACAACAGAGCGATGCGGGGGCATCGCGGATCGCAGACATTCCAGCGCTTTGTCATTGCTGTGCTGCTTGTCAGAAAGCAGCCTACTTTATTAGAAGTATCTGTAAGTTGAGAAACAAACCAGCTGCACGCCTTTACCACGGAGACTGGGAGGAAGATAAACTATTTATCTCTGTGTGTGAACGAGAAGAGAGGCGGGGCTGTGTGTGTGTGCACGTGCGTGCACAAGGCATGCAACACAAGTTACTCTATTGGGGCAAATTAGTTTCAAAACGGTTGTAAATATTCTTTAGACATCTATATGCCAACACAAAAAACCTGATCAGTGTGCACTGTCCACATTTGAAGTGAGTAGGCTCTTGTAATGTAAATATAATGGCATAGCCTACACCCTTGTAAACCATGTTATATTTACATTGCAATTACTATATAGCTACGAATGTGAATTATATTATCCATATAAAGGCTATGAAGGTTAACAAAAAACAAATGAATATGATTGGAATCAATGGAGGGGTCTCATCTGGAGATATTTTATGTGGGTTACTTTCTGACGACATGGATGGATGAGGGACTATAGGCCCTACAGTTTAAATTCTGGACCCAGGTGATTTCATAAAGCCCCAGAGGTGGCCTAACATGCATTTGTAAGGGTCCTTTCACCATTTGATGTTATATTGTTTTTTATTCATGGGTCATGAATTGGGACAAATTGAACAGGTAATGGTCCTGGGCAGTATTGCTGTGAGTACTGGGATTGTACTAAAATTAAGTGGAAGAGATGTTTTCCTTTTGGATTTAAAAGGTCAAAGTTAAAAATTACAATGAAGGTCAATTATAAGAATATTGGTTGGCCAGGTTTGCATGTGCATTTGGTTGTTCCTACTGTATGTGGTAGCTATTTACTGACACACTGCTTTGCCACCGATAAACACTGCTTTGTCTTTTATGAATGTGGCCTTACATTTGTCGATTCCTTTGCTGCGGTTATGGTATTGAATTTGTCATTTTAGAGGTATTAAAAAGCCTTCAAAAGTATTGAATTTGTCATTTTAGAGGTATTAAAAAGCCTTCAAAAGTATTGAATTTGTCATTTTAGAGGTATTAAAAAGCCTTCAAAAGTATTGAATTTGTACTTGGGAAATGTGCAGATACCCTGCACGAGGTACAGATATCACTGTGGTTAAAGTGACGATGTTAAAGAGGTTAGAAGTTTTTTTCGGGTTTTGTACCCCCCACAACGGCATGACAAAGACAGTCAGTGCACGAGCACTGGATAGTTAGACTGCTAGTAATTTAGCAATTCTTATCAGAGGCAGCCAGCCAGAAATATACAGCAAAGCTTCAGTTCAACTTACCACCATGGTGCTTCCTGCTTCAGCTTCAGGCAATGCATTTACTAATGAAAATCCCTGTTGAAATCCCTGTTTGGCACAATTTCCCCCAATGCACACCCAAATTGTGGGGGGGGGGGGGGGTGTTAGTGGGGCTGATTTACCAGGGCCCAAGGTGGCGGATCCTTAATTATTTTATACTTTAGCTAAATAGCAGATATGCAAGCTCATAGCGCGACACCGAGTGCCACGCTGCGAGCTTGTGATCTGCTATTGTATTTGTTATTGCTATTTTTCAATAGTAGATATAAATAATGAAGAACATTCATGGGGGGCCCGCAGTGAATCCTTGTGCCCAGGGCCCAGAATTTGGTGTGACACCCCTGCGTGCACGGTGCAACTTACTTACTAAATTAATTGTTGGAAAACCTGCAAACATCCTCACTGTCTGTTTAACATGACAATCTCATGTCATGTTTATTTACCAACAACGCCTCGCTGGCTCGCTTCCTCACAGGCTGCAGCTGAGCACAGCTGTGCTTCATTCACAGCGTTGTGGGTTGCCTGTTAAGTGCGCGTACATCCCCCATTTAGCTGCCAGCCAGACGCAACACGAGTTGTTTTAAGTGCAGCAGATGAGGAACAGAACAGGGTGCAAAGTGTGTTTACTTACTGCTCTTTATGCTGGCTGGCATGTAGGGCAGCAACAAAGGATCTCCACTCCTGTCGGTTGTGGGCCAGCATCTTTCAACCCCAGGTGTGATGCAGGGTCTTTATAGAACCCCAGGGTCTTTATAGAGCCCCAGGTGTGATGCAGCGTCTTTATAGAACCCCAGGGTCTTTATAGAACCCCAGGGTCTTTATAGAACCCTAGGGTCTTTATAGAACCCCAGGTGTGGTGCAGGGTCTTTATAGAACCCCAGTGTGAAGCAGGGTCTTTATAGAACCCCAGTGTGATGCAGGGTCTTTATAGAACCCCAGTGTGATGCAGGGTTTTTATAGAACCCCAGGGTCTTTATAGAACCCCAGTGTGATGCAGGGTCTTTATAGAACCCCAGGGTCTTTATAGAGCCCCAGGTGTGATGCAGCGTCTTTATAGAACCACAGGGTCTTTATAGAGCCCCAGGTGTGATGCAGCGTCTTTATAGAACCCCAGGGTCTTTATAGAACCCTAGGGTCTTTATAGAACCCCAGGTGTGGTGCAGGGTCTTTATAGAACCCCAGTGTGATGCAGGGTCTTTATAGAACCCCAGTGTGATGCAGGGTCTTTATAGAACCCCAGTGTGATGCAGGGTCTTTATAGAACCCCAGTGTGATGCAGGGTCTTTATAGAACCCCAGGGTCTTTATAGAACCCCAGGTGTGGTGCAGGGTCTTTATAGAACCCCAGTGTGGTGCAGGGTCTTTATAGAACCCCAGTGTGGTGCAGGGTCTTTATAGAACCCCAGTGTGATGCAGGGTATTTATAGAACCCCAGTGTGATGTAGGGTATTTATAGAACCCCAGTGTGATGCAGGGTCTTTATAGAACCCCAGTGTGATGTAGGGTCTTTATAGAACCCCAGGGTGATGTAGGGTCTTTATAGAACCCCAGTGTGATGCAGGGTCTTTATAGAACCCCAGTGTGATGTAGGGTCTTTATAGAACCCCAGTGTGATGCAGGGTCTTTATAGAACCCCAGTGTGATGTAGGGTCTTTATAGAACCCCAGGGTGATGCAGGGTCTTTATAGAACCCCAGTGTGATGCAGGGTCTTTATAGAACCCCAGTGTGATGCAGGGTCTTTATAGAACCCCAGTGTGATGTAGGGTCTTTATAGAACCCCAGTGTGATGTAGGGTCTTTATAGAACCCCAGGGTCTTTATAGAACCCCAGTGTGATGCAGGGTCTTTATAGAACCCCAGTGTGATGTAGGGTCTTTATAGAACCCCAGTGTGATGTAGGGTCTTTATAGAACCCCAGGTGTGATGCAGGGTCTTCAGCTCTCCCTCCACTGTCCTACGCCGGTAGGGCAGACGGCCTCTCCTACGTGTGCCGTCTGGTGTCCAGTGAAGGGCAGTTTGGGTGATGTTGTCCTGCTCTCTACGGATGACATGCCCAATCCATTTCCACCGCCTTCTCATGAGGATGGTAGCCATGTTGTCCTGTTTGCACAGGCTAAGAAGGTGTTGATTTGAGATGGTTTTGGGCCAGAATATTCATTTTCCGTAGGCTTTTGGTGTGGAACGTTGATAGTTTGTGAGGATAATTCTCTGTTGTTCTCCAACATTCAGACCCATATAGTGCAAAGTGTATTTATCCTTATTTATTTGTTCAGTTGGGAGAGATGCCCGGGTGCCCAAAAGCGATTTTATTTTATAATAATTATTGTATTTGTAGGGCTACATAGTGCCCTTATAGCAGACCTGTCACCCCAGTCAAGCAACTGTCTGGCCTGTACTAAAGGCCCTTATAGCAGACCTGTCACCCCAGTCAAGCAACTGTCTGGCCTGTACTAAAGGCCCCTATAGCAGACCTGTCACCCCAGTCAAGCAACTGTCTGGCCTGTACTAAAGGCCCCTATAACAGACCTGTCACCCCAGTCAAGCAACTGTCTGGCCTGTACTAAAGGCCCCTATAGCAGACCTGTCACCCCAGTCAAGCAACTGTCTGGCCTGTAATAAAGGCCCCTATATCAGATCTGTCACCCCAGTCAAGCAACTGTCTGGCCTGTAAAAAGGCCCCTATAGCAGACCTGTCACCCCAGTCAAGCAACTGTCTGGCCTGTACTAAAGGCCCCTATAGCAGACCTGTCACCCCAGTCAAGCAACTGTCTGGCCTGTACTAAAGGCCCCTATAGCAGACCTGTCACCCCAGTCAAGCAACTGTCTGGCCTGTACTAAAGGCCCCTATAGCAGACCTGTCACCCCAGTCAAGCAACTGTCTAGCCTGTACTAAAGGCCCCTATAGCAGACCTCTCACCCCAGTCAATCAACTGTCTGGCCTGTACTAAAGGCCCCTATAGCAGACCTGTCACCCCAGTCAATCAACTGTCTGGCCTGTACTAAAGGCCCCTATAACAGACCTGTCACCCCAGTCAAGCAACTGTCTGGCCTGTACTAAAGGCCCCTATAACAGACCTGTCACCCCAGTCAACTGTCTGGCCTGTACTAAAGGCCCCTATAGCAGACCTGTCACCCCAGTCAAGCAACTGTCTGGCCTGTACTAAAGGCCCCTATAGCAGACCTGTCACCCCAGTCAACTGTCTGGCCTGTACTAAAGGCCCCTATAGCAGACCTGTCACCCCAGTCAAGCAACTGTCTGGCCTGTACTAAAGGCCCCTATAGCAGACCTGTCACCCCAGTCAATCAACTGTCTGGCCTGTACTAAAGGCCCCTATTATAGCAGACCTGTCACCCCAGTCAAGCAACTGTCTGGCCTGTACTAAAGGCCCTTATTATAGCAGACCTGTCACCCCAGTCAAGCAACTGTCTGGCCTGTACTAAAGGCCCCTATTATAGCAGACTTGTCACCCCAGTCAAGCAACTGTCTGGCCTGTACTAAAGGCCCCTATAGCAGACCTGTCACCCCAGTCAATCAACTGTCTGGCCTGTACTAAAGGCCCCTATAGCAGACCTGTCACCCCAGTCAATCAACTGTCTGGCCTGTACTAAAGGCCCCTATAGCAGACCTGTCACCCCAGTCAAGCAACTGTCTGGCCTGTACTAAAGGCCCCTATAACAGACCTGTCACCCCAGTCAAGCAACTGTCTGGCCTGTACTAAAGGCCCCTATAGCAGACCTGTCACCCCAGTCAAGCAACTGTCTGGCCTGTACTAAAGGCCCCTATAGCAGACCTGTCACCCCAGTCAAGCAACTCTCTGGCCTGTACTAAAGGCCCCTATAGCAGACCTGTCACCCCAGTCAAGCAACTGTCTAGCCTGTACTAAAGGCCCCTATAGCAGACCTGTCACCCCAGTCAAGCAACTGTCTGGCCTGTACTAAAGGCCCCTATAGCAGACCTGTCACCCCAGTCAATCAACTGTCTGGCCTGTACTAAAGGCTATAGCAGACCTGTCACCCCAGTCAATCAACTGTCTGGCCTGTACTAAAGGCTGGCCCTGACAGACAGTGTTTGGATCTTATCAGGGACGTGCTGGCCATTGGGGAAAGCGGGACAACTCCCCAACGGCCGGTTCATTCCAGGCCGGCCATTAGGAAAATAAATACAAATAAAATGTCAGCCTTCGTTCCGTTTTGGGGGCTGGGCGGCCAACAAAGTAAATCGTCACTGTCGGACAGAAAAATTGTTTAAAATTTGTAAATTATTTTGCAAAGTAAAGCCTTGCTTCATCATACAAGGCCGTCGCACAAAAGTAGTGAAAACAGCAGATCTACAAGCACACAACGCCTCGTGGTGCGAGGCGCTGTGTGCTTGTAGATCAGCTGTTTTCACTAGTTTAAATCATTTTTAAAATGATAAATACAAAACAAATGGTTTTGGACATACAAGGTTTCCACCCGACAACGACGAAATATAACTCATGTAATTGGCCCACTGGCTTGTCACTTGTCATGATCTGAAATGGCAAAGTAGCAGCAGCGCTATAGAGAGAGATCTCTCTCTATAGCGTGCAATGAGGGCCTCTCCAACTTTTTTTCCCCTGGCTGAATCTGGGGCCCAGCACGTCCCTGGATCTTACAATGCAGGAGCAATAGAGACACTTGGCTGCAAAGGTGAATGGGTGCGTATTGTACTGCATATGGTTATCATTATATAGACAGATGGCTTTTCAGAGGACATGGCAGGGCTCGAAAACATTATTATTATTATTTTTTTACTTGGTCGAACTGGTGCTACCAGTTTAAAACTTTAGGAGCACCAGAAAGAATTTAGGAGCATCCACCAAAATTGAGCACCAATGCCTCTAATATTTGACAATTTGGCCAATGTTTCATTTGTCATTTTAGCTGTATTAAAATGTCCTTAAAGGAGCTATAGACAACTTTTTCTTGAAAAAGGATGCTAAATTAAAAACAACTCCCGAACGGCCGGTTCATTCCCGGCCGGTCCAGGCCAGCCATTAGGAAAAAAAAATAAAAAATGTCGGCCTTCGTTCCATTTTGGGGGCTGGGCGGCCGACAAAGTAAATCTTCACTGTCAGGCAGAAACCTTGTATCTCCAAGTTTCAAATGTATAATCTTTTTCGCAAAGCAAAGCCCTGCTTCATCATACAAGGCTGTCGCACAAAAGTAGTGAAAACAGCAGATCTACAAGCACACAACGCCTCGCACCGCGAGGCGTTGTGTGCTTGTAGATCGGCTGTTTTCACTAGTTCAAATCATTTTTAAAATGATAAATACAAAACAAACGGTTTTGGACATAGAAGGTTTCCACCCGACAATTGAAGGACACCAATATGTTATCGATGATTATAAATGAATAAAAAACAACAATGTAAGATGCAATGGTGAAAAGGTGACATTTAGCTGCTATAAAATGATTGCAATTTAATATATAACATGGTTTATGAATGGTGTATGACATTACTTTGCAAAGAGCCTACTCAGATCAGCTATTTTTACAATTTCTGCCTCTAATGTTTGACAATTTGGCCAATGTTTAATTTGTCATTTTAGCGGTATTAAAATGTGCTATAGACAACTTTTTCTTGAAAAAGGATGCTAAATTAAAAATAATGTTCGAAAATATTTTATAAAAAATATGCCTCATATATGTGTTTCTGTTCAAAAATGTCCACACAAAGCATAAAATACACTCTACACTTAAACTGTCAATCATCTGGGGACCCCCCAAATAATTTGTGGTCCCCCTTGGGAGTCCCGACCCAGAGGTTGAGAACCACTGCTCCAACAGACAGGGAGAATAGTCTCCTCCTATCCGTGGTGCAGCTGTATTCTACCCTATCGTCTCTCAACTTACATGTCGTCGTTGTCGGGCAGAAACCTTGTATCTCCATGTTTCAAATTTGTATGTTCTTTCGCAAAGCAAAGCCCTGCTTCATCATACAAGGCCGATGCACGAAAGTAGTGAAAACAGCAGATCTACAAGCACACAACGGGCGTTGTGTGCTTGTAGATTGGCTGTTTTCTCTAGTTTAAATCATTTTTAAAATGAAAAATGCGAAACGAACGGTTTTGGACATACAAGGTCTTCACCCGACAACGACGATATATTGTAACGAGTAAGACTCCCTAATCGGGAGATAAGAGCCACTTTCCAATCCGAGGGATTCACACTTTGAAGTGCGCATTTCAAGGGCTATGACGTCACTGGGCCGCGCCACATAGCAGATCTACAAGCTCACAATATGTCGCAACGCATTGTGAGCATGTAGATTATTATTTGGCGCGGCCCAACGACGTTATAGCCCTTGAAATGTGCACTTCAAAGTGTGAATCCCTTGGATTGGAAAGCGGCTAAGGTCTCCAAACACAGGTCGGCAAACTCATGGTGGCGCTAGAAGAGGGGCATGTGAGAAATGAGTGGAGGGTGTGGTTAGCCAGCCAAGGAGTTTGTGTGCAAAGTTTGGCATGGAGCGGGGCAACAGTGCCGGGGATAAGAGTAGGGCAGAAGTGTGCCGGTGGAACTTTTCATTGTAACTTGCGACCTCACGTTCGCAATAAAGTAAGCTTCTTTCTGACACGCACCACATAATAGTGCTGGAATGTCGCCGATCCGCGTTGCCCCCGCATCGCTCCGTTGTGTCAATAAGTAAACCAACACGCTACATGCTATTAGATTAGCATCTAGAGCCACCGCAGTTCAGAGGGGACGGCACGTTTGTTTACTCCGGTGGCAGGGAGCGCTCGTTTTGGTCCACTCCACTGGCCGTTTTAGTCGCACCACAGGAATTATTTATAGTCGCACGGGTGCTGCCAATTTTATTTTTAAGGTCGCACAGATTACATTTTAGGCGCATCTGCGAACAAAATGGTCACAATTTAGATCCCTGTAGGCAGGGACGTGCTGGCCATTGGGAAAAGCGGGACAACTCCTGAACGGCCGGTTCATTCCCGGCCGGTTCAGGCCGGCCATTAGGAAAAAATTAAAATAAAATGTCGGCCTTCGGTCCATTTTGGGGGCTGGGCGGCCAACAAAGTAAATCTTCACTGTCGGGCAGAAACCTTGTGTCGGCAAGTTTCAAATTTATATATTTTTTTTTTTCGCAAAGCAAAGCCCTGCTTCATCATACAAGGCTGTCGCACAAAAGTAGTGAAAACAGCAGATCTACAAGCACACAACGCCTCGCAGTGCGAGGCGTTGTGTGCTTGTAGATCGGCTGTTTTCACTAGTTTAAATCATTTTTAAAATGATAAATACAAAACAAACGGTTTTGGACATACAAGGTTTCCACCCGACAACGACGAAGTATAACTCATGTAATTGGCCTACTGGCTTGTCACTTTGTCACAAATCTTTGAGTAGCAGCAGCGCTATAGAGAGAGATCTCTCTCGCGCAATGACGGCCTCTCCAACTCTTTTTCCCGGGCTGAATCAGGGGCCCAGCATGTCCCTGCCTGCAGGGTTACTTGGAGATACACTTCTACCAGCTGAACCAGTTTGTCAACGTAGCTTTAATAGTTGTGGTTTCCATGACGGTGAAACTGGTGCTGTAGTCTGTGTTGATGAGAACGTCTAAGGTGTGCCAACAATGGAAAAATACCTGATCGTCTAAACAGATAATTATGTGCATGATGAGTGATTAATGAAGATCATGACAGGATTGAAAGGAATGCAGTGTCACAATAGCAGCTGGTTTAAGCAGACCGTTTCTACAACCGGGCCACGAGGCGGGACTACGGCTGCTATGACGTAATCGCCGTATCGGTCAAAATCGTTAAGCAACAGCCTTCCGCGACGGAGTCCCACCCCTGTTCTTACTGAACTCTTTGGTTCCCATGGCGACGCGACCACCCAGCAGGCGTTGTAGACGCTACGTGGAAAGCTAGTCTCTGCCGTTGTAGGGACGGCTGCGACGGCGGCAGGTTGATCTATCGAGCGCTGATCATTTCCGGTTACCGTTGTCATCTGCCGTTGCCCTAGCGTTGTCTATCTGCTATAACGTCGCAAAGGTAAGCCGCTTTTTGATGGCACCAGACCCAATAAATAAATAAATAATCTGGCAGTAGGAGAGTTAAGGTTAATAAGTATCTTATAAATGAGTTGTTAATTCATTATAATTAACTAGTTAATTACGGTTTAATAACGTTTGAATAAGAGTTAATTAATTGTTAATAAGTGCCTTATTAGCTGTTAATTAGCCTTTATTGAGGTACTTCATTATAAAGTGCTACCAAGATTTTTTTTTTTTTTTTTTTTGGGGGGGGGGGTACTGCAGCTGAAATGCTCTGAGAGCCTTTCAAAAATGAGAGAGGCTCTCTATTCAGGAGTGGTAATTTAGCCTCAAACCTTTTGAAAAACGTTTTTGGGACATAATAGTCGGGGATCCACATGCCCAAAAGCTCAAGGAATAGGGTTGAACCTGTGATGTTCTGCCGCACTTTTTATTTCTGTTTTATCTATTAGTTTGGTCATTAAGGTCCACAGAATCAGAGGCCTGCTCTGCCGGAAACGTCGCGAAAAAAAGTTATGGCCATTTATATATTCACTGTCCCATTGACTCCACTAGAAATATTCAAAAAAGAAAAGAAATCTGCTTTAAGTAGCATGTGAGGGGTCAAACTACGAGTTCTTCATCATTCTGAATCCATTGCAAGCATTTGTTTTGCATGAAAAACATTCCTTTGGCAAAATATTGTCCCGTAAAAGCTGTGAAAAGTGATGAGTCATCACTTTTTTTCCACTTTTGACAGTTTTTGCTGGCCAATATTTTGTCCAAGGAATGTTTTTCATGCAAAACAAATGCTTGCAATGCATTCAGAATGATGAAGAACCCCTAGTTTGACCCCTCACATGCTACTTAAAGCAGATTTTTTTTCTTTTTTGAATATTTCTAGTGGAGTCAATGGGACAGTGAATATACACATGGCCATAACTTTTTTTCGCGATGTTTCTGGCAGAGCAGACCTCTCATTCTGTGGACCTTAATGACCAAACTAATAGATAAAACAGAAATAAAAAGTGTGGCAGAACATCACAGGTCCTCTCCCATTTTGATGACTGGATCCCCGGCTATAACCAATATGACATAAATACTTTTTAAATGCATGGTGTATCACCTTTAAAGTCACTAGTTTGACCCGGTCGCTACCTGTATGGCCGGTCGTCACATCAGAGCGTGAACGATAATCCCTTCCCCTTTAGTTCTCAGTC
>NC_137828.1:3231022-3278522 GCF_963921795.1 Nannobrachium achirus
GTTCACTGTGTGAAACAGTGCTGTATGCTGTGGTTCTGTTCACTGTGTGAAACAGTGCTGTATGCATGCTGTGGTTCTGTTCACTGTGTGAAACAGTGTTGTATGCATGCTGTGGTTCTGTTAACTGTGTGAAACAGTGTTTTATGCATGCTGTGGTTCTGTTCACTGTGTGAAACAGTGCTGTATCCATGCTGTGGTTCTGTTCACTGTGTGAAACAGTGTTCTATGCATGCTGTGGTTCTGTTCACTGTGTGAAACAGTGTTGTATGCATGCTGTGGTTCTGTTCACTGTGTGAAACAGTGTTGTGTGCATGCTGTGGTTCTGTTCACTGTGTGAAACAGTGTTTTATGCATGCTGTGGTTCTGTTCACTGTGTGAAACAGTGTTGTATGCATGCTGTAGTTCTGTTCACTGTGTGAAACAGTGCTGTATGCATGCTGTGGTTCTGTTCACTGTGTGAAACAGTGTTGTATACATGCTGTGGTTCTGTTCACTGTGTGAAACAGTGTTTTATGCATGCTGTGGTTCTGTTCACTGTGTGAAACAGTGCTGTATGCATGCTGTGGTTCTGTACTGCTGCTCACTGTGTGCGCTCTTGTGACGTTGTTTTGACAGGTGTCAGTCAGCTCGGCGCTGCACCCAGCATTTGTTAATACACTCTCAGACTTGTTGCAACAACATTCTGCCTGCTTGAAGTTGTGCAATAGAAACTGTGTGTGTGTGTGTGTGTGTGTGTGTGTGTGTGTGTGTGTGTGTGTGTGTGTGTGTGTGTGTGTGTGTGTGTGTGTGTGTGTGTGTGTGTGTGTGTGTGTGAGAGAGAGAGAGAGAGAAGGGGGAGGAGGAACCGAGTCAAGATGAGGAAGCCAGAGAGAGACGCGGCGTGCGCACGTTTGTATGTGTGTCACTGAGGAGCAGCCAGGAAGGCAGCACAAAGGAAGAACAATACAGGGTTTAATCTCTGGCTCCTGTCAACACTATTTGTCCCCAAATCACCAGAAAAAAAGTAGCTGGATTTGTCTCTAGAAGCTTTTCACTAATTAAGACTCTAGGGGAAAGTAGCTAGAAATAGTGACAAATCCACAGACTGGGGGGAGGACAGGAGAGGAGAGGAGAGGAGAGGAGAGGAGAGGAGAGGAGTTAATTAATATAACGAAGGCTTTCATTCACTTTAACATCATATACCCATATATGGGCATATGTGTGTTAGGCTGATTGTACTTTGGATAATTGCATTTGAAGGGACTTTATACTTTTGCTAATTCACAAAGATAGATAGATAGATAGATAGATAGATAGATAGATAGATAGATAGATAGAAACTACCAACACAACCTGAAAAATGAGTGCGGAAAAACTAAAAGACAGCTCAGAGAATAAGAAACTAGGAAGCGTCACCGCAAGACGCACATGAGCACTCTCCCTGGAAGGTCCTTAGAGGTCAAAGTCAATACAGCAATAGTTCCATCAGTCTAAGTTAGGAAGGGAGACCTTATAGTTTTGTGCGACAGTCTTGTATGATGAAGCAGGGTTTTGCTTTACCAAAAGACGAACACATTTGAAAGGCCTACAGTATAGCCTACTCTAGACCAGGGGTTCCCAAACCTTTTTGTCTCAGGTCACCCCATAAATAGTTTTTTAATCCGAGGCACCCCTACATTATAATTTTCACTCCCAGCACCTTATATTTATAGCATATCGTCGTTGTCGGGTGGAAACCTTGTATGTCCAAAACTGTTTGTTTTGTATTTATCATCTATAAAATGTACTAAACTAGTGAAAACAGCCGATCTACAGTGCTTGTAGATCGGCTGTTTTCACTAGTTTTGTGCGACAGTCTTGTATGATGAAGCAGGGCTTTGCTTTACCAAAAGACGTACACATTTGAAACTTGGAGATACAAGGTTTCTGCCCGACAGTGACGATATTTTAGTGATTATGTTGTGAGGAAAACGTTGACATAACAGCCATTTTGGTTAGAACTGACTGAAAATAACTTTGTACTTCAAGTTTAAAATGATACTAAAAAATGTTTTCAAGCGTCCAAATAAATTCCAAATATCATCAAATGATCTCGCTGCACCCCTGGACTGCCGTCACGGCACCCCAGGGTGCCCCGTCACCCACTTTGAACACCCCTGCTCTAGAACACTCTGCTGTACAGTAATGATTCAAGGTGATATATTTTAGTTAAAACAACGTGTTTTATGAATGCTATATTAATCTGATAGTAATAGTAATCATTGCCATAGAGTGTTTGTTCAGTAACAGGTTTCTGTATCTCCAGTTGTTTAATAAACTGACAATATGTGTTCAGTAACAGGTTTCTGTATCTCCAGCTGTTTAATAAACTGACAATATGTGTTCAGTAACAGGTTTCTGTATCTCCAGATGTTTAATAAACTGACAATATGTGTTCAGTAACAGGTTTCTGTATCTCCAGATGTTTAATAAACTGACAATATGTGTTCAGTAACAGGTTTCTGTATCTCCAGTTGTTTAATAAACTGACAATATGTGTTCAGTAACAGGTTTCTGTATCTCCAGCTGTTTAATAAACTGACAATATGTGTTCAGTAACAGGTTTCTGTATCTCCAGCTGTTTAATAAACTGACAATATGTGTTCAGGTGGGTTGACACTTTTATCCCATCAGGAGAGAAACCTGATTGAATGTACAGGGTTAGACTGGTTACACTTCCAGTCCCTGAAACAAGTTTAACCCTGCAAGGCCCAGCGTTGCTTTTTGGCAACATTTTTTAAATCATTTTTTAAAAAATGTTATAATTAGTTTTCCTGTTCTTTTTTCACATTAAAGCCATACTGTGTAAGTTGCTCACCTAGTGGTCATTAGCCCTATAGCGAACCGCGGTCGCGTCCGCGTCTTTCGGCCGTTTTTCGTACCTTCAGACCCCCGCGTCTGCCTCCACCTCGCTGAGATCTATCTTTGGAGGGGTCCCTTGTTCCTGTGCGTTCAGTAATTCCAGAGATACACTCCTTCACCCTGCCTGGTAGGCGAAATTACCTAGAGACTGGATGGTACAAACCGGCGACAACAAAATGGCGACCCCACTTAAAGATGCGATGTGATTGGCCGGCAGTTGTATAACCCTCGCTGTGATTGGCCGGTAGTGTGATGACGCAATTTTGGCGCGAGATCCGGTCCCCGGCAAGGATCTCAGTTTACATATATAGAGAAGGCTTTACAGGCTGAAATTCACGGCGCGGATCTTCTAAAACTTTTGTGTTTTAATAGTTAGGAGAATTTTAAGATTTGTTTTATAAAAAAAGTTACATAGTACAACTTTAACATCACCATTAAATCCTATTGTTTAGTATTACAATGCCATTGGCCACGATATTTGCATATAAATACCCCCCACAGAGACTGACATTCACACCTCCCAGAGAAGTTGAAATTCCAGCGTCTGGACGAACAACATCTCACTTTTTAACTGAAGCTATTCCTCACTAAAACACAAGTAAAATGCCTGTAATATTTTTTTCCGTGATCATTAGAATGTCTAGAACACGTATATATGTTAATATTGTGAAAAATATCCCCATGAATGCAAATTAGAGCATGATTTATGATTTATGATTTATGGCTATAAAACCTTACAAAAACATTATTAATTTTTTAACATTACATTTTCCTGTGATTAGGACTCCTACAACACCATCTGATTAAAAAAAAAAAATTGGCCAGTAGAAATTAATTCGGGTCTTGCAGGGTTAAAGGCCTCTCCATACCTTGACCGAAATGTTCGGTGAGTTGTGTTTAACGACGTGCAAATTTCCGAACTCTCGTTCGGTCCAATGCTTTTCAGAAGTCCCAAGGGATATCATTTTATGAGGACCTTTTGACCGAAAACTGTGGTTTCGGTTAAAGTATGGACAGGCATTATCAGTTCTATTGCCAGATTTATTATTTATTTATTGGGGCTGGTGCCAGCCAAAAGCAGCTTACCTTTGGATGTTATAGAAAAAGATATATTGATTATTTACCTTTTTTTTTTTTCATTAGACCTATTATATGTGTACTTTAGCCAAGCTGGCGGCAGAGGGCAGCCTTATGCAAAGAATGAATGTGAATTGGGCCGCTCCGCTTGCCGTCCATTCAGAGCATAGAAATGCATTTCTAGATCAGATCCACAGAAAACAGCCAGGAAGTGATTTCGGACTCCATTGTTGTTTACGGGCGGTGGAAATTTTAGAGCAGCGTTACGGGAGATGTTAAGTAAGTAAATGAACGAGTGTTCGTATTGGCAGCGAGCTAGGGTCAAAATTGGGGCGAACGGGAACGTCCGAAGCAGTAAAAGAGTTAAATACTATTCATATCGCAGCTACAGTCTGACATATTGAGTATTTTCTTTACAGATGTCAGTGACATCTTGAAAGTGGAAAACCCCTTTAATGCGGCCCACAGGTTAATATCTGAATACTGATATAATAGCGATTTGATACATATCACGATACATGGTTGACGATACGATACATGGACGATATTGGTTCATTCATGGTGATACGATACGATTCAATGATTTAAAATCAATAGAATAACTATTTAGCAAATACATTAAATCTGTATGAAAGGTGTGGATAGTGCAGGTTTTTTAAGGGAAACATGTATTATGGATATAAATAAGTAAACACAGTGATTTTCTGCCAAATACATGGACATTGTATATTGACAAACCTGCACCTTGACATGAACCCAGAGATTACACACATTTATCCATAGACCAGTGTAGCTATATGGAATAGAAAAGTAATTAAACCCCTCCTTTTAAAATTTTCTTCTTAAAAATGCTAAATACAATGCACAAGTATCGATACAAGTATCGATACAATCGATTCTTCGCACTTTTCGATTTTAGCTGTTTTCTTTTCGATCTACTTCGATTTTTTAAGTTAAAACGATATTTAAATGCAGTTACTATATCGTTACACCCCTACTAAACATGCAAACATGACCCGCTTTAATTACTTCAGTCTATATTAGTAGCGTAACGGGGAGTTCTAGTATTTTTTTATGCACAATGTATTTGTATTTAAGTTCATAAAGTTAACGTAAGAACATATAAATGCATAGGAAAAAAATAGCAAATCTACAAGATCTAAACGCGCCACACTGCGATATGTTTTGAGCTTGTAGATCGGCTATTTTTGCTATTATTGACTGTATATGCATTGTGGTCCTCTGGAGTGAGTGTGAAAATATAGTGACCTCTCCATCATCAAAGTTGCTCCTCCTCTGTTTCATGAGGACTGAGGTGGTATTTCTCTTTAATAAATGGAATGGCAAAACCATTGCCTTGCTTTGCTGCAACTGGTAGATTAATGTACTAACAACTTTATATGGCAATAATTATCAGATTAATTAATAAAGATAGATAGACGGAGATCTATGGCTTTTAGGATAAATACAAAATAGATATATATAAATATATATCTGAGAGTGTACAAATGGAACCAAATGGACCCTTACAGGTCTATTTAATTCATAATGATTTAATTGCCCCCCCCCCCCCCTCTCTCTCTCTCTCTCAGGTTGTGTCATGTGAGGAGATCTTTGCTGTTCGTTGACGTGGAGTTTACACACAACATTCTGACTTGGTGAGTTCTGTATGAAATCCATAAAACTTATATTTTATTTTATAGAAGATACTCTCCCTCCTCCCTGATGACAAACTGCTGCTATTAATTCACATGTATAAAAGTGAAGCTCACAACATGTCTTCTGTTTTCACTATGTGAAACAGGGCTTACTGTAAGTTGTTCATTCATAAACACACTTTTCCAAAATGCAAAAATACAAAACAGCAGATCTACAAGCTCTCAATGCCTCGCGTGATGACGTCATAATATGGCGACTTGTTTTGGCTGTGCCTGTGACTAGAGCACTGAACAGTCCTGAACTACTGACTGGTTCACAATTAAATGGATACCGACATCACGACCTGGCTGTCCCAAGTTGCTACAGAACTAGAAGTAGAACTATGTACATGCGCCCGCGAAGCGCGCGCATGTGTCCCCTTCTATGATTTCATTGCTTTTGCGTGCCTGCTGTGGTGGTAGTGTTGAATTTACTCACATACTGTATACGGTACAGATATCACATACTGTATACGGTACAGATATCACATACTGTATACGGTACAGATATCACATACTGTATACGGTACAGATATCACATACTGTATACGGTACAGATATCACATACTGTATACGGTACAGATATCACATACTGTATACGGTACAGATATCACATACTGTATACGGTACAGATATCACATACTGTATACGGTACAGATATCACATACTGTATACGGTACAGATATCACATACTGTATACGGTACAGATATCACATACTGTATACGGTACAGATATCACATACTGTATACGGTACAGATATCACGAACAATATCAGAATGCGACATATTAATGAGCAGCATGTCATCAGGACACTGCCAAAGACACCAGGAGCTGCCAGCCAGCAAACTGGTGCTGTGGGAACCAACACATGGGCACCGATCACAAGGACGTCCCACACTAACATATGTGGATGTACTCAAGACAGACACAGGAGCGCAAAGCACCAGCGAGCTGGCCGGATGTATGGAGAACCGGGATGACTGGAAGCGACGATGGAAGGCTCGTCTGAGGACGACCTAGAGAGATGTCATCCCCACACTCTGAGTCACCAAAGTTATTCAAAACTTTTTTTTTTAATGATTAGATTGTGAATATTTTATCAAAAATAACATAATTATAGACAATAGTTTTGGTAAAAACAGAAAGAGAAAGAAAGTACCGCAGAAATATTTGTCCATGATGACCCCTGACAGTATTTAAAGGGGAAGACCACCCATTTTCAACATTGAACGAAGTCATTAATAACCTTTGAGTTGTTATGTGGAAATAAGAAAAAAATGAACTGAAATTACGATGCTAGTTAGCAGAGTGTTTTTCCTTGTTTGAGGGTTTTTGAGAATTTCTGTTACTTCATCAGCTTCTATATTAACCTCATGATAGTCTCGCGAGGCCAAGACTGTTGTTTTGGGCAAATGCTCCCGGCAAACCGGAATAGAAACGATGAGTGCGAGATAAAGCGGATGTGACGCAACCGCTCCCTTGGTGCAGTAGCAATAACATGTCTGGAAGCGTTAAGTCTCCTTTCAAAAAAATTTGGGGCATTATTTCATCTTTCTCTGGTGTTGTTGGTGTTACTTCCGTGTTGTTTTCAAACGTTTTCTTAAACTATACACGCATAACAAGAATAGGCCGCTCGAATGACTTTGTTTGAGCTATTGTGCTTCTGTTATGTTTCCAATGGGACTACAGTTCATTATAATGACTCTGTCTGTGCTAGTGTGTTTCTGTTATGTTTCCAATGGGACTACAGTTCAGTGCAGCAGCGGCTACTTCCGATACTCGCCGTTCGGGATCTTCCGTTCCAGACTATATATATATCATTCGGAGATTGTGGAATAGTTGTCTCGCTACGCGAGACTAACCTCATGATGACTGATATACTGATATGTATGAGTGAGCTGACACATGCTATTTATTTCTATATTATTTACTTCTGTATTAACCTCATAATAACTGATATACTGATATGTATGAGTCTATTCTTTACTTCTATATTAACATCATGATAACTGATATACTGATATGTATGAGTGAGTTGACACATGCTATTTTGTGGGCACATTTCCTAACTAGAAGCAGTGCTCTCCCGAGCACAGGTCTCCACCAGGTCAGGTATGTTATTGTGGCCTCCTGGTGGCGCTATAAGAGGCCAATGTAAAAAGGGTGGCATTTGTTCCTTGTTCCTATAAAACTATATTATATACCAAATTTCATAGCCCACCTCAGGGGCAGCCGGAGTAATATGTGTGTAAAGGACATCAAACTAAACAGATACTGCATGTACAGTTCTAGGCTACACATATTGTTTCATTGTTTATCAGCCTTTCAGTTTCATAGGTTATAAGGTTATTATTAAAACACTGCATTGTTTGGCTGTTACTCTCACTACCTAATGGCATGCGTATTGCATATACTGCATATTGAGCAATGGCTTATTGATTGATACTGCAGTAAAGAATGTGATTGTTTTTCCACCACTGAGTAAAAGTTAAGCTTTCATGGCTTTGAGGGTTAATCTTCTGCCGTTGTCTCAGGTTATGAAGGCCAGTTTTGTTTATTATTATGATGTATGTGTTATGTGTGTATTTTGTATTTTATTTACAAAAGAAAAGCCTTTCATTGAATGTCATCATCATGTATTTATCAGATTGCAGTAATAAAACTAATTGAGGGTTATACAGTGAGTGATGATACCTTAAGCTTAGGCTTGGTGCATGTTAGCTTGAGTTTATTATTGTTTTAAAGCGTGGCTAGCGCCAGGGGCGGAGCTATAGGCGAAGCAGCCAATGCAGTCGCATTAGGGCCCGGGGGGAGGGGGCCCGCCACCGCTCCGGGAAAAAAAATAATATATATATATATATATATATATTGAAATGCTTACAGGATTGATAAGACACTCTATTGCCCCTCTTGACGAGTGCTACTGATTGCCCAATCTGATCAGTTGCTTGAGGACAGCCTTTTCCTGTTTACTTTTAGCTGTGCATTAAGAATCTTCTCTCTGCCATCTGTTTAGTGTTCAGGGCTGTTATCGGTTGTTTTTTACAGCATGGCTCTGAAACTAATATCTGATTTCTTTGGTGGGCCCGCTACCCAATTAAAAAAGAAAAAGAGTTGTAGGCTACAGAAGCAAGTAGGATATTGTTGATCAGTCCGTGACTCGATCAGACGAGGAGGATTAGGAACAGAATTTCTACTCAAAGGTAATTAATAGCATTTATACCAGGGGTCTTCTACTACAGGGGGTCCTCCAAATCTTCCAATCCTTTTTATATTAACCACTTGAACCCTAGTGTCCATATTCTGAGAACTGTAGCCGAGGTTTGTTGTACAGATAGTCAGGTTCACTATGTATTTTTGTTGAATTTATTTTTTTAGATTAGAAAAACTATACATTTCTGGAATCTTCAGTGCATGGTGAATCCAAAAATCTTTGTTTGTATTTGCACAGACACATGCAAAGCCGCCATTTTGGACGTTCAAAATGGCCGACATAAAATACATAATTTGTGCTATATTGGCTTCTAGACAACCTAGAAATCTAATTAAACATGCCAATCCTATGTTTTCTGGGTCAAGGAATCGACTGAGTAAATGATGGGTGTAAAATGTTCCGGACCCCCACCCCCTTTCTGGGGGTTATCTATTTTGGGACCTCCCAGAACAGTACGCCAGCCAGTTAATGTCAGATTTTCATAATATTAGAGTTTTGTAGGTTTTGAAACATCCTGAGTTCATTCATTAGACTTTTAAAGCAGCCAGAATAACCGTTCTGACTTTTGGTTGGGGTTTTTCCTCACCTGGGACCCCCCAGACAGACCCCTGAGCCTATCTCAGTAATCGCTCTGCTCCTGCTCCAGAACAATGTTAAATTAGATCATAATTGAAGCATAAAAGTTGTTGTAGCTGGGCTCAAAAAAAAAAGAAAAGAAAAAAAAACACCCAAAAAACTGCTTGCAATGGATTCAGAATCATGACAAACCCCTAGTTATACCCCTCACATCCTACTTAAAGCAGATTTCTTTTCTGGGTATTTTCCTCCTGTATAGAAAGTCGATGGGAGACCAGCAGCACTCTGTACTGTGCAATATTGGCAGATTGTGGCGCGCGGTCGCGCGGGCACGAGCACAGGCACAGGCACGTGCAAGTGCACGTGCACAGGCACGTGCATATGCGTGCATGTGCGCAGCAGCCACCGAAGGCCTAAGTGTAAACCCACGGCCCGCCCCTGATTATGAGTATTAAGCCACAATGTGGCTTGTGAAAGTGTTTAAATTGTAGGCCTATGTTTGATTATTAAATAATTGCGACCGTCAGGGAGCAGTTTACTATGAAAACCTCCACCGGCCGTCCGTCCGTCCGTCCGTCCGTCCGTCCGTCACACGTCACACGTCACACCTTTGCCCTGCTCATATCTCCGCATCAGTATGACATCACACCACATGTGTACACAAACCTTTGTGTACGTTGCTGTGGCAACAGTCTGTTGTTGCTGGTCTGTTAGTGTACGTTAGCAACCACCTTAGCAACCATGGTTTTACCCTAGCAACCAACTGTTTACCCTAGCAACCAACTGTTTACCATAGCAACCATGTTTTTTTACCCTAGCAACCAACTGTTTACCATAGCAACCAGATACGCAGAGCAGGGATCTCCATATATGGGCATAAACAGGTGACATCACACTGATGTCAGATACTCAGAGCGATTTCTCCATAATATATGGGCATAAAAGGGATTCTGTTAGGGATCTCCATATATGGGCATAAAAGGGATTCTGTTAGGGATCTCCATATATGGGCATACAAGGGATTCTGTTAGGCTCCATATATGGGCATAAAAGGGATTCTGTTAGGGATCTCCATATATGGGCATAAAAGGGATTCTGTTAGGGATCTCCATATATGGGCATAAAAGGGATTCTGTTAGGGATCTCCATATATGGGCATAAAAGGGATTCTGTTAGGGATCTCCATATATGGGCATAAAAGGGATTCTGTTAGGGATCTCCATATATGGGCATAAAAGGGATTCTGTTAGCTGTTAGTGATCTCCATATATGGGCATAAAAGGGATGCTGTTAGGGATCTCCCATATATGGGCATAAAAGGGATTCTGTTAGGGATCTCCATATATGGGCATGAAAGGGATTCTGTTAGGGATCTCCATATATGGGCATAAAAGGGATTGTATCCCAGATGATGCCCTGTTAGGAGATCCACACTAACAGAATCCATATATGGTCCTACCGACAGCTGCTATAAGCCAACCCTGGCGATAAGGTCTGAGTCGAAGAAATGCTTCTTTCCTGGCAAGAATTGCCCCTTTATACTGTAGGGCTCGTTTGTGTATTGTATGACATCACGCCACATCATCGGCTGAGGACTGTGTGATGTCATCATATCTCCATATATGGAGACATAAGTTGCTCATGCCCAAATATGGGCTGGTGAGGTCAGACTTAGTGTGATGCGTAGGTTATCTCCATATATGGAGATTCAACTTCAATGAGTAACCATGGCAAAATGTCAACTGCCCGTATGTCTTGATAATTGGTAAAACAAACTTTTGGCCTATTTGTGGACCCGATTAGGGAGTCTTACTGGTAATATATGTCTAACTGCAGTGACTCGCTGCCGGCTGCACACTCATCCTGCAAGTTTCTGCAAGCTCACAGCACGTTGTGGATGCAAGGTGTTGTGAGCTTGTAGATCAGCCGCTTTTGGCACGGAACACGCTTGACGACGGAGTATAAGCCAGGATTTACTTGGTAAATTGTGTGTTGGACGGGCAAAATAAACGTCCAATTCAAGGGACGTTCAGTAATGGGGAACATGGTGCCAACAATCAGCAAGCTCCCTTCAGCACAACAACAGCGTTTGGGACGTTCTCCACATTTAGAGTTATGTCTCCATGCCTGTAACATTAGCACGAGCAGCACACACACACACACACACACACACACACACACACACACACACACACACACACACACACACACACACACACACACACACACACACACACACACACAGTGCCACACACACAGGAGTTGTGCGCTGTGCACATTATCAGAGAGAGTGCATGATATGTCCGACCCGAATCAACAAAACTGTGTAGTATCAGTGATGTCATCATGCAGATGGTCAGATGGATGGAGGAACGGACGGACGGACGGACGGACAGACAGTCGCTAAATTAATAGTTAGATTGTCCCCGAAGTGAAACTTGTCTTCACAGTCTGTTCAAACAACAAAACAACACATAACCATATAACAACACAACACACAGACAGATCATCAGGTCTCCACTATGCACAGAAAACCATCCTAGCGACGGGGCAGTATGTTTAGCAGTTTGTTGTTTAGCAGTTTGTTTAGCAGTTTATTGTTTAGCAGTTTGTTTAGCAGATTGTTTAGCAGTTTGTTTAGCAGATTGTTTATCAGTTTGTTTAGCAGATTGTTTATCAGTTTGTTTAGTGCAGCGATGGCTGAGGAGACAACACGTAGACATAAGGAGCAGGGACGTGCAGAGAATGTTAGAGATGATTCAAGTTTCTTTATTAGGCTAAACCCCTTGAGATCTCGTTTTAGAGGGGGGCCCCCAGAGGCAGGGGCTGACATTTCTAAAGGGGCCTTTTGGCGGAAATATTGAAAATAGCAGACCTCCAAGCTCACAATGTGTCGCGCTGCGACTCATTGTGAA
This sequence comes from Nannobrachium achirus, assembly GCF_963921795.1. NCBI lineage: Eukaryota > Metazoa > Chordata > Actinopteri > Myctophiformes > Myctophidae > Nannobrachium > Nannobrachium achirus. The sequence goes on from NC_137828.1 coordinate 3,243,383, forward strand.
CCTGGAAGTCGGCTATTTTCAGTACTTGATACCACACTAAACTAAGCATACCAGTAAGACTCCCTAATCGGGAGATAAGCGACCGTTGGTCGCTTATCTCCTGTCACACTGCTGACATCAGTATGACATCACACCGTACACAAATGACCCTTATATAAGACCGGCATTGTCTGACCTCACAAGCCCCATATTTGGACACGAACAACATATAACTCCATAATGTTAAACAGTTGGTTGCTAGGGTAAACAGTTGGTTGCTAGGGTAAAAAAACAAGGTTGCTATGGTAAACAGTTGGTTGCTAAGGTAAAAAAAAACATGGTTGCTATGGTAAACAGTTGGTTGCTAGGGTAAAAAAATGGTTGCTATGGTAAACAGTTGGTTGCTAGGGTAAAAAAACATGGTTGCTATGGTAAACAGTTTGTTGCTAGGGTAAACAGTTGGTTGCTAAGGTAAAACCATGGTTGCTAAGGTGGTTGCTAACGTACACTAACAGACCAGCAACAACAGACTGTTGCCACAGCAACGTACACAAAGGTTTGTGTACACATCACACTGCTGACATCAGATGTCATACTGATGTCAGCAGTGTGATGTCATACTGATGCGGAGATATGAGCAGGGCAAAGGTGTGACGTGTGACGTGTGTGACGTGACGGACGGCCGGTGGAGGTTTTGATACTAAACTGCGACCTTACGGTCGCAAAAAAAGCAATACTGGAGATGTGACGTACAGCATGGGTTTCTACACAGAGAGGGCAATTCTTTCAACATAAGATGCTGCATTCAAGTTCAGGAGAGTTTGGACAAGGCAATTCTCTTGAATGCTGCCTTCAGGTATGGCATGGAAAGAGGGGGCATTTGCATTTCTTTCACCATAGTAAAAACTGCATTCATGGTCTGGAGAGGGCACTTTTTACAGACAGATAAAAGGGCAGGGGCCCAAGCCCCCTTTGATGTCTATGTGTGCACGTGCCTGCTACAGAGGATAAAATGGTAAATGGTGCATTTATATAGCGCTTTTATCCAAAGCGCTTTACATAGATTGTGCATTACATTCACCCATTCACACACACATTCATACACCGGTGGCGGAGGAAACCATGCAAGGCACCAACCTACTCACCGGGAGCAATGTGGGGTTCAGAGTCTTGCCCAAGGACCCTTCGACATTAACTCAGGGGGGCCCGGATTCGAACTGGGAACCCTTTGTGCTCTAATAACGGTTTCTCTACCCCTGAGCTATGCCGCCCCATAGGATGGGGCGATCAGTGTGATCAGTGTGATCAGTGTCATGTGTTATTGAGAGTACTAAGCGTGTGATGGCCTTATTGTTCATATCAGACAGTGTGGGTGTGGGAAGCTTGATGATCTTGGAAGCAATACGGGTAATACTGTAAAGTGTGTTTCTGTTAGGCATGGACAGTATGGTGAAGAAACAATGCAGAGCAATACAACAGAACAGGTTGAATAATGCTTTGGTACAGTAATAACAGAAGATGAGGGGCAACAGATAGTGATCTTAAAGCTGTACTGTGGAAGCTGCTCAACTAGTGGTCAGTAGCGGTATTGCTTTTTTCGGCCGGAGTCGCGATCACTTCCGCCTCGCCGATACGCATCCGTAGAGCCGGCTCCCGTCATTTTTAGACCAGGATTGAGGGAGTAGCCTGCAAGATTCCTTCACCAATGTAAACACAGTTGCTGAGGGAAGCTACTTCCTAGAGACAGCAAGACTCGCTGTGATTGGCCGGTAGTGTATCATGTGGGAGATTACATAATTTTGCCGGGAAATTCTCCCCCCCTCACAACTCATAGAAAACATATAAAGAGAAGGCTTCAGAAGCTGAGAATAACAGAGTGGGTGTTCTAAAACTTTAGCGATTTAACAGTTAGGACAATTTTAAGATTTGTTTTATAAAAAAAGTTACATGGTATAACTTTAACTTACGGATTACATGAAGTCTTTACTGGAAACGTTGGATAGATGTAATGTGTTGATCAAACCTGTTCTACTGTTTTACCATGAATGAGGAGTGGGTTGAGTCGCTTGAAAGACCAGCTCTTTTGTTTTGTCCACATTCAACTCTAGGTAGTAGGGATGCGAATCTTGACCACTGAGGCGACACCTCGTTACACTGCCAGCGATACGATATAATTGCGATACATTGAAATCCTGCCGATACGATACATCACGATTCACCCCTGTTCCCGATACGATGCGATTCACGATTCACCACGATTCAAGCCCACATCCCAAAATTTACAAAACATAGCGAAATTTATGAAATTTAAATTCAAGGCAATTTATTGTTTCACTGTAGTTGGCTCTGTCTAACAACCCAACATATAGTATTCTGGGAGAACACAAAGCTGCTGGCTATTGTAGAATTGTTTGATAACTAATCATATAGAAGGCCTATGTCATTATTATGTCTTCAACTGGGGGTCAGTTACCCCAATCCAGGGTTATTACAGGGGGCCTGCCAAATATTTGTGTGATACAGTAGGCTATAATGCCTAGCCTACAGCGAGGGTCCCTGCTTGATCTCTGTCTGAGCTAAGGGGTCCTTGACCTGAAAAACAATAAAGTCCCTCCCTGGTTTGTATATTATATTTGCGACCGTCAGGGAGCAGTTTACTATGAAAACCTCCACCGGCCGTCCGTCCGTCCGTCCGTCACACGTCACACCTTTGTTTGTGTACGGTGTGATGTCATATATCTTCAGTATGACATCACACCACATGTGTACACAAACCTTTGTGTACGTTGCTGTGGCAACAGTCTGTTGTTGCTGGTCTGTTAGTGTACGTTAGCAACCACCTTAGCAACCATGGTTTTACCCTAGCAACCAACTGTTTACCCTAGCAACCAACTGTTTACCATAGCAACCATGTTTTTTTTACCCTAGCAACCAACTGGGCATAAAAGGGATTATGTTAGGGATCTCCATATATGGGCATAAAAGGGATTCTGTTAGGGATCTCCATATATGGGCATAAAAGGGATTCTGTTAGGGATCTCCATATATGGGCATAAAAGGGATTCTGTTAGGGATCTCCATATATGGGCATAAAAGGGATTCTGTTAGCTGTTAGTGATCTCCATATATGGGCATAAAAGGGATGCTGTTAGGGATCTCCATATATGGGCATAAAAGGGATTCTGTTAGGGATCTCCATATATGGGCATGAAAGGGATTATGTTAGGGATCTCCATATATGGGCATAAAAGGGATTGTATCCCAGATGATGCCCTGTTAGGAGATCCATATATGAGTGGGCGCGCTTCCAGAGGATCAACAACAACAAAAAGCAGCAAGAACACAAAGCCATTGACAAGGCCCTGCAGAAAATGCATGACACGCTGCTGCGCCACACTCAGCACCCCTAAAAACCAGTACTTGGGATTTGTTGATGTAAATGTTCACATAGAGTGTAATTAATTGGTAAAACAAACTTTTGGATTAGGGAGTCTTACTGGTATATTATATAATATTATATTATATAATATTATATTATATAATATTATATTATATTATATTATATTATATTATATTATGTTTAATCAGGATTATGCAATTTTTATAGCCAAAATGTTTTAAAACAGACCGACAAGCTCACATCCACGACGCATTGTGTCTGCTATTTTAGGTGCGACACCCTTGTACTGCGATGTATAAATTAGGCTTCTTTCCCAGAGCAGAACTAGCAGCAGAGAAAGTGAGAGAGTTGCTTGCATCATTGCATCAACAGGAAAGTTGTAGAACAGTGACAAATACTTTGTTTTAAACGCAAGCAGTAGTCCTACAACACCCAGCAACATTGTTGGCGTGTGTGTGCAGTTAATATAGCGCAGAAGATGATCACAATCAATTGTCCTTCGGAGATTCGCTAAGAAACGGCTGTTGATTATATATCACTCAGCCTGTGCTACTCTGTGACAACAATCAGCGCAGCGGACTTGGATGTTATAAAGCTAAGTACTGTACTACTAATCTTGCATCTTTTTAACCCGTGGGGCTGCTAGTTCGTCTGTGTTGATTCACTCGCATTTCGCTGCACTGTCTGGCTCCCTGGTTGCCTGCATGCAGAGTGCAGATGTTGTCCGTCTGTCCGAGTCGCAGCTTGCGTTAAAGACTGGCTTTTGGGGAGGGGGCTGAACGGCTGATGATGGTGCATTCATGGCGCCTCGGAAGCAGGATAGAATGAAATACTATATGGAAGAACCGATACAACCGCGGAATTTACCGATCCAGACACTCACGGTACGATCCATCACGATTTCAGCCGTCTATTGTACCGGTACACACTGAATGAACCGATTCACTCGTATCGCGCACGTTTGTATCGCGTTTACGATCCATACCGGTATATCTCCGCATCCCTACTAGGTAGTTGTCAGTGCACCACAAATGAGAAATGGTGTTCTGGAAGTCTGTAATAGAGTTAATGTCACATGATTTGTAAAGCTTGTTCCAAAATAGCTGATCTACAAGCTACAACGTGTTGCTATGTGAAGCTTTGTGAGCTTGTAGACTGGATAGTTTCCTGAACAATGTTGCTACAGTAACAGAATTATTGCGACCGTAGGTCGCATTTACTACCAAAACCTCAACCGGCTGTCTGTGAGTGAGTGAGTGAGTGAGTCAGTCAGTCACACTTTTGCCCTGCTCATATCTCCACAACCGTTGCCCCCATCCATGCCAAATTTTGCACACACACTCCTTGACTGCCAAACTACAACCTCCAAGGACCCCCGGAGCCCCAGGGACCCCAGGTCCCTGGGGGACCCCCAGATGTAAAAAATGACCAAATATGCTCACACGTCACATGTCACACTTTTTCCCTGCTTATATCTCCGCACCCGTTGACCCGATCCATGCCAGATTTTACACACACACACACTCCTTGCCTGCCAAACTACAACCTCCAAGGACCCCCGGAGCCCCAGGGACCCCCAGGTCCCTGGGGGACCCCCAGATGTAAAAAATGACCAAATGTGCAAAAATGACCAAATGACCACCCCAACGGGGCTGCTCACGGGGAATTCCCGGGGACCACCGACTCCTGGTGCTCCAGAACGGATGCAAAAGTGGTGGCGCCCCCAGTGGAGGACCCCCTGCCACTGCAGCGCACATAAAATGCCGTAACTCGGGCTAGGAGCGTCCGGGAGAGCCGGGGCCGGTACCTATTTGTCCGCCAAGGCAACGCGGAGACCCCACCCCTCATTTCTCACATGGCCCTATTCTAGCGCCACCTTCAGGCTGATTTTTAAAACACATTTTTGGACACTGCTCCTACAGTTTTTGCCCTAAAATCCCGAATCTCACTACACAGCATGTCTACACTCATGTCATCAACATGGATCAGGAAGATTTTGTAAAAACACATTTTTGCCTTATTTGTGGAGAGTCTTACTGGTTATAGAAAGTATTTGAATAAAAAGTTTGCGACTCGGGTCGTTAAGCACGGCCTGCAAACAGTTATCAGTTTGCACTTAAGTCTCTTACTGCCAGATTATGTATTTATTTATTGGGTTTGGCGCCATCAAAAAGCGGCTTACCTTTGCAACGTTATAGTAGATTTTAGAGACTTTTTTTTTTCTTGCCTTATATTGCTTGGTAGGCTGCGCTTTCGCAGGCCAGCCAGCAGAGGGGGGCGTAACGCCATTAATGTGAATGTGGCCGCTTCCTTTTCCCATACAATGGGGAGAAGAAGAGCACACAAAGCCCCAGGGCCTGAGATAATCAACACGGAAGCAAAATGTTCTCCGTTGATGTCAACGCATAATGGATTTTAAGAACATCACTGCTCGCGATGTGATTACAATACACAGCGGCACGACCCCTCATCAGCTTACAGTCATCAGACGAGGTAAACGAACGAGCGCCGTATTGGCCGTCCTCACTCGTTAAAATTGGGGCGAACAGGAACGTTCAAAGCAGAATAAGAGTTAAGCGTTACAGTTACACATGAATGCATTTATCTCATATTTACATGTTGATTTTTAGCTCTGACATTCAAGTGCAATATTGATATTTAGTTCTTATTTGGTGCTGAACTGTCAATCTGGCAAAATGTATTAATGTCATTGGCTGTGGGAAGGGTGGGCGTCTACTAGTGACTGAAGCCTTTGCCAGTAAGAGCCGCTGCTCGGACCGTCCGTCCGTCCGTCCGTCCGTCCGTCCGTCCGTCCGTCCGTCCTCACACATCAGCTCCCGCTCACACATCAGCTCCCGCTCACACATCAGCTCCCGCTCAATCCGTCCGTGTCCGCTTGGGTCGTCCGGACGTGGACGGTCCGATCAGCGGCTGTGTCTCGCCTTTGTGCGAGGAGAGAAAACAATTCAGATCATTTGAAGCATTGCCCGTGTCTTGTTCCAGTGAGACAATAATGATGCTTGCCAGGCCGTTCTAGGCGAATCTATCAATACATCAGCGTGTTGATCTAACAATGTTTTGATAATGATAATGATAATAAATGACGTATGTTTTCACTTGGGTCTCCCCCGCCTCCCCACTCCACCTCCCATGTTTGGATTTTTAAATGTCAATGTTGTTGTTGTCATCTTTCACCAGATCCATTAGAAGAAGCAGCAAGGAAGACATAAAGATGGGGAACCTCCTATCACGCAAAGTATGTTTATTTACACACCACACTAACTGAAGACCAGAGTTTATGTTTAAATACATGGTAGACATTCACTGTAAGAACAACCTAACTGAACACTGTACATTAAATTGGATGCCATCATAGGGTTAATTCAACTTGCCGGCGTGTGTACGCGTGCATTGTGCGTGCGGGCCTCAGCGTGTGTGACGGGTGCACGTACGAACGTTAACGTTAAGATGATAATATCCATCAGCGTGGCTTGATGCCAGAGTTCTCAAACTCTGCCCGAGCCCCACCCTACCCGACCCGACGTATTCGGGCCGAGCCGGGCTCAAAATGTATGCTAATTAGTCGGGTCGAGCAGAGCCTCGGGTTCTGTGAAAAAATATATATATTCCTTTTTTTTCATATTAACACTTATGTTGCAATGATTTTTTCTCTTCAATGTCCTGCGATGCCATGGTCTCCATAGACTTCCATGTAATTTATAGTGCACGGATCGTGCACGCCCATGCCTAGATGATGCACCACATGTGTGCACACTGTTCACAGCTTTCAAACAAAAAAATCCGCTTGGAAATCCGTTCAGGCATTCATGATTTATTAGCCATTATGTTTTCTTCAGATGTAAACAAACATGGCTGCCATGTTTGAAAGAATGGGTTGGTATGGGGGTTAAACATGCAATTTCGCGACTCAGTACCAAGCAGGCGAGCAGAGCAGAGTGATTGAGAGACAGAGTCTGACTCAGTACCAAGCAGGCGAGCAGAGCAGAGTGATTGAGAGACAGAGTCTGACTCAGTACCAAGCAGGCGAGCAGAGCAGAGTGATTGAGAGACAGAGTCTTACTCAGTACCAAGCAGGCGAGCAGAGCAGAGTGATTGAGAGACAGAGTCTGACTCAGTACCAAGCAGGCGAGCAGAGCAGAGTGATTGAGAGACAGAGTCTGACTCAGTACCAAGCAGGCGAGCAGAGCAGAGTGATTGAGAGACAGAGTCTGACTCAGTACCAAGCAGGCGAGCAGAGCAGAGTGATTGAGAGACAGAGTCTGACTCAGTACCAAGCAGGCGAGCAGAGCAGAGTGATTGAGAGACAGAGTCTGACTCAGTACCAAGCAGGCGAGCAGAGCAGAGTGATTGAGAGACAGAGTCTGACTCAGTACCAAGCAGGCGAGCAGAGCAGAGTGATTGAGACAGAGTCTGACTCAGTACCAAGCAGGCGAGCAGAGCAGAGTGATTGAGAGACAGAGTCTGACTCAGTACCAAGCAGGCGAGCAGAGCAGAGTGATTGAGAGACAGAGTCTGCGGTCACAGACAGTGCGGTGCTTGCAGCAGGCTGCTGATATATACTTAATAGCACCAAAATGACATTCAATCTACAAACCCACTGAAGTCTGCGTTGCATCACAATCTGACATATTTAGAACTTGCAGATCAGTTCATCTCATCCAGGCCAGGGCCATAAATCAGACAGCGGCAGCCAGCTTACGATGGTGGGGTTAAAGGGCCTACACCATGCTTTTAAAACTATATTTTTTGTATAAATATATGCTCAAAATTGAGTCTTAGACAGGTTTTAAGTACCCTCAACAAACACTCTGACCATTCTTTTTGTTTGCTCTAGCTCTACTATAATGAGGCTCTCCAGCTGCAATACCAAAACGGCCTCTGTTTGCTCAGGGGCGCATCTAGTGGGGTTTTTCGAGAAAAAAGTTTTTTTTGAAAAAAAAAAAAGTTTTTGAAAAAAAGTTTTTTGAAAAAAAAGTTTTTTGAAAAAAAGTTTTTGAAAAAAAAAGTTTTTTTTGAAAAAAAAAGTTTTGAAAAAAAAAGTTTTTTGAAAAAAAAAATTGAAAAAAAAAATGTTGAAGTTTTTTTTTAATTTTTTTTTTTTTACTTTTTGACAGTTTTTGAAAAAAAAAATGATTTTTTTTTATTTTTTTTTACTCTGAAAAAAAAAACGGGAAACGCGTGTGACGTCACATGCGTCAACTCTCAGAACAGCACTGTTCTGAGAACCCGTGGAAAGCTTTTCATCTCTGTCTTCCCAAAACCAGAGAAAGAATGTACAGAAATAGGACTTTGTGAGGATAGAAGGTGCCAGTGGGACCCCAAAAAAAGGTTTTAAAATAGAAAAAGTGAAAATTCATGGTGTAGGTCCTTTAACAACAGGTCAGTACAGACTCCGAAATGAAAGAGAGTGGGGAGAGAAAGAGACTCGACACAGAGTTGAGAGTTGAGCGACAGACGGCACATGCAGACAGATGCATGCGTTGCAGGGTGTGAACACGATGAGGACGATTAAGGATTAAACTTTTCTTCATGAGATTACATTGCCCGACCAAAAGTGGAAAGGTAGGCTAAACTCTCACTCTCTCAGCCTACTACTCCGCTATAATGGAGAACCACGTGGTACGGTTTTGATTGATTGATTGAAGAATTTATTAGAAGTTTGCAATAGAAAAAAGTACAGTTTCATGACAGTACAAATCACTGGTACAAGGTCAACTAAAAGGAGATCCTAGAAAGCCGAGGCTTATTTCCACAGGAACCACACTTTAAGTATCTCATATAACATTGAAAGACAGACGGATAGAACATAGTACTTTATCTAGGATAATAGCAGTTGGGGGGGGGAGCATGGGGGCTTAGTCTATTTACAAGTCACGGGTAGCAGCTGTCTGAAGGTGACTTTTCATACCAATTTTGAAGGAGGCTAGGGATTTGCTCTCCTTTAGGGCTTGTGTAAGGGCGTTCCACATGTTGATGGTGTAGCAGGAGAACGAGTTAGAGCCTTGTTTAGTGTTAAATCTACGTTGATGATGATTAGTGGAGCTGCCTCTGGTGTTGTGATCGTGAACATCCTTGACCTTTTAAGAAGTAGTTTGTCAGGTACGGTCACCGCGGAGCTGGTGTCGCGCCACCTGGAGGTGTTTTTTAATGTATTTTCCTTCACTCTGGCTTTTTAGGGCTTCGGGCTTAAAATGATGAAACTCATTAGGGTCGGGCCAGCCTCAGGCCTGCCCCTATGGGCCCAGTTAGGGCCGGGCCTTAATTTTCAGGCCCGTTGAGAACTCTACTTGATGCGGGCGCGATGCGTAAACAACAGATGCCATTTTACATTGACTTTTTATGGGGGGAGACTGAAGCTCGTCTTTGCTGGGCTGCGCGCGTGTCACGCAAACCAGGAAAGGTGTGTGCGCGTCATGGCCGCTAAGCCTTATGGGTAATGTAGTGTTTTTGCTAATTTGGCGATACAATTGTAATATTGATTATTATTTATTGCTAGAAACGCCAGGATTGCCAACTTTGATTTAAAGACATCTCCAGACGCCCCAGGGCACCCATTGTGTTAAAGTGTATACTATTGGCTAATGTATATAAAGTATGGTTAAGCTTGTGTTCAGTCTCTTCACAACCAACACATTAAGAGAATGAAGCTGAGATGTTATCATTCTCTGTTTGTACCAGGCCTCAAGCTTGGGGCCACTTGAGGAACGCATCTTGAAAACTCTCGATAAGCTCAAAGACGTTGAGTTTGAGATGTTCAAGATTCATCTGCGATGCCCCGAGGTCCTTGAAGGCCTCGATCCAATCCCAAAGAGAAAGAAGGAGGACAGGAGGACCATCGCTTGTCTGATGGTGCGGAGCTACTCCAGTGATGAAGCTCAGAAGATCATAGCGATCATTCTGAACAACATCCACAGGAATGATCTACTGGACAACCAAGGTAGGAGGAGACAAGTTAACAATATATTGAAATAATTAATATATTGTAATTGGAGACTGCTGCTAAACTCATTGTGTAATTGGGAGGGGAATGCACAGCTAAGTAATTATCTTGTGTATAAACTAAAACTTGGCTTAGATGATTTTCTAAAGCCAGTCAAGATCTGCATATCTTTTGTCCGTCCTGGCAATACTACTTTTAAAATGGTGACGTCACCTATGCTCCCGAGAAGGCATATGTTGAGTCCTGCAACTTAAACCTATTTCCAAAACCAAACAGAATGTGCATGTGCAAGAGAGGGACTGTTTATTTGTGAGGAGTTGTATACAGATAGGGAGAAAGTGTTTATATTGTGATGGGACATATATTAAGACTTATGTTGCAGTGATTTTTTCTCTTCAATGTCCCGCGATGCCATGTTCTCCATAGAATTCCATGTAATTTATAGTGCACGGATCGTGCACGCCCATGCCTAGATGATGCACCATTCATGATTCATGATTTATCAGCCATTATGTTTTCTTCAGATGTAAACAAACATGGCTACCATGTTTGAAAGAATGGGTTGGTATGGGGGTTAAACATGCAATTTCGCGATCGCGATCATGCCTAATACATTTCTGGAGATAAAAAAAAATAATAATCCCCAAACTCGGGAAACTCGGGGTTGGCACAGGGGTGGTACCTTTTCAAACTCGGGAAACTCGGGGTTGGCACCAGATGTGTTAATAGTTACCAATACCCTACCAGTCAAACTTTTGGACACAGCTTCTCACACACATTGAACCTGGTTGTCTTTCCTGCTGCAGCCTGTAGACAACAATTAATGACATTACTAAAACACAAACCTAATCAGTGCAATATAATAATAAAGATTAATGTCAGGATAATTACTGCCAGGTAATAGCAGGTTTCTGTTGTCTTTTCTGAAACAATAGTTGAAACATCAGATGCTGCTGACCCACCGATGCCAACCTCATCTTCAACAAGTAGAGACGTCTCTAAAGGTGAGCTGACTCTATGAATAGATGTCTTCAATGATCTGATTAACCACTTGAACCCCAGCATCCATATTCTGGGGGAAACTAGGGATATGAATGACTCAGTATTTTGCAAGTTGACATGTCAAGGCCATTTATAGACGTGTCCATTATCCCTAATGATACTAAACATGACTATTTTGTAATCATGTGTTAATTAAACACGGAACAGTTGTTTAATCTGTAGGCTACAGCAGCCTAACAAAACAAAGTCGATGTTTGACATTAGAATAATGTCAAACTCCCGATGTCAATTAATAACAGTAACAACATAACAACACCTTCAACAATATGGAGCTATATGACCTGGATATATAAAATAAATATCTATTACAAAACAATCTAAAAGTAACTCTTGCAGCTGTTCCAAAATAAATGGACACATAGTGTCCAAAATAGGCCTAAATAGGCCTAACATTAAATTATTCGTAGTAGCAAAACATCAACATTTTACATCCTAAACCTTAAAGGGATATTCCACTTAAAAAAAAAAACTTTTGGTCACTTTATCATCTAATCAGGAGTTTATGAACACCCTGAACAGTTTTTAATTTGATTAATTCAATATTTAGATATGTGATGTAAATGTTATCTGCCCCCCCCCCCCCCCCCCCCCCCCCAGGCCCAGGGCCATTGTAACTTCAAACTTAATTTTAACCATGATAGATGAATTAAAAACACCCATTATTTTTTTCTGGTGACTCATACTACCCTCCCAATACGTGAGCAGGTCATGTTTTTTTTCGATAACATTTTTTGTTTTGTATTTAATTTTTCTAATTTTCTAAACATTCCTTTTGATCTACAAGCTACATTGCATCTCTGTAGAATAGACGTATGTTGATATCTTGTAGATCTGTTCTATTTCTACAATCAGCAACGTGCTGCTACTATTGAGTAGACGAATGAACGCAAACTAAAATCACGCTCAAATGGCGGAGTAAAGCGTTATTTATTACCGTCTTTGGCAGAGTAATACCTTACCTTACTCGTTACTGGGTAAAGTAATATAATTAAAGTAATATATTATTAGTAATTCGTTACTGCCCAACACTGGGTTTAGGTCATGTCTCCAAGAGACGTTTACAGTATGTAAGTCGGGACATAATACAGATGTGTACCAATTTTCATAGGGTTAGGGTTAGGTTTACCCTAACCGCCCGCCTCCTCACCAGCACCCGCTCCAGAGACCACATCACACCAGTCCTCCCTGACCTCCACTGGCTCCCTGTCAATCAACGGATCCACTTCAAAATACTCCTCACCACCTACAAAGCACTGCACAACCTGGCCCCCCCCTTACCTCTCCGACCTCCTCGAGCCATATGTCACGACTCGCTCACTCAGGTCCAGTGAGGCTGCCCTCCTCCAGGTCCCCAAGCACCGAACCTGGGGTGACAGGGCCTTCTCTGTGGCTGCCCCCACCCTCTGGAACGACCTCCCTAAACGTATCAGAGACGCCCCCTCCATCCCCACCTTTAAAACCTCCCTGAAAACCTACCTATTTACCATCGCCTTTCCCAGCTGGCCTTGTACCTACACTATCTATCTATCTATCTACCTATCTATCTATCTATCTATCTATCTATCTATCTATCTATCTATCTATCTATCTATCTATCTATCTATCTATCTATCTATCTATCTATCTATCTGTCTGTCTGTCTGTCTGTCTGTCTGTCTGTCTGTCTGTCTATCCTAGCTGGCCTTGTACCTACAATTGTTGTTATTGTTTTTAGCTCTTATTGTATCTTCTTATCCTAGTTTTCTTCCTAATAAAGTTGCTGTTTTTACCTGCCACACACACACACACACACACACACACACACACACACACACACACACACACACACACACAGTGTTGTAAAGCGAGTTTGAGTACTCAGAAAAGCGCTATATAAGTTCCAGCTGTTATTATTATTATTATGCCATGGTAAGCAACAAAAAACAACTGTCCTCCGTAGCCCATATCGATCACGCCTGCACGAAGCATGCATGTTGCATAACAAGGAAGTGAATGTGTTGCGTAACAGGATACAGGGGGTTGTTCGTTGTCCATATCCGGTTTCAACGGGTAGTCCAGACTCTAGGTGGAAAAAATAATGTCAGATCGGCGATCATACTTTAATTGTTTTATAGCGATTAAAGCATAATGAGAACTCATCATACTTGTCATTAGCATAAAGGACACACTTATATAACTTGTCAAACTTGTCATTAGCAGTCAATAAGTTAAAAAAGGTTGTTGTCCTTGTTGGTGACAACATGTTGTGGGGCTTCAACGTTGATTTGTTTTAAGTGGCAATTGTAATGAAATTTTACATTTCTTCTTTGCTTGTCAGCTGTGCCTCATCCAGAGAAGACCATGGCTTCAGACCAGGTAGGTGTACTGGCTAATAGCAACTCAAAATAAGATGTCATTGTAACAATTGTTGCATATTGAAAAACATAATAATACCTGCTACTCATTTCTATAGGGCCCGTCTGTGAGCATATTGGTCACCAACAAGGTGAAACTTGTCGAGTGGCTGAGCAACGATCTCTACATACTGCAGCACGCTCATGCTGATGGAATTATTAATCAAAGAGAGTATAAAATTGTGAATAGTATAGCACAGCCAGAAGCTGCATGTTTTAAACTTCTCGATACAATCATTGCTAAAGGAGAGGGAATATCATCTCAGTTTCTAGAACTTCTAAAAAAAACAGAGCTTCTCGACACGTATCCACAACTCAAGGAATGGAATTCTTCTTCTGCGCTGCCAGGTAAAAAAAAAAAAAAAAAAAAAGCTGATTCTTTATGCGGGATGGGTGTAATGTCTATTTAGTTTTATTGCACAATTCATTGAAAGCTTGGATTTTAGTCTCTCATTTGGTCAGCTATTGCACCTTTCAACATTAAAAACAGACATTAAGAAAATTAAAACGAGTACACTGCACTTCTCTCTTCTACAGGACCACCTGAACCAAAGATCTCAAACAGCCTTTCTGTTCCAGGTACAGACTAACTCTCTTTACAAAATATACATAATTCCAGATGTACCAAAAATCTATACACTTTTGATTTTATTATTATCATCAACATTGGCCATCTTCTTCAGTTTCAAAGTGCGTTATTTATAAAGCACAATACAAAAGTGTTTTCACACTTATACAAGCTTAAGTTTATAGCCTAAGTATGTTTTCAATATAAACCCCATTATCAAAATAGCTGGGTGTTGCCAGATTTTGAGAGAGGAATAAGCAACAGTCTATGAAAAAAGCCCAAAAGCAGTAAAATATAGGCTACATGAGGACTTTAAACCTATACACTGTCCGTCAGCTATTTGAAAATAGACGATCCGATCTACAAGCTGACAACCGCATCTGCCATTATTTATAAGCAACTTTACAGGAGAAACAAGCCCAACGTGGCTTATAATAATCAGACCTGGCAACACTCACTGCATGTACGTTGTTCCTCCACCATTCTTCTCTGACAGAATCAGAGTTGGTTGTTAACGCTAACTGCATATGTAGCCACTCTAACACAGACTGTGAGACAATCAGTTACTGCACCAGTCTAAAATCAATACGCTTTGAAATTCATCTTGAGAAATGTACAGTGCAGCTATTTCATCCAGATCACAGATGTATTATAGCCCATATACATGTCCAAAGATGGAGATAGACCTATACAAACACATAACGCTAATATTTAATTACCTGAGGGATAAAATGTCTTTACATTTTAAAACATAGAGGGCTCTATTTGGATTGTCTTAAAAACCAGCTCTTATGTCTTAACTTAAAGGTCTGTCCATACTGTCTCCAACCACTGAACTCTTCATCAGTCTTTCTAAAGTGCAGCTTTCCAAACTCTAATTCAGGGTAATTCAGTAGATGCCAGTGAGTCATTTTGTAATTGAACCGGACCTTTCCGACGAAATGAAAGAGCTCCCTCTGGCGTGAACACAGAAGCATTACCATTTACACTTCTGGACAATGTTGATTGGCTGGAAACCGATCGCTAACCTGACAGGCGGAGGTCCCTCCCTCCGTCTATAGGCCTATTCCGTGTCAGAGGCGGTCCTCTTGTCACTTCCATTTGCTTCTCGTAAGAGCAACACATGCATTGCTATCTCAGTCCAAATAAGTTGGTTGTATAATTAAATTAGTCTCACCAAGAACGGGCTTCAAAACCCTGGCCAAGAGGTGCTAATGACCACGTACTATGTTTTCATATTGAAATTATCTATCCTAGATTGCCTCGTAGCTGACCGGCTAACAAGGCCTAACTTTAGCTAAACACCTAGCCTAGCTCGCTCCGGTGTTTACTTGCGTTAGCCTAGCTTGCTACAGTCAGTGTTTGTTTGCTAATAGGCCTACTTGGCAGCGAGCTTCATAAGCTTGCCTAACACAGACACGCTGACTAGCTTGCCTCGTGTCCCACCACGCTCGTATAGACAACACAGACCTCCACACTGAGGCCTATGTATAGACAACACAGACCTCCACACTGAGGCCTATGTATAGACAACACAGACCTCCACATTGAGGCCTATGTATAGACAACACATACCTCCACACAAGGGCCTATGTATAGACAACACAGACCTCCACACTGAGGCCTATGTATAGACAACACAGACCTCCACACAGAGGCCTATGTATAGACAACACAGACCTCCACACAGAGGCCTATGTATAGACAACACAGACCTCCACACAGAGGCCTACGTATAGACAACACATACCTCCACACAGAGGCCTATGTATAGACAACACAGACCTCCACACAGAGGCCTATGTATAGACAACACAGACCTCCACACAGAGGCCTATGTATAGACAACACAGAACTCCACACAGGGGCCTATGTATAGACAACACAGACCTCCACACAGAGGCCTATGTATAGACAACACAGACCTCCACACAGAGGCCTATGTATAGACAACACAGACCTCCACACAGAGGCCTATGTATAGACAACACAGACCTCCACACAGAGGCCTTTACAACACAGACCTCCACACAGGGGTCTATACAACACAGACCTCCACACAGGGGCCTATACAACACAGACCTCCACACAGGGGCCTATGCATAGACAACACAGACCTCCACACAGAGGCCTACCTATAGACAACACAGACCTCCACACAGAGGCCTATGTATAGACAACACAGACCTCCACACAGGGGCCTATGTATAGATAACACAGACCTCCACACAGGGGCCTATGTATAGACAACACAGACCTCCACACAGGGGCCTATGTATAGACAACACAGACCTCCACACAGAGGCCTATGTATAGACAACACCGACCTCCACACAGGGGCCTATGTATAGACAACACCGACCTCCACACAGGGGCCTATGTATAGATAACACAGACCTCCACACAGGGGCCTATGTATAGACAACACAGACCTCCACACTGGGGCCTATGTATAGACAACACAGACCTCCACACTGAGGCCTACGTATAGACAACACAGACCTCCACACAGAGGCCTACGTATAGACAACACAGACCTCCACACAGGGGCCTATGTATAGACAACACAGGAGGACCTAAAGTATGTATAGACAACACAGAACTCCACAAGCTCTTCAAACGAACATCCCGTGGCCCCGAACAGGCCGCTCCCGCAGCTTGCCTGTTCTAACGGCCTGGGAGGTGCGGTTGGCAGGCAAAGTTTTTTTTTACCAACCTTTGAAAAATCACTGAATATTCTGTGTCGCTCCGATCTGCACGATCTTCAAAAAGACGCACACAAGTGTCCTAGAATCAGAAAATATCCACACCAAAGATAAAGGCTTGTGTCTAGCTCGTCGTCCCTTACACATACACTATGTTTTTTTCTTTTAATTCCTAAAAAAACAAACAAAAAACTTTTAAACTAGCGCCTGTATGAGATATTTATTTGATTTAAACTAGCAGCATAACACATGTGTATTAGCTAAAATGTATGTTTTGTTCAGAAACAAGCTGCACGAGTCAGGCAATGTGTTTGGTACGGACCTGGTTGATAAGAGTATGGTATTTACAATTTACACTTTAGGCATTTATCAGACACTCTAAATCCAGAGAGACTTACAGTAAACAAGGACAAGCCTAGCCTAGGTCAAATTGATATAAATAGTAATCTATAATCATAGGTAACCTTTTTTAGGGATATTTGGGAACAATCATGATTAATTAACAGCAAGTCTGCAGAAATCGATCACTACTGTGCTTATAATAGCAGGAACTCCAGTGTTTGCATCTTGAACTATTCAACAATGACACATACTGAAATAAAAAAGGTTATATTTTGTAATTGGTAAACTCTGGGTTACTTTCTCTGTGCAAGGCTGTTAAACATGGAATTACTTTGTTCACTACAGGTCTGTTGGTGAAATCATCAGGGCGTCTCATTACTGACTATGAAGAGCAGCTTCAAGACAACATGGCCGATACATATCTGAGTGTAAAATTGGGTAAAAAGCTTGAGGTCATGTTTGAAAACATCTTCATCTGGCTCTACAATGTAAACATCAATGTCACAGACATCCACAGACAACATGAGGTCAGACAGATGGAGATGAAGACAGCAGGAGAGGAAAAAGCAATCCAACCCAGTGAAATCTTCAAAGACCCTTCAGGAAGAAACAAAAGAACAGTGCTGACCGTTGGCTGTGCAGGAATTGGCAAAACCTTCCTTCTACACAAATATTTATTTGACTGGGCCAACAAATGTTTTCCCCAAGATCCACACCTCGTGTTCCCGTTCAAGTTCCGCCAGTTAAATCTGCTCAAGGGAGAAAACTTAACTTTGGCACAGCTGATTCACAGATGCATCAAGGAAACCAGATTTATTGAGGAAGAAGCTCTTAATGACATCTTCAATGAATTGCAGAAGTCAGGAAACTACAACAAGAGCCCCTTCAAAGTCATGTTTGCTATGGATGGCTACGATGAAATGAATTTCCAGCTCGATTTCAAAACCGATTTCGGCATCATGAATGTGACCGATTCTTACCCAGTGGAAGTGTTGCTCGTAAGCCTCATCAAGGGGGAGCTGCTCCCCTCTGCTCACCTCTGGATAACCTCACGACCTGTAGCAGCCAATCTGATCCCTCTAGACTATGTTAACAAGATGACAGAAGTCCGAGGGTTCATCAAAGATGACCAGAAGAAAGAGTACTTCATGAAGAACATCAGTGATGAGAACCAGGCCAGCTCAGTCTACTCACACATCAAGAAGTCAAATGTCCTCCACACGATGTGTGAAATCCCTGTCTTCTGTTGGATCACTGCTAGTGTTCTGCAGAACATGAAGATGAGCATCAAGCTGCCCAAAACCCTGGTTGAGATGTACTGCCACTTCCTGATGGGTGAGATCCTGCGGGAGAAGATGAAGAATCCTGGACTAGACGAGGCAGACAAAGAGAAGATCATAAAGGATGCAGGAGAAGTTCTTCTGAAGCTGGGCAGGCTGGCGTTTGACCAACTGGACAAAGGCAACATCATTTTCTACGAGAAAGACCTGAAGGCGTGTGGTCTTGATGTGAACAAGGACTTGCAGAACTTAGGTTTTTGCACAAAGTTCTTCAAAGAAGACGATGTGTTCTTCCTCCAGACGGTCTACTGCTTTGTTCATCTGAGCATCCAGGAGTTTCTGGCTGCAGTCTACCTGTTCCACTGTTTCACCCAGAAGAACATGGAGGTCCTGAAGACATTCCTGAGAGGCACCAGTTACAACAGTAACAGTTCCCTGTCTGACTTCCTGAAGGCTGTTATGAGAAAAAATGTGAAGAGTGAGAGTGGACACCTGGACCTGTTTGTCCGTTTCCTTCATGGTCTCTCACTGCAGTCCAACCAGAGTCTATTAGGGGGTCTTCTGGGTCAGACACAAAGCAGTCCAGAGAGCATCCAGGAAGTCATCAACAACCTGAAGGAGATGAATGATCCTTTGAATCAGTTCTCTCCTGACAGATGTATCAACATCTTCCACTGTCTGATGGAGATGCAAGACCCCTCAGTAAGTCAGGGGATCCAACAGTACCTGGAGTCAGAGAGCAGATCAGGGAAGAAACTCTCTGTGCCTCAGTGTTCAGCTCTGGCCTCCATTTTGCTGTCGTCAGAGAAGGTTCTGGAGGAGTTGGACCTGGACAAATACAACACAGAACCAGGGGGGCGACAGAGACTGATTCCAGCCGTGAGGAACTGCACAACAGCCAGGTTAGTCATGTGAATATCAACATGTTAGAGCACATTCAGTCATTTACTCCTTTTATTCATTAATGAATTTTAAAAATACCATGACAACCGTGTGTGTGTGTGTGTGTGTGTGTGTGTGTGTGTGTGTGTGTGTGTGTGTGTGTGTGTGTGTGTGTGTGTGTGTGTGTGTGTGTGTGTGTGTGTGTGTGTGTGTGTGTGTGTGTGTGTGCGTGCGTGCGTGCGTGCGTGCGTGTTGTGTATATGCACGCATGCAGTGTTTTTACTTTGCTTGTCTTTGACTTGTAAGGGTCCATTTGGTTCCATTTGTACACTCTGACTTCATGTAAGGGTCCATTTGGTTCCATCTGTACACTCTGACTTACTGACCTGTAAGGGTCCATTTGGTTCCATTTGTACACTCTCAGACCTGTAAGGGTCCATTTGGTTCCATTTGTACACTCTCAGAGTTACAGAGCTGTAAGGGTGTCCGTTTGGTTCCATTTGTACACTCTCAGAGTTACAGAGCTGTAAGGGTCCATTTGGTTCCATTTGTACACTCTCAGAGTTACAGACCCGTAAGGGTTCATTTGGTTCCTTTTGTACAATGTGATGACATCACACCATTGTACTTTACAATACAAACCCCAAAATCAATCCTCCAGTTCTAGGCAACACAGAAGGGGGGGGAGACTTTTTTTCTATTTCCACACAACTCTTCTAAGGTATATAAATGACATATTTCAATATTGAAAATGGGTGGTCTTCCCCTTTAAGTAAAAGAACGAATACCACAATGCTTTAATACTGTTTGTAATGTTACTAGTAACGGTGCTGCATTCACAATTTGTACTTGATTAAAAGCACCAAAGTATTTATTCAGTAACCAAAGTTACTCAACATGCAAAATGCCCCATTTTACAAGTGTTACACGTTTAATAATGTGTATAAATATTTCAAAAATAGCAGATCTACAAGCTTGTTGTGAGCTAGTAGATCTGCAGTTTATTTTCATTTCTTTCCATAGCCACAGTATACTGTAATGAAATAAGTGACTAGTCTATATTTTGAAATAATAATCTAAATTTGCAAAGTAAATACAAATTAATTTCTTTTCAAATAATGTATTTAGTCAAGTGATGCTATTTTAACATGTGCGTTTGTATACGCGTGTGTGTGTGTGTGTGTGTGTGTGTGTGTGTGTGTGTGTGTGTGTGTGTGTGTGTGTGTGTGTGCGTGTGTGTGTGTGTGTGTGTGTGCGTGTGCGTGCATGAGTGTGTGCGTCAATAGAACATAGTACGACACAGAACAAGAAGTCAAGTTTTCTCTATTTATAAGTGTCCTCATCAGATATTCTACAATGAAAACAAACTATTTCAAATGAGAAATGGATCATACCATTAGTGGAGGGGTGTACAGAGGATGGTCTTTAAACAATGAGCTTGGTCATTACTTAATAGGCGCCGTACAGACATTTGCATGAAACATCTTCTCCGTATCGTCTGAGAATGGCCACTGGGAGCGCCGTACTAATGCATTGTCAATGGAAGGTTGTTTGGTGTTTTTTTACGGAGAAGATGTTTCACGCATATGTGTGAGTCCAGCCTTATAGGTTTACACGTTACTTAATACATAAATATAATTCCATGCTGTAGTTTAGAGACAACTTTCCATCTGTCTTCCACTTCTCTGTTCTTACTGACATCCTGTTAATGTCTGGAGAACGAGATAGAAGATCTCTTAGCTGCCTTTCACACCCAAGGTTTACGATCAAGGACCAAATGTTTACATTGTTGCATTTTGCATTTGGTCTGGTTAACGTTGACCAAAATATGTAAACAAAATGTGGTCGTACATCTATAGACAGAACATTTCTTCACTTCACTGCTATAGAGTGGAGCAACAGCAGTGTGTTGTGATTGTTTTTATTATTTAACGTTTGTGTTTCAATCAAATGACAACAGTGGAAAGTTATGAGCACATTTCAATTAAATGTGTGTTAATCACGGTCGTTATTAGCTTAGCCAGAAAAGTAGCCAAAACAAACACTCATTTCATGCAGCACCACAGTGAACCTCCTTGACAGAGAACATGATCTGATCTGTTTTGATCATCTCTGATTTTACATTTAATCTGTCATTACAGACTTGTTGGCTGTAACCTCAAAAAGGAACACATTGAGGTTGTGGCTTCAGCTCTCAGTTCTAATCCTTCCCATCTACGACACCTGGACTTAAGTTACAACAACCTGCTGGACCTGGAGCCGCTCAAAGCTGCACTCAACAGTCCACATTGTAAACTGGAAACTCTACGGTCAGATTCATTCACAATATTTATTTTCACCAGTGATTTATTATGTGATTATACTGTGAATACTTTGGTGGTGTTTTATTTGAAGAGTGATTGGCGACCGTCAGCCACACACACACACACACACACACACACACACACACACACACACACACACACACACACACACACACACACACACACACACACACACACACACACACACACACACACACACACCCCCACACACATACACACACACACAAACACACATACAGAGAGTGGCGACCGTCAGTCTTAAGTTTCGAGACCTCTGTGGGGGTCCCGACCCACAGGTTGCCTGCCACGTCTCGCCTCACAGAAAAACATTTACATTACATTTTCAGACAGCCATATGGACCATCCCCCTTGCCATTATGGCGTTTTACTGGCTTTCTGAAAATGTAATATGCATATTTTTTTTACTTAAAGGGGAAGACCACCCATTTTCAATATTGAACTGCTTCATTAATATACCTTAGAGGAGTTGTGTGGAAATAGAAAAAAGTCCCCCCCCCCCCCCCCCCCCCCTTCTGTGTTGCCTAGAACTGGAGGATTGATTTGGGGGTTTGTATTGCAAAGTACAATGTGATGACATCACACCATTGTACTTTACAATACAAACCCCAAAATCAATCCTCCAGTTCTAGGCAACACAGAAGGGGGGGGGGACTTTTTTTTTCTATTTCCACACAACTCTTCTAAGGTATATAAATGACATATTTCAATATTGAAAATGGGTGGTCTCCCCCTTTAAGTAAAAGAACCAATACCACAATGCTTTAATACTGTTTGTAATGTTACTAGTAACAGTGCTGCATTCACAATTTGTACTTGATTAAAAGCACCAAAGTATTTATTCAGTAACCAAAGTTACTCAACATGCAAAATGCCCCATTTTACAAGTGTTACACGTTTAATAATGTGTATAAATATTTCAAAAATAGCAGATCTACAAGCTTGTTGTGAGCTAGTAGATCTGCAGTTTATTTTCATTTCTTTCCATAGCCACAGTATACTGTAATGAAATAAGTGACTAGTGTATATTTTGAAATAATAATCTAAATCTGCAAAGTAAATACAAATTAATTTCTTTTCAAATAATGTATTTAGTCAAGTGATGCTATTTTAACATGTGCGTTTGTATACGTGTGTGTGTGTGTGTGTGTGTGTGTGTGTGTGTGTGTGTGTGTGTGTGTGTGTGTGTGTGTGTGTGTGTGTGTGTGTGTGTGTGTGTGTGTGTGTGTGTGTGTGTGTGCGTGCGTGCGTGCATGAGTGTGTGCGTCAATAGAACATAGTACGACACAGAACAAGAAGTCAAGTTTTCTCTATTTATAAGTGTCCTCATCAGATATTCTACAATGAAAACAAACTATTTCAAATGAGAAATGGATCATACCATTAGTGGAGGGGTGTACAGAGGATGGTCTTTAAACAATGAGCTTGGTCATTACTTAATAGGCGCCGTACAGACATTTGCATGAAACATCTTCTCCGTATCATCTGAGAATGGCCACTGGGGGCGCCGTACTAATGCATTGTCAATGGAAGGTTGTTTGGTGTTTTGTCGTTGCCGTGTCTCTTGGCCAAAAGACAGGCTGTGGTTGAGCTAGAGACACGGCAACGACAAAAAACCAAACAACCTTCCATTGACAATGCATTAGTACGGCGCCCCCAGTGGCCATTCTCAGACGATACGGAGAAGATGTTTCACGCATATGTGTGAGTCCAGCCTTATAGGTTTACACGTTACTTAATACATAAATATAATTCCATGCTGTAGTTTAGAGACAACTTTCCATCTGTCTTCCACTTCTCTGTTCTTACTGACATCCTGTTAATGTCTGGAGAACGAGATAAAAGATCTCTTAGCAGCCTTTCACACCAAAGGTTTACGATCAAGGACCAAATGTTTACATTGTTGCATTTTGCATTTTGTCTGGTTAACGTTGACCAAAATATGTAAACAGAATGTGGTCGTACATCTCTAGACAGAACATTTCTTCACATCACTGCTATAGAGTGGAGCAACAGCAGCATGTTGTGATTGTTTTTATTATTTAATGTTTGTGTTTCAATCAAACAGTGGAAAGTTATGAGCACATTTCAATTAAATGTGTGTTAATCACGGTCGTTATTAGCTTAGCCAGAAAAGTAGCCAAAACAAACACTCATCTCATGCAGCACCACAGTGAACCTCCTTGACAGAGAACATGATCTGATCTGTTTTGATCATCTCTGATTTTACATTTAATCTGTCATTACAGACTTGTTGGCTGTAACCTCCAAAAGGAACACATTGAGGTTGTGGCTTCAGCTCTCAGTTCTAATCCTTCTCATCTACGACACCTGGACTTAAGTTACAACAATCTGCTGGACCTGGAGCCGCTCAAAGCTGCACTCAACAGTCCACATTGTAAACTGGAAACTCTACGGTCAGATTCATTCACAATACTTATTTTCACCAGTGATTTATTATGTGATTATACTGTGAATACTGTGGTGATGATTTGTCTTTTAGTGGTGAAAATTTAATCTAATTTATTTTACTTAAAGGTGGGCTGACACGGCCAAAACAACTAATTAAGGCTATCAAATTAGCATAATGTTTTGATGATGTCAAGTACCCCCATGTTAAATTACCCAATCAAATTAATTTATTGTAGTTACTGTACTGAAAGTAGTACTTTCTGTACAGTAACTGAATTAAATGAATTTGATTGGGTAATATGACGGGAGGGGGCGGAGTTGAGCGCTGAGCATTATCTAGTGAAACAACCCCAACAGAACTGTGCGAGGAGGAGAAAATGCGACAATTCATAAAACGAATTTTAAAACAAGCAGTTCTAGGGGTAAATATTTTATATAATCTGCTATAGAATCCCCCCTAACCTTATATAATCTGCTATAGAATCCCCCCTAACCGTGTACAAAGTACAAGTCTTCTACCAAAAAGGTGTCAGAGATTAGAACGAGGGTCCAACGCTCTCCTCCTCGGCAGCACAGAGCACTTTTTAGCAGCCATCTCTGCTAAAAAGTGCTCCAGTGCTTCACCGGAGCTCCGGAGGACTGAAGTCTGTGGCTCATACACTCCCTGTGTGTAGCCTGTGTGTGTGTGTGTGTGTGTCTGTCTGTGTGTGTGTGTGTGTGTGTGTGTGTGTGTGTGTGTGTGTGTGTGTGTGTGTGTGTGTGTGTGTGTGTGTGTGTGTGTGTACACACACAATAGCTCTTGAAAATAGCCGTGCGGTGCGGCGCTACCAGCTAACAACAACGCATCACGTTGTGCGCGGCACCGCACAACGGACGAAGTATACATTCACTAATAACTGATTCGGCCCGCCTCCTTTTCAGACCGTTTGAAGAAAGACCACATGACCTACTGTATCATAATGTTACATTTTGGGGCTTGTCACCACAACTTTAAGTACAAGTAGCAATATCACAATGCTGTAATAGACTTAGTAATGTTACTAGTAAAAGTAATGCATTCCCAATTTTTACGTATTGGTATCAAATATATGAAGTAACACAAGTTATAGTATGCAATATGCAGAATGCCCTGTCCACAATTGTTTAAAGTTTAAGACTGTATGTATATACATTTTTAGAAAATAGCAGATCTACAAGTTTGTAGTGAGTTTGTATATTGTTTTTTTTTTTTTTTTTGTACATCCAAAGTATAACAGGTAATGAAACAGGTGGTTAAAGTAAGTTTTGCAATAATAATTCTAACTACAGTATATGTTTCAAATAATGGAGTAAATATTTCCCTCTGAGGTGGTAGTACAGTAAAAGTATAAAGTATTACAAAATGGACATTATCAAGTAACATAAAGAAATACCTAAGATTTGTACAGATCTTGTTCTTAGTTACATTACACCACTGGTCTGTATTGGGTGAACCTCTTTCTCAGATGTTTGGCCCAGGCAGACAGGGTTTTGAGGTTATCCTTTCTGTGAGGTTAGGGTTAGCTTAGGTTTAGGCATAGTGTTTGTGTGGTTGGGGTTATGTCTAGACATAGTGTTTGTAAAATAGATGGTTTTAAGCAGGTTTAGTTTTAATTCATAGCAGAAACATCTTGTGTTATTTATTTATTTTATTCTTGTTTTAAATTGTTTCATTTAGACTGATTCACTGCTGGTTGTCCGAGAGAAGCTGTGAAGTCCTGGCCTCATTTCTCAGCTCCAATCCTTCCCATTTGAGAGAATTAGATCTGAGTCTAAACAGACTGCTGGATTTCGGTATCAAGCTTCTGTGTACTGGAGGGGAAATTCCCCATTGTCAACTGCAGACCCTCAGGTAAATAGTGTTTTCCTGTGTGTGGATGTGTACTTGAGCATCAACAGCAGTTTGTTAAAGTCTTGATTTCTCTGCAGGCTGTCAGGCTGTGGAATCACAGAGAAAGGCTGTTCTTCTCTGGCGTCAGCTGTGGCCCTCAACTCCTCCCATCTGAAGCATCTGGACATCAGCTGTAACCATCCAGGAGGAGATGCTGTACAGACACTGCTCTCTGCTGGACTGGATGTCAAGTGAGTAGACTTTGATGTTGGTTAGTTCAGTAACCTAGCATTATGGCTATAAGTTAGACAGTTTCAGTAAAGGCACAATGTACTCACGTTGGCTCCACCTTTTTATGGTGACGCAGTTCCTCGTGAAACGGTCCAGAAAGGAGGGACATAGCGTTCGGAGGAATGTGATTTGATGGTCAAAAAGTAGGCGGGCCATAACTCATTGAAGACATTAATATGTAAAGACGGGCGGGCTGACGATAGGCGCTCAGTATCACAGCGTTGCGCTATAGACTGACAAGGCAAGCCAGCTACACAATGGCTCTGCTATATGCAGAGAGGACGAATGGGGAGGCGGGGGAACGGTGAACCACACGAACCAGCGGCTCGCAAGGAGTAGCTGAAGTTGAAGTAGTTGAAGTTGATTGACACAGGCAGCTGTCAGTTATTCTGACCTTGTGAATTATTAAATAGCAGGGGTTGACAGTAAGGTCTCAGAGGCACTTGCCCGTCGGGCAAGTGCAGGCCATATTCTACTTGCCCTCAGGTCTTGGCCACTTGCCCCCCCGCAGCGATGGAAAGTATATTTACTTAAGTACTGTACAATACGTTTACTTCTACTCCACATCTTGGATCCTAATATTGTACTTTTACTCCACTACAATTATTTGAAAACTTTAGTTACTAGTTACTTACTGCAGATATACATTATAATATTATAAGACATATGTAAACCACTTTAGCACTTTTGCTTTTACTTTAGTACTTTTACTTGTAAAAGAGTATTTCTATATTGCAGTATTGATACTTTTACTTAAGTAAAACCTTTGAGTACTTTTTTCTACAACTACCCCCCCCCCCAACACACACACACACACACACACACACACACACGCACACACACACACACACACACACACACACACACACACACACACACACACACACACACACCAAAAAAGGAAGAAGAAAATAAAATAGTCTTGCTTGTTTCTCTCTCACAAACAAAACCTGGCAACGCTGATGTGTTTATGTGTGTTTATGTTAGTTGTTAGCACAGAACGCTAACAAGCAGGCTGCCCTGCAGTGCACATGCATGCTGCTCATGATTAAATACATTATGTAGCGCAATACAGGGAGGGAAACATCGGGAAAGCACTGTTGATAGCATGGAAAATAGACGCTTCACTCGTAAAATAGACGCTTCGTGCCGTTCGCGGACATGTCAATGTTTTAGCGACTTTTGCGGTAATAGTTCTGTCTTCTTTCACTTTCTCCCCAACGTTTGGTGACCTGTGCTTCAGCACGTAAAGTGCGTGCATTAATCTGGCCATGCTGTAGCATAATGTGAGTGTGTATGCCTTGTAGATTCGCTGTTTTTGACGGAGCTCACATAGCCACTGGTTGGCGGCTGCCTGCACGCGCGTTCGTTCAGTGTGTGTGGGGGGCGTGTGGAGGGACTTCGGAGGGAGAGAGAGACGGACAACTAGCCCTGTAGCCCCTGTTCAAGTATAGGCACACATCTCATTATTATGTTGCTCAAAATGTGCACTTGCCCGTTCGGGCAACCCAGTAGCACAATTCACCTGCCCGACATTTTTATTTACTTGCCCCGGGCAGTCGGGCAACCGTTAGTGTCAATCCCTGTTTGTCATCATGCATTACGCTGTTGTTTAGGGGCTGGAATAATACACAAATACTCAAATCTTATGGCCATATTATCACAACAGATATGCTCTAAAAGTGTGAAAAACGTATTTTTTGATTTCTCTGGGTATTTAAAGTTCCACCATAAGGGTTCCATTTCCATGAGTGAGTAGCCTACACGTTTCTGAAGTACCGGAGAGGTAGCTCTCCATTTCATATCCACATTCGAAAAGAACCTTTTCCATTATTCATCTTCGTGCAATGGTCCAAAACATAACTACTACTATATAGCGACATATGACTATAATCTAATACTGTAGATTTAATGTTTACATCGATCATAGCCTCTGAAAACCAACTCCATAGATTGTAACCTGCATAGATGGCTTGTTATGACTCGTAACGTACGTGCGTCGGCTAAGCAAAAAAGATACAAGCTACAAATAAAGAAATGATCATTTCTTCCTACAGTGTGAATCATGGAGGAGAACACTGGATAGAACACTGGACTAATCCTCAACTCCTCAAAAGATGTGAGTGTGTCTGTCTGTCTGTCTGTCTGTCTGTCTGTCTGTCTGTCTGTCTGTCTGTCTGTCTGAACTTCCAGAGAATTTAGATGGTTTCTCTGTTCGTCCTGGTCTTTAACACCAGCTGATGCTCGTTTACAAAGCCCTACCTGACACACCTTCTACAATGTGAAAAATACAAGAACAAAAAAAGCCTAAGCCACTCGACCAAAAGTCTGGAAACTGGGGTTTGTCAGACAATGTGTCCCTAAAACACACTGTCCCCACATCCAACACTCTTCTGCCACACCCATTCTGCTGACACTATTAGGATCATTCTGGTGACACCTGCAGATGTTTTGCATGATGTCCTACCCTGTCTGTTTCTTCTCTTTGTCCACTGCTCTGTCCACTCCTAGGCGTAGTCTAGTGCAGAGGTTCTCAAACCTTTTTAGTGTCAAGGACCCCCAGGTTTATATATATGTAGCCGTGGACCCCCATCTGATTTTTTTTTTAAATAGAATCTCCCAGAAGAGATGCTTTATGTAGCAGATATACAAGCTTGCAGCGCGGCACAAAGTGTCATGCTATGCAGTGATGCTCGTAGTCCTGCGTCTCTGATGCACAGTTTTAAGAAAGGACATCAAACGTCCCGTGGACATGTACTTTATCCTGCTGTTATGAACACATTCAGCACTTCCATAATTCCAGCATTAATATTATACAGAGCCAACGTGAATGCGCCCGCGGACTTGTCTCATTCTCTCCACGTCTCCAGAGTGGCTGAGGAGATAATGCCCCTACCCCTTCTCCACTGTGTATTATTTATAGTTTGTCAAACGGCTGTGTTGCGCAGCGAAACTCTGCGGCCCAAGATAAATTGTTCCTTTCGGGGAGACACAAGTGTAACACTATATGTGTGCTATATAAAGAACGAGGCATCCCTTAGACTTCTTTGTGTTCATTAAACGTGTACAGAGAGATACGGGTACGCAGAGATACAAAATACAAATACTGGGTCAAAACAATTATCAAAACTAGAGCCCTGCACGGCCTGAAATGGGGGGCCGGGCTGCCCATGGGAATACAGGCCTATCCCTGGCCACCTTATTTATTTAATTCATTATTTTCGTGCGTGGTTCCACTGGTGCGCGCAGCAGCTACACTCTCAAGGGCAGTCCATACTGTCACTGACCCCAAACTTTGTGTCGGAAAGGTCCGGTTCAACTACAAAATGACATCACTCGCAACTTCTGAAAAGGATTTCCCCTAATTTGAGTTTGGAAAGCTGCATGCATGTCAGAAAGTCGGAACTTTCCGACGACAATTCGGTGGTTGGAGACAGTATGTACAGCCCTTTAGCTGTGTGCTAGAGCTTGTGCTCTGATTAGAACAAACACAGAAGAAGTCAAGAGCACATCAACACACACATCACAAGTAAGAAATCTTCCTCCAGCCACCGTTTGTTATGATGTATTGTTACTGTATATTATCCTCACAGCAGAACATTAGACATTGATATTTGTCGGCTACCGAGGTTACAACAAACCGTCTTGTAAAATACAGAAAAGATGCGTCCCGTAATGAACTGTACTCATGACACGACAAATTACATATGATAGCAGATCTACAAGCTTGCAGCGCGGCACCGAGTGCCGCGCTGCAAGCTTGTAGATCTGCTATTTTTGAAAAATCATGCAAATTTGTGCAAGTCTTTGAATATTTCAAATCCTTAAAAAAATATGTTTCTATATCAGAGGTTCTCAAACGTTTTCATGTGAAGGATCCCCAACATGATAGGCATTTAGCCACGGACCCCCATCTCAAAATATTTTTTTCCAGGGACCCCCCAGGAGCAAAATTTTAGTTACAAATGTCTGCTTAAAAAAATACATATATTCAAAGATTTGCACACATTTTCACGACTTTTCAAAAAATAGCAGATCTACAAGCTCGCAGCGCTCGGTGCCGTGCTGTGACCTTGTATATCTGCTATTTTTCAATAGTTAAAGTATAAACTAATGAAGGCCCCTCCACCTTGGGCCCTGGTAACTCAGTCCCACTTTTACCCCCCATGTGACGCCCCTGGTTCCGAGCATGGTTCTGAGCCCGGCCCGCCCTGGTCGCGTTCCGACGGGCTTGCAGGACTCTGATCAAAACACTAAATATAAACACAGGCCAGAGAAATGGATTTGAGATACAAATACATTTCTCATATACATTTTATATTTTGAAAGTACATGGAAATACATTTTATAAAAATGTCTGCATGTGACTAACGCGTTACAAACCGACGCGTTACTGTAATTCCCTTTTTCAGTAACGAGTACTCTAACGCATTTTGTTTTTATTCAGTAACTCAGTACTGTTACTACATGGTGCGTTACTCCATTACTTTGTGTTATGTTTATGCAGCTAAAGCTGAGTGTAGTCCTGAATCTTCCTGTGTCACCTCCTCCTGTTGGGTCGACTGCGGTTATAGGGTTAGGGGTTAGGTTTAGGGTTAGGGTTAGGCATAGTTTTACTGAGGTTAGGGTTAGGGTTAGGCATAGTTTTACTGAGGTTAGGATTAGGTTTAGGGTTAGGGTTAGGATTAGGATTAGGATTAGGCATAGTTTTGCTGAGGTTAGGGTTAGGGTTAAGGTTAGGTTTAGGGTTAGGGGTTAGGTTTAGGCATAGTTTTACTGAGGTTAGGGTTAGGGTTAAGGTTAGGTTTAGGGTTAGTAGTGAAAACAGCTAATCTACAAGCTCACAATGCGTCGCAAAGTGATGTGTTGTGAGCTTGTAGATCTGCTGTTTTCACTATTTTGGGTAAGTCTAATTTCTTGTTTGGGAACCACTGGTATAGACCACATTGCTTAGCAGAGTTCAGTGCAATGCATATCAAGTGATGAAAATGAAAGCTATAAGGTCATAAATGGGAGACCAACTAAAATACTTTTCAGAGTAACGCATACATTTTTTGTGTAACTATTCACTAAAGTATTTAAAATTAATTAACTAGGAACGGTAACAAGTTACTGGTTTTCAGTAACTAGCACAACACTGATGATTAGTAATTTCACAGATTGATAGTATTACATTAATTACCTGTCAGAATTTCTCTGAATAAATTGAGGATACTAGCAGAGTGTTTTTCATGGTGTTTGTCTTTGGAGCAGGCAGCCTAAATGTTTACCACTGTGTGTCAGTGTGTGAGAGCGCAGGCCAGAGTTAGCCTGGCTCCAGCCAATAGACCAGCCCACTCTCTGAGTGAACTGCATCTCTTGGTCTGGATGTGTCATATGACGTGTCTCTTGCTACCGAAAGCTTCTCAAACCGACCGGGGCGCGTCTAACTTTTGAAAATCAACAGAAACAGTGGAGGGAGGGGTGGCTGCGTGGCTCACCAGAGTTCTTAACACATCGAGTGCCCGGATGTATGACGTGTGTGTGTTGCTGGTGCCCATGGCAACGCGTCATTCTGCCTACCGGCGAGAGTACTGGCGAGAAAAGTAATCCGAGTAAATGTAATCGGAGTATGTCCTGTTTATTTCGCGAAAATCTTTTCTTTCAGTCAGGACCATTTTTTATCATTTCTAAGCCACATTGTTTGTGTTATGGCAGGTAGAAGAGGCTGCCGTTTTGAAATGAAAGTGATTTAAAAGCTAGATTAGGAGAAAACCACGTTTTTGTGCAGCCGTTAGACAGGAAGTCAACGAGACACACAGCGCGTCCGGATGACGTAATTGCGCGCTGCATGTTGGGAAATGGAGTTTGTTTCATCACCGCGGCAGCCAAGTGCAGTAGCTACAGTACAGTATAGTTTACTGTAAAACGCGTCAAACGCGTCGTGGGCCTCCAGCGACATCAAAGAGATTGGTTGTAGACACCTCGTGGGCACCCGGTGTGTTAATTGCTCCCTTTGAACTTCAAAAGGGCTCCGAACTGCAGTCATTGATTGAGCCATACAAGTGTCGAATAGCTCGTTAGTGATTCTCTCTAATCAATGAAACATCAAAGACAATGACCTGTTTGGTGCATGTCATTGAGGGGAGGGGGAGGAGGGAATGTTTTGTGTGCAAAAGTCAAACACAACCCCTCCCACCAGATCTCTTGTGATTGGGAATTTCAAATTTTAAATCCCCTCCCCTTTTCAATCAAATAGAATGGCCACAAGTTCAGACTCAAGCCCCAGCGTAGAGTCTGAAATCAGGCTAGGCCAGAGTTACCGTTATGGTGGAAAGCTAGACAGGAACTATGGCATGAGACTGAATGAACAGCTGCCTCTACGCCAGTACTTCACAGACTGCAAAACCGTTCTGCCAGCCTTAGAATAATAATTAGAAATTTAAACAAGCCATGTAGAAGTGACATCACGCTGTGTGCGTGCGTGCGTGCGTGGGTTAATGGGTTAATACATTAATCGAAAGTGAATGTATTAATGTTCGTCAATTAACCTTTTTTATTGATATAAACCAAATAAAAACAAAGCTATGATGATTATGATTATGATGATTAGCTATGAAGACTAAATATATTGACAAATATAAACTAGACGAAGATATCCAGTAGAACTAAAAGAAAAGTAATTTTATGTTTGGGTTGTGCTCTGAAAATAGCAGATCTACTGTACAAGCTCACAATGCATCACATTGCGACGCGTTGTAGAACTGATATTTTCAGAGTGCAGCCAAATGTAAAATCAGGCATTGCAACACCATCAAAGCACTGCCAAAAATTGGTCGTCAAAATCAACCGTAGATTGAAAGTCTAAAATCTTTAAGATATACGCTGCGAGCTTGTAGATCTGCTATTTTTTTTTTAAATCATGAACATTTGTGAAGTATTTGAATATTTCAAATCCTTCTAATGTTTTTTGAAAAACGTATGTTTCTATGTCAGTGATGATCAAACTGTTTCATGTGAAGGACCCCCAAAATGGTATGTATTTGGCCAGGGACCCCCATCTCAAAATATTTTGTTTCAGGGACCCCCGAGAAGCAAAATTTGAGTTGCAAATATTCGCTTAAAAATACATGTATTCAAAGACTATAGCAGATCCTTCATAATGTTCTTCATAGGGGGAGGAGGGGATTTAACCCATTTAGACTGGGAACGGATTATTGCACATTATTTTGTGCTTTAACTATTGAAAAATAGCAGATCTACAAGCTCACAGCGCGGCACTCAATGCCGCGCTGCAAGCTTGTAGATCTGCTATTTTTTTTATCATGAACAATTTTGAGCAAGTATTTGAATATTTCAAATCCTTTTTTTCTTCTTTTTTGAAAAAAACCTATGTTTCTATGTCAGTGATGCTCAAACTTCTTCATGTGAAGGACCCCCAAAATTGTATGTATTTGGCCAGGGACCCCATCTCAAGATATTTAGTTCCAGGGACCCCCAAAATTTACATTACATTTTCAGAAAAAAATAGCAGAATATGTGAAATCCTTCTAAGGTGTTTTTGAAAAACCTATGCTTCTATGTCAGTGATGCTCAAACTTTTTCATGTGAAGGACCCCCAAAATGGTATGTATTTGGCCAGGGACCCCCATCTCAAAATATTTAGTTCCAGGGACCCCCCAGAAGCAAAATTTTAGTTCAAATATTTCCTTAAAAATACATGTATTCAAAGATTTACATTACATTTTCACAAAAAAATAGCAGATCTACAAGCTCACAGCGCGGCACTCGGTGCCGCGCTGTTAGCTTGTATATTTGCTATTTTTCAATAGCTAAAGTATAAAATGTGTGTGTGTGTGTGTGTGTGTGTGTGTGTGTGTGTGTGTGTGTGTGTGTGTGTGTGTGTGTGTGTGTGTGTGTGTGTGTGTGTGTGTGTGTGTGTGTGTGTGTGTGTGTGTGTGTGTGTGTGCGTGCGCAGGGGTGTGGCACTACATTCTGGGCCCTGGGTACAAGGATTCACTGCGGGCCCCCCATGAATGTTCTTCATAGGGGGAGGAGGGGGTTTAACCCATTTAGACTGGGAACGCATTATTACGTGTTATTTTGTGCTTTAACTATTGAAAAATAGCAGATATACAAGTTCACAGCGCGGCACTCAATGCCACGCTGTGAGCTTGTAGATCTGCTATGTTTGAAAAATCATGAACAATTATTTGTTCAAGTATTTGAATATTTCAAATCCCTTTTTTTTAACCCTATGTTTCTATATGTCAGTGGTGCTCAAACCTTTTCATGTGAAGGATCCCCAAAATGGTATGTATTTGGCCAGGGACCCCCATCTCAAAATATTTAGTTCCAGGGACCCCCCAGAAGCAGAATTTGAATTTCAAAAATTCGCTTAAAAATATATTTATTCAAAGATTGGCATTACATTTTCACAAAAAAAAAACAGATCGCAACGCGGCACTCGGTGCCGTGCTGTAAGCTTGTAGATTTGCTATTTTTCAATAGTTAAAGCAGGGGTCTTCAACGGAGGGTCCGGGACCCCTAGGGGGTCCTCAGAGTTACTACAGGGGGTCCTCCAAATCTTTGTGTGATAGAAACTTTGTTTCCCCCTTTTTTATATTAACCACTTAAACCATAGCATCCACTTTTGCCAAAAATAGCCGATCTACAAGCTCACAACGCCTCGCGC